>NC_088214.1:34202320-34505445 GCF_036934945.1 Oncorhynchus masou masou | reverse complement strand
CTTGTCATCTCCCGTCTGGATTACTGCAACTCGCTGTTGGCTGGGCTCCCTGCCTGTGCCATTAAACCCCTACAACTCATCCAGAATGCCGCAGCCCGTCTGGTGTTCAACCTTCCCAAGTTCTCTCACGTCACCCTGCTCCTCCGCACTCTCCACTGGCTTCCAGTTGAAGCTCGCATCCGCTACAAGACCATGGTGCTTGCCTACGGAGCTGTGAGGGGAACGGCACCGCAGTACCTCCAGGCTCTGATCAGGCCCTACACCCAAACAAGGGCACTGCGTTCATCCACCTCTGGCCTGCTCGCCTCCCTACCACTGAGGAAGTACAGTTCCCGCTCAGCCCAGTCAAAACTGTTCGCTGCTCTGGCCCCCCAATGGTGGAACAAACTCCCTCACGGCAGCGGAGTCAATCACCACCTTCCGGAGACACCTGAAACCCCACCTCTTCAAGGAATACCTAGGATAGGATAAAGTAATCCTTCTCCCCCCCCCCTTAAATGATTTAGATGCACTATTGTAAAGTGGCTGTTCCACTGGATGTCAGAAGGTGAATTCACCAATTTGTAAGTCGCTCTGGATAAGAGCGTCTGCTAAATGACTTAAATGTAATGTAAATGTAATTATTAGTTCTGAAAACAGATTGTGAATTAGGGGCAAGAAAAGCACTTACTGTCTACTCAGACTCAGCATATGCTAGTGGGGTTTGGAGAGCAAGAGGGTTTACTAATAGGTCTGGCTTATGGCTACATCTTTTGTCTGGCATGCCCTTTTTACCATCAACCATGATCTTTAATATGTGCCGATTGGCTCATGGAGTGAGCCATTCGTCAAAGGGGGAATTTAGGAGAAGATTTAGGAGGACCAGAAGATTTAGGAGGAGAAGATTACGGCCCAATGGTTTTGCCAAAATTTGAATCAGCAAATGAGAACTTTATTGTTGCGCGACATGTTTGTTATATAACACAGACAAGGGAACTCCACTCCAACCAGGGAAGTTCCCCACTCCAAAAGGACCTTGTCCACTTTGCTATGGATTTCATAAACATGGTAGAGCGAAAAGAAAGAGATGCTGCCTGGTGATAATTGACAGGCTCACCAGGTGGGTGGAAGCACTTCCCACCACCAACTGCGATGCGCAAACAGTTGCAAAATTGCTAGTCAGGGAAATTATACTCAGGTTCGGAGTGCCTGAGGTTTTGTCTGCAGACAATGGGACCCATCTCATAAAAGATGTGGTTTCCCAAGTGGCCAAAATGATGGGTGTTGACCAGAAGTTTGTATCCATCTATGGACCCGTGGAGTAACAGGTTTACAGAGAGGGTTAATTAAATTATCAAAGGGGGTGGGGGCTTGCAAAAGCCTGCCATTCCACAAAAATGAGTTGGGTGGAATGCTTGCCCCTTGTCCTTGTGAAAATACTCAGCAGCCTTAACAAAGGTATTGGGTGTACACCTTATGAGATGTTAATAACAAGACGACCAATGAACAACCCAGGGGTGAGACCTATGACTGACCGACAGATAGACATAACTGACAGTGTGACCATCTTGAGTAGATGAAGGAACTAACTTCTGTTGTAAGTTTTCTCCACTCTAACACTAGGAAAGCAGCAGAACCAATTACCAGGTGAGGATCCAAATGCTCTGATCATCTGCGTAGGAGACTGGGTGAAAATACGAGACCATAAGAGAAAATGGAACCAGCCAAGATGGATGGGACCCTTCCAGGTGACCATGGTAACAAAAGACGACGAGATCAACCGATGAGAGTGACCAGAGGAGAAACTGGGAAGACCACAGCCAGAGGGCCGAGACCAAAGGCCAGAAGAACCAACAGAGGGTACAGCCACAGAACCTGAAGAGTCATCAGATGTCGAGGACACCATCATACACACACACTATGGTTGTGAAACAAGAAAATCGCAACCATGGAAACACACATGCAGGGTATTTATTGCTCTCCAAATCCTACTCGTTCCTTTTGTGGACGGGGATGTGGAGAATAATAAATGGGTGAAAGCAGTGAAATTACCTAGGATTACAGGAGAAGAGGAACACATCTGGCACACGGGTAATGATTTTCCAGAAACCCACCTCCACAGCCTCTGTGGGGAACCGAAGCAGCACCAATTGGTAAGAATGATTTTGGATGTGGATTACTTCCTTTTATGCAAAGGAACAATACAAGGGTTTGACAAAGAAACAGCAATGATACTATTCTGATGTTGGTCACTAGGGGGAAGGAAGCAGCATGGGAAGGTGGATTCTCCGATAAGACAATAGGTAATAGTTCAGATACAGCTAAGGAGTATCTGACGGGTAGTAGATGTTGTGTTGGCAGGATTAAAACCCACAATAACTCCCCCTGCTTGTATCTGCAACTCAGAGAATATGGATGTAGAAAACATCACTAATTGCCTGTGTAGCCCTTACCAGGCCTAAAAATGGAAATCAGTAGTTTTGATGTACTGGATGGGCAACAATTGATAACTAGGGTAAATATTTCAAACATTGGCAAGGGCATGGGGACAACTCCAGATCATCTCTGGATCTGTGGGGGTAAGGGCTACATTTCTCTTGGGATGGAAAGGATGTTATCTGGGGAAACTGAACTGACAGCAGCAACATTACCTGCCTCTGAGCTGCTGAACAGTTCACTGCAAATTAGTATCAGATCGAATAATAGAGCTAAAAGAGCAGTGGCTCAAAATAATGAGGCTTATGGACATGTGCTGTCTCAGGTAGAGATGGCAGCCATGGTAATCCTTCCAGGTGCAGGAGTTGTTGTAATGGGTAAGTGGATTAACAATTTGACATACTCCATGCAGGCCCTTACTAATTTGACCGTACGAGGTTTTACTCAGTTGTCACGAGATGTGCAGAATTTGAAGGCAGTAGTTAGTTACCAGACATGAAATGGCTCTTGATTACATATTGGCAGAAGAGGGTGATGCCTGCAGGGCCCTTGGAATAGACAATGATGATTACTGTGTCATGCTGCTCCCTGACTCCTCTGATAATATGACCAACATCATTAGTAACCTGGCTAAATTAGGAGGTACTCTGGGTAGAGCTGACACCATCTTTAACCAAATTGGAAACTGGTTGAATGGTGCATTGGAAACGTGATGGGTAAGGTAATGATGTTCCTGTCTGCCATGATTGTTCCGCTCCTTGGTGGGATTATTGTGTTTTGCTGTCGCTTTCTGTATAATAAAGTGCTTGGCTAAAAAGACTGTTGAACATTTGAGGATCATGGTACTGTAAACTCAATGTTGATTTGAGTCTGTTGTAAATAATTGGAATGAACCTATCTGGAAGATGACTCTGAGGGTGAGGGATATACTTTTGTGAGTCTCAAAGGGGGGAATGGGGGAGTCTCTAAAGACCCCCACCATTGATTGTTGTTATTCATTTGCTTACATGCCATTGTACTTATGCTCACTGTATAGCTAACTATTGAGGCCTCGGTCTGTGTTTAGCTCTCTGCCAAAACCCGCAGCCTCTCGTCTGCGAGAGAAGTCGAGAAAAGGGACTGAAGGTGATAGCGAGACAGAGAGACAGCGTCAGTTTTTCTCTGAAACAAGGGTAGATTTGAATGCCACTGAGACAGGTTCACAGAAACCTTGTGTTAAGAATAACTTGGTCTTTGAGCTGCACATGCAGGGTTTGACATAGATCACACCGTAAGGTGGATATATAAGATCCTGTCATTCTTTCGTTCGAGGCAGAACTCAGGAGAGACATCAGTTGTATGTCTGACTTCTGTATTCTAATGAAAATATCTTAATTTTATATATGCACTTTGAGTATTCCTTATTTGTTAAGAAAATAACGGAGCTCAGAAAAGTTGAACCAACACTTGCTAGCTAAGATTTTGAAAGTATGATGTTGACATGATCAGTCCAATCAAAGCTACTGTAGATACAGTGGGGAGAACAAGTATGTGATAACACTGCAGATTTTGCAGGTTTCTTACTTACAAAGCATGTAGAGGTCTGTCATTTTTTAATCATAGGTACACTTCAACTGTGAGAGACGGAATCTAAAATAAAAATCCAGAAAAATCACTCTATGATTTTTAAGTAATTAGTTTGCATTTTATTGCATGACATAAGTTTGATACATCAGAAAAGCAAAACTTAATATTTGGTACAGAAACCTTTGTTTGCAATTACATAGATCATATGTTTCCCGTAGTTCTTGACCAGGTTTGCACACACTGCAGCAGGTATGTTGGCCCAGTCCTCCATACAGACCTTCTCCAGATCCTTCAGGTTTTGGGGCTGTCGCTGGGCAATACGGACTTTCAGCTCCCTCCAAAGATGTTCTATTGGGTTCAGGTCTGGAGACTGGCTAGGCCACTCCAGGACCTTGAGGTGCTTCTTACAGAGCCACTCCTTAGTTGTCCTGGCTGTGTGTTTCAGGTTGTTGTCATGCTGGAAAACCCAGCCACAACCCATCTTCAATGCTCTTATTGAGGGAAGGAGGTTGTTGGCACAAGATCTCGCGATACGTGGTCCCGTCCATCCTCCCCTCAATACGGTGCAGTCGTCCTGTCCCCTTTGCAGAAAAGAATCCCCAAAGAATGATGTTTCCACCTCCATGCGTCACGGTTGGGATTGTGTTCTTGGGGTTGTCCTCATCCTTCTTCCTCAAAACACAGCGAGTGGAGTTTAGACCAAAAATCTCTATTTTTGTCTCATCAGACCACATGACCTTCTCCCATTCCTCCTCTGGATCATTCAGACGGTCATTGGCAAACTTCAGACGGGCCTGGTCATTCGCTGGCTTGAGCAGGGGGACCTTGCGTGCGCTGCAGGATTTTAATCCATGACGGCATAGTGTGTTACTAATGGTTTTCTTTGAGACTGTGGTCCCAGCTCTCTTCAGGTCATTGACCAGGTCTGCCGTGTAGTTCTGGGATGATCCCTCACCTTCCTCATGATAATTGATGCCCCACGAGGTGAGATCTTGCATGGAGCCCCAGACCGAGAGTGATTGACCGTCATCTTGAACTTATTCCATTTTCTAATAATTGCGCCAACAGTTGTCGCCTTCTCACCAAGCTGCTTGCCTATTGTCCTGTAGCCCATCCCAGCCTTGTGCAGGTCTACAATTTTACCCCTGATGTCCTTACACAGCTCTCTGGTCTTGGCCATTGTGGTGATGTAAGAGTCTGTTTGATTGAGTGTGTGGACAGGTGTCTTTTATACAGGTAACGAGTTCAAACAGGTGCAGTTAATACAAGTAATGAGTGGAGAACAGGAGGGCTTCTTAAAGAAAAACTAACAGGTCTGTGAGAGCTGGAATTCTTACTGGTTTGTAGGTGATCAAATACTTATGTCAGGCAATAAAATGCAAATGAATGACTTATGATTACTTTTGATTTTCTGGATTTTTGTTTTAGATTTCGTCTCTCACAGTTGAAGTGTACCTATGATAAAACATTAGACCTCTACATGGTTTGTAAGTAGGAAAACCTGCAAAACGGAAGTGTATCAACTACTTGTTCTCCCCACTGTATAACATGATTTGATGTTATTTTATTGTGGCCAATTACCTTGAGCCTTCTTGGATTGGCACTTCTAATGTAACTCTATGGCAGCACCCTAGGGGATTGAATTTTTGAGCTCTACCCATAGAGTATGCGGTGACGTAGTGTCCCCATATCTAAGGGCCGACATTGGAAATGAGAAGCAAGTATAGGGAGTAAACATTTAATGGAAAACAAACATCAAACAAAACACAGACAGCATCTGGACAGGGGGAACAAAATTACATGATGACAATAATACTGACACGGGGAGCCAACAAGATCCAGACAGATATATGTAGAGGGGCAATCAACAAACCTGAAGGAGTCCAATGAGTGCAGATGCGCGTAATGATGGTGACAGGTGTGTGTAATGAAGGACAGCCTGGCGCCCCCGAGCACCAGAGATGGGGGGGCGGGAGCAGGCGTGACACCATAAGTGACAGAATACTGAGCCAATCATGGAGCAACGAGAGAACATTAACAACTCATACGCTCAGTATTTTCTAATGGCTGCCCCATTAGCACTGAGCTCGGCTGAACCACATACATGTTGGAGGTGCTTTACTCAAGAAAGCAAAAAGAGACAGAGTTTTATTAACTCAATGATTTTTGATTTATTTTTACATTGTTTGCAAACTCATATGTGACACGTATTAGTGTCACAATACAGGCTCCATATTTATTTTTATATACACCACCTGCCAAAAGTTTTAGAACACCTACTCATTCAAGGGATTTTCTTTATTTTTACTATTTTCTACATTGTACAATAATAGTGAAGACATCAAAACTTCGAAATAACACACATGGAATCATGTAGTCACCTAAAAAGTGTTAAACAAATCTAAATATATTTTATATCTGAGATTTTTCAAATAGCCACCCTTTGCCTTGATGACAGCTTTGCACATTCTTGGCATTCTCTCAACCAGCTTCACCTGGAATGATTTTCCAACAGTCTTGAAGGAGTTTCCACATATGCTGAGCACTTGTTGGCTGCTTTTCCTTCACTCTGCGGTCCGACTCATCCCTCATCTCAATTTGGTTGAGGTTGGGGGATTGTGGAGGCCAGGTCATCTGATGCAGCACCCCATCACTCTCCTTCCTGGTAAAATAGCCCTTACACAGCCTGGAGGTCCAGCCTGGAGGTCATTGTCCTGTTGAAAAACAAATGATATTCTCACTAAGGCCAAACCAGATGGGATGGCGTATCACTGCAGAATACTGTGGTAGCCATGCTGGTTAAGTGTGCCAGACAGTGTCACCAGCAAAGCATCCCCACACCATAACAGCTCCTCCTCCATGTTTTATGGTGGGAAATTCACATGCGGAGATCATCTGTTCACCCACACCGCATCTCACAAAGACACGGCGGTTGGAACCAAAAATCTCAAATTTGGACTCCAGACCAAAGAACAAATTTCCACCGGTCTAATGCCCATTGCTCGTGTTTCTTGGACCAAGCAAGTCTCTTCCTCTTATTGGTGTCCTTTAGTAGTAGTTCTTTACAGCAATTCGACCATGAAGGCATGATTCACAGTCTCCTCTGAACAGTTGATGTTGAGATGTGTCTGTTACTTGAGCTCTGTGAAGCATTTATTTGGGCTGCAATTTCTGAGGCTGGTAACTCTAATGAACTTATCCTCTGCAGCAGAGGTAACTCTGGGTCTTCCTTTCCTGTGGCGGTCCTCGGGAGAGCCAGTTTCATCATAGCGCTTGATGGTTTTTGCGACTACACTTAAAGAAACTTTCAAAGTTTTTTGACATTTTCCATATTGACTGACCTTCATGACTTAAAGTAATGACTGTTTTCTGGTTTAATAATGTAAGAAAGAATACAAAGTACTGCAAAGTTTCCTAAGAGCTAGAAGCAAGGCAGCCATCTCTGTCGGTGCCATTTTCAGCAGTATAACACCACTACCTTGTCACAACACAACTGATTGGCTCAAACAATCACAGAATTCCAAGTGTGTGCAAAGCTGTCATCAAGGCTACTATGAAGAATCTCAAATATAACATATATTTTGATATGTTTAACACTTTTTGGTTACTACATGATTTCATATGTGTTATTTCATAGTTTTGATGTCTTCACTATTATTCTACAATGCAGAAAATAGTCAAAATAAATAAAACCCTTGAATGAGTAGGTGTGTCCAAACTTTTGACTGGTACTGTACATTTTATATGATGAAAACAAGCAGAGATTCCCCCAGGGTGAAATTATTTCATGTTTTCCCAACCTGAGATCTTTGAGAATTCTGAAAATGTTCTTAGCAAAGGGAGCATTGAATTTTCCATTTTGGTCGGGTATATCAGGATATCATCAACAAATAATTGTAGTTTATATTCATGTTTACCAATATTGATACCTGTTATATTTGGGTCCTGTCTAAATCTTTCTGCAAGCAGTTCAATTGCCAGTGCATACAGGAGGGTGGAGAGGGAGCTTCTCTCTTCTGTTGACATGATGTCTCTTACCAAAGCTAGTGAGTAAAGCCTATGGGGAACCTGTGAGCGTGACAAACCAGCAGCTTCTAAGAGGAAGTCGTAGACCTTGGTTTTGAGCATTCAGTATGAACGTGGAAGATTGTGCCAGAGCTGCTATCTCATGTGTACCCTAGCAGCAGCAACCTACAATCCTCTCATTCTAAAATTATAATTATAATCACCATTTTGTTAAGCATATGATCATTATGACATGGTGACGTTATTTTTCCTCGCCTACGAATAGCTGGAGCTAATGCTGCTAATTTCATTACCGTATCATCGATGTCTATTTTTTTATTGGGCAAGTCTCAAAGGGTGCTTACTGCTTTATTGTCTTCTATGTTTTTATGTTATTTGTAGGTACAGACAGTATTTTCTTAGGGTCTGATTCCGACTTAGGAAATGTACACCTTTCCTATGCACTTCTCAGTAGTTTATGTCCAGACGTATTCCCTGTAGACATCGGGCCCAATTCCGACCAAACTTAAGTGAGCCGTAAATGGAACGTAAATTCCCTTTTTTTGCACTTTACTCTCTATGCTTATTCTGACCTTGAACTTAAAGCCAATTTATGCTTCATACAAAAATGTGGTCGGAGACTCTGTATGTAGGGTCTGATGCAATTGCAGAGCCTGAGCCTCCGGAGGCACGAAGAGGCCAAATTGAGCTCCGTACCACATCACTGTGCGCCTCTCAAATTTGGTAAAAATGCAGAGGGCGCCGTGTAGCTCCACGTAGACATGATTGGTTGACGGTAGGTAGGGGCGGGAGGTCCCATATTAACACAAAGTCACTTCCTTGACAACTTTCTTCACAACTGATTTGCACAACAGCTCTCCGTTGCCGCAACAGGTATGAATGCCCTGACTTCTGCAGAGGCTGTATCACAATAAAGGCTGCATGGCAAATTCAAACAATGGATTGACCATGCAGCACCTTTTAAGCATGAGAATAGCAAGCTTTTTACCCACTATTTGTTTGCGGTGGAGGTTGAATAAGGTGTGGCAGTGGCGCGTCTTTTCCACTTGCCGGTTCCAAGTGGAAAAAGCATCTACTTCATTTTTTTAGATAGAAATAACACCATTCTCCATGTCATTTACAACTTTATAAGAGCTATTGATAAGAGCTAGGTTAATGAATAATCCATTTGGATATGGGAATATATATTTACCTTATAATCGCTGGAGACAAATGTGAAAACAGTCATATGGCAGCAAACTGAAGCATATTAACTTATCAAACTTTCCCACAGTAAAGTTTATGAAATGCTGTGCCATTATGCAAAATTTA
Organism: Oncorhynchus masou masou; assembly: GCF_036934945.1. Classification (NCBI taxonomy): domain Eukaryota; kingdom Metazoa; phylum Chordata; class Actinopteri; order Salmoniformes; family Salmonidae; genus Oncorhynchus; species Oncorhynchus masou. The sequence continues at coordinate 34,496,127 of NC_088214.1, read as the reverse complement.
AATTGTACAGCCTTTTAAGTTGCAGGGATGGGCACTATTGAATGTCATAATTATAGGCTACCCCGACTTTCTAAGCTCTTGGAAATAAGAATCACAAATGTCCTGGCCTACTCCAATTTGGCGATACTTCAGCTATCTACAGTGCCTTCGGAAAGTATTCAGACACCTTGAATTTTTCCACATTTTGTTACGTTACAGCCTTACTCTAAAATTGATCTTTTTTTTTTTGCCCTCATCAACCTACACACAATACCCCATAATAATATAGGGGCCCCTCAGGGAAAATAAGCTGGTCGCTTCAGGTGTTGTTTCCCGCAAGATGATCATGACAGACGCACTCCCCCCGAGGGTGGGGTGCACTGTAAGAAGGCAACTCGATTGTGCGTGTGGGGGAGTGTGGGGGGGGTATGGACACTGGTGCGGAGTGCACTGCATGCCAATTAGCTGGGGTTGTTTGGCAATAAGGCGATTCCCACTGTTTTTGTCGGACCGGCTTGTGGTGGTCAGAACCGACAATATGTCAGTTCCGGCGTGCATGAATAGATGGGGAGATGCTCTGTCTCTCTCCCTCCTAACCTCGCTCCCTATTGCTGGGGAGCAGTGTGTGTATGCTTTCCCTTTGGGCAATGCATGTCCCTGATTGCCTCAACTTGGGTGCAGAACTTGTATCCAGGTGAGACCCTATCTCTCAGGAGTGGAGGCTCTCCCATGTATGGGACATTTTTGTCAGGGCTGATGTAGATCTTACGCATGGATCCGAGTGTCCCGTTGGGAACGGACTCTGGTACACCAGTGGGCTCGGACCCTCCTTTAAATGTTTCTGCCAGTTGTTCTGATTCAGCCCACATTGGAGTGGGTTTGCCGGGAGGGCTTACCATTGATTCTTGTGGCTCCACATTGGCCCAGGCAGCCTTGGTTCGCAGAGATAATTTCCTTTTCAGGTGGGGATCCATGGAAACTTCCGTTGCGCAGGGACCGGTTGTCCCAGACACATGGGCAGGTTTGACTAGCGAGGCTGGAGATTTGGTTCCTAATGGTCTGGCCACTAAGAGGACCAATCTGATGGCTAGAGGTTTACCTTTGAATGTTATTGCTACCATTCAGTCTGCAAAGGCATCCTCCATGAGAGGGTTGTATGCGTATAAGTAGCAAGCGGTTGATCTCTGGTGCTAAAGGACTTGTTCTTTTTCAGTGCTCTGTGAGGGACATCCTCATGTTCCTACAGGAGCTTTTCAAGCATTATCACACTTTAAAAGTGTACATGGCAGCTCTCTCAGCGTGTCATGAGGGAATCGACGGAACCTCAACGGGGTCTCACTCCCTGGTGGTGCAGTTCCTGAAAGGTCTACATCATCTCAGATCGGTCTCTAAACCTATTGTGCCCACATAGGACTTCGCAGTGGTTTTGGAGGCACTGTATGTGGTCCCCTTTGAGCCCTTGGAGTCAGTGGATCTGAAGATTTTCTCCTACAAAACCTCCCTGCTCATGGCTTTGGCCTCGGCTAAACATGTTGGGGACCTCCACGTGTTATCCGTACACCCTTGTTGTACTCAGTTCGCCCCAGGTCAGCTCAGGGTGGTCTGCCATGTGCTGTTTCATTTAGTGTCTGTTGGGGTCGACTTGTTGTACCAAAAGTTGACTGACTGAAAGGGAAAGTATCGTTATGACTGTAACTACTGTTCCCTGAAGGAGGGAAACATGGCACTACACCTGTTTGGCACTGCACCACGCGTTCCTGGGCTCGGTGAAGAGCGGTATTAAATCAAAATAAATCAAATTTATTTATATAGCCCTTCTTACATCAGCTGATATCTCAAAGTGCTGTACAGAATCCCAGCCTAAAACCCCAAACAGCAAGCAATGCAGGTTTAGAAGCACGGTGGCTAGGAAAAACTCCCTCGAAAGGCCAAAACCTAGGAAGAAACCTGGAGAGGAACCAGGCTATGAGGGGTGGCCAGTCCTCTTCTGGCTGTGCTGAGTGGATATTATAACAGAACATGGCCAAGATGTTCAAATGTTCATAAATGACCAGCAGGGTCAAATAATAATAATCACAGTAGTTGTCGAGGATGCAACAGGTCAGCAACTCAGGAGTAAATGTCAGTTGGCTTTTCATAGCCAATCATTGAGAGTATCTCTAACGCTCCTGCTGTCTCTAGAGAGTTGAAAACAGCAGGTCTGGGACAGGTAGCACGTTCGGTGAACAGGTCAGGGTTCCATAGCGGCAGGTAGAACAGTTGAAACTGGAGCAGCATCACGGCCAGGTGAACTGGGGACAGCAAGGAGTCATCATGCCAGGTAGTCCTGAGGCATGGTCCTAGGGCTCAGGTCCCCCGAGAGAGAGAAAGAAAGAATTAGAGAGTCCATACTTAAATTCACATAGGACACTGGAGAAATACTCCAGATATAACAGACTGACCCTGGCCCCCCGGCACATAAACTACTGCAGCATAAATACTGGAGGCTGAGATAGGAGGGGCCAGGAGACACTATGGCCCCATCCGATGATACCCCCGGACAGGGCCAAACAGGCAGGAGATAACCCCACCCACTTTGCCGAAGCACAGCCCCCACACCACTAGATGGATATCTTCAACCACCAACTTACCCACCTGAGACAAGGCCGACTATAGCGCACAAAGATCGCCGCCACGGTACAACCCAAGGGGGGGCGCAAACCCAGACAGGAAGGTCACATCAGTGACTCAACCCACTCAAGTGACGCACCCCTCCCAGGGACGGCATGGAAGAGCACCAGTAAGCCAGTGCCTCTGCCCCTGTAATAGGGTTAGAGGCAGAGAATCCCAGTGGAGATAGGCGAACCGACTAGGCAGAGACAGCAAGGGTGGTTCGTTGCTCCAGTGCCTTTCGTTCACCTTCACACTCCTGGGCCAGACTCCACTCAATCATAGGACCTACTGAAGAGATGAGTCTTCAATGAGTCTGCGTCTCTCAGATGGGTAGGCAGACCATTCCACAAAAATGGAACTCTATAGGAGAAAGCCCTGCCTCCAGCTGTTTGCTTAGAAATTCTAGGGACAATTAGGAAGCCTGCAGCAGGACAAAATCGGAAAGATAGGTAGGAGCAAGCCCATGTAATGCTTTGTTGGTTAGCAGTAAAACTGTGAAACAGCACTTGCCTTAACAGGAAGCCAGTGTAGGGAGGCTAGCACTGGAGTAATATGATACATTTTTTTTTGGTTCTAGTCAGGATTCTAGCAGCCGTATTTAGCCCTAACTGAAGTTTATATAGTACTTTATCCGGGTAGCCGGAAAATAGAGCATTGCAGTAGTCTAACCTAGAAGTAACAAAAGAATGGATACATTTTTCTTCATCAATTTTGGACAGAAAACTTCTGATCTTTGCAATGTTACGCAGATGGAAAAAGCTGTCCTTGATACAATCTTGATATGTTCGTCAAAAGAGAGATCAGGGTCCAGAGTAATGCCGAGGTCCTTCACAGTTTTATTTGAGATGACTGTACAACCATCAAGATTAATTGTCAGATTCAACAGAAGATCTCTTTGTTTCTTGGGACCTAGAACAAGCATCTCTGTTTTCTACCTTGTGAAAGTAGAAAGTTTGCAGCCATCCACTTCCTTTTGTCTGAAACACAGGATTCCAGCAAGGGTAATTTTGGGGCTTCACCATGTTTTATTGAAATGTACAACTGTGTGTAATCCTCATAGCAGTGAAAGTTAACATAATGTTTTCAAATGACATCCCCAAGAGATAAAATATATAGTGAAAACAATAGTGGTCCTAAAACGGAACCTTGAGGAACACTGAAATTTACAGTTGATTTGTCAGAGGACAAACCATTCACAGAGACAAACTGATATCTTTCCGACAGATAAGATCTAAACCAGGCCAGAACTTGTCCGTGTAGACCAATTTGGGTTTCCAATCTCTCCAAAAGAATGTGGTGATCGAGGGTATCAAAAGCAGCACTAAGGTCTAGGAGCACGAGGACAGATGGTCTTTATTCTAGTGAGATTGCTATAGTCACTGCCATGTTTAGTTTAGCCCAACCTAGGTCGAGGCACGGTCTCAATGGGGATAGCTGAGCTGACTACACTGACTGTGCTAGTGGCAGACTCCACTAAGCTGGCAGGCTGGCTAACAGCCTGCTGCCTGGCCTGCACCCTATTTCGTTGTGGAGCTAAGGGAGCCCTGTCTATGTTCGTAGATAAGATGAGAGCACCCCACCAGCTAGGATGAAGTCCGTCACTCCTCAACAGGCCAGGCTTGGTCCTGTTTGTGGGTAAGTCCCAGAAAGAGGGCCAATTATCTACAAATTCTATCTTTTGGGAGGGTCAGAAAACAGTTTTCAACCAGTGATTGAGTTGTGAGACTCTGCTGTAGAGTTCATCACTCCCCCTAACTGGGAGGGGGCCAGAGACAATTACTCGATGCCAACATATCTTTCTAGCTGATTTACATGCTGAAGCTATGTTGCGCTTGGTGACCCCTGACTGTTTCATCCTAACATCGTTGGTGCCGACGTGGATAACAATATCCCTATACTCTCTACACTCGCCAATTTTAGCTTTAGCCAGCACCATCTTCAGAGTAGGCTTAGCATCGGTATCCCTGCCCCCTGGTAAACAATGTATGATCGCTGGATGATTCGTTTTAAGTCTAATACTACGGGTAATGGAGTTGCCAATGACTAGGGTTTTGAATTTGTCAGAGCTAATGGTGGGAGCCTTCGGCGTTTCAGACCCCGTAACAGGAGGAGTAGAGACCAGAGAAGGCTCGGCCTCAGACTCCGACTAGCTGCTTAATGGGGAGAAAGTTTCTGTCGGCTGAATGAGCGACACCGGTTGAGCGTTCCTACAGCATTTCCTTCCAGAAACCGTGAGAAAGTTGTCCGGCTGCGGGGACTGTGCCAGTGGATTTATACTACTATCTGTACTTACTGGTGGCACAGACGCTGTTTCATCCTTTCCTACACTGAAATTACCCTTGCCTAACGATGGCGTCTGAAGCTGGGCTTGCAGCACAGCTATCCGCGCCGTAAGGCGATCGTTCTCCTGTATATTATGAGTACAGCAACTGCAATTAGAAGGCATCATGTTAATGTTACTACTTGGCTTCGGCTGGTGGAGGTCCTGACGAACCATGTCCAGATAAAGCGTCCAGAGTGAAAAAGTTAAAAGAAAAAAGTTGAGTGAGGGAAAACTAAAAATATAAACGGTAATTAAAAAGTAAAAACTGTAAAGTTGTCAGGTAGCAAAGTAAGGTTATGAATCCAAGCCTCACGCTTATCACTAGAAGAAGGTGGGCTTCCAGCGAGGCGTGGAATTCATTGGCCTTATCAGGCGTGATGGTAGATACTTCAACCAAAGTCGTGAGAGTGCGACTCCCCCATAGTATGTTGTACCTCGTTTCCCTCCTTCAGGGAACAGTGGTTATAGTCATAATGTTACGTTAAGTAGACTGTGGAAAACTTTTCTGTAGCATTACTTTCTTCTTTATTACCTCTATTCTTGTAAAGATTCATGATAAACTGAACATACTGGCGGCTAGGTCCCCCTTCTCAATATTTCTTTATAAAAATGTTTCCCTAATAATACAACAGTGACTTCATACATGCAGACATACCAATAGACAACCACAACACAGGACAATAACTAAACAAACATAAAATACATAACAATTATAACAGACAAAAATATAGGTTTACGCATATCATCTCTCAAACTAGGAATGAAATGGAAAAAGTTCCGTATTTGGCCATGAGCTGACTGCTCTCCTTATTTGTGATGTTATGAAAGAGATGGCTCTCATATAGGTGGATATTGTATTGGCTTTAGCTCTGTGGATTCTAGCGGTGAACCTCTCCAGAGTCAAGATATTAGTAGAGCATCCTGGCCATACCATGTTTCAAAATGTTCTTCTTTGCTGCAGTAAGTGCTGCTACATACAGTGCATTTGTATTTATTCAGTCCCCTTAACTTTTTCCACATTCTGTTGTTACAGCCTTATTCTAAAGTCAATTCAAGTGTTTTTTCCCTCATCAGTCTCCACACAATACCCCATAAAGATAAAGCAGAAATAGGTTTTTAGATTGTCAATTTTTTAATACATTTGCAAAACATAAGTATTCAGATCCTTTACTTAAGTATTCAGATCCATAAGTATTCAGATCCTCAGTACTTTGTTGAAGCACCTTCGGCAGCGATTACAGCTTCGAGTCTTCTTGGGTATGACGCTACAAGCTTTGCAGACCTGCTATTGGGGAGTTTCTACCATTCTTTTCTGCAGATCCTCTCAAGCTCTGTCTGGTTGGAGGGGGAGCGTTGCTGCACAGCTTTATTCAGGTCTCTTCAGAGATGTTCGATCAGGTTCAAGTCTGGACTCTGGCTAGGCCACTCAAGGACATTCAGGGGCTCGTCCCGAAACAACTCCTGCATAGTCTTGGCTGTGTGATTAGGGTTGTTGTCCTGTTGGAAGGTGAACCTTCGCCCCAGTCGGAGGCCCTGAGTGCTCTGGAGCAGGTTTTCATCAAGGAACTCTCTGTACTTTGTGCCGTTCATCTTTCCCTCGATCCTGACTAGTCTCCCAGTCCCTGCCGATGAAAAACATCCCCACAGCATGCTGTCACCACCATGCTTCACCATAGGGATATTGCCAGGTTTCCTCAAGACGTGAAGCTTGGCATTCAGGCCAAAGAGTTCAAATTGATTTCATCAGACCAGAGAATCTTGTTTCTCATGGTCTGAGAGTCCTTTAGGTGCCTTTTGGCAAACTACAAACGGGCTGTCATGTGCCCTTTACTGAGTGGCTTCCATCTGGCCACTATACCATAAAGGCCTGCTTAATAGAGTGCTGCAGAGATGGTTGTCCTTCTGTAAAGTTCTCCCATCTCCACAGAGGAACTCTGGAGCTCTGTCAGAGTGACCATCGGGTTCTTGGTCACCTCTCTGACGAAGGCTCTTCTTCCCCGATTGCGCCGTTTTGCCGGGTGGCCAGCTCTAGGAAGAGTCTTGGTGGTTCCAATCTTCCTCCATTCAAGAATGATGGAGGCCGCTGTGTTCTTGGGAACCTTTAATGCTGCAGAATATTTTTTGGTACCCTTCCCCAGATCTTTAAAGTGTCCCGAGTGGCACAGCGGTCTTAGGAACTGTTTCTCTGTGCTAGAGGTGTCGCTACAGACCCTGGTTCGATTCCAGGCTGCATCACAAGCGGCCTGGAATTGGGAGTCCCATAGGGTGGTGCACAATTGGCCCAGCGTCGCACGGGTTAGTATTTTAAGAATTTGTTCTTAACTGACTTGCCTAGTTAAATAAAAGTTAAAGAAATAAAAAATAAAGATCTGTTCATCGACGCAGTCCTGTCTCGAAGCTCTACGAACAATTATTTCGACCTCATGGCTTGGTATTTGCCCTGACATGCACTGTCAACTGTCAGACCTTATATAGACAACTTTGTGCTTTTCCAAATCATGTCAAATCAATTGAATTTACCACAGGTGGACTCCAATCAAGTTGTAGATACATCTCAAGGATGATGAATCGAAACAGGATGCACCTGAGCTTAATTTCGAGTCTCATAGCAAAGAGTCTGAATACTTATGTAAATAAGGTATTTCAGCTTTTTTTTTTTTTTTTTGCAAAATTGTCTAAACCCTGTTTTCGCTTTTTCATTGTGGGGTATTGTGTGTAGATTGATGAGGACAATTTTTTTATTTAATCATTTTTCGAATAAGGCTGTAATGACATAAATGTTGGAAAAAGTCAAGGAATCTGAATACTTTCCAAATGCACTGTAATATAGTGACAACAATGTAGGCTGTGTGTAGCGGTTAACGGTTATGATATGAAGGTTTGGCTTGGAAAAGTTATTTCACCTAGTCACAGGCAGCTGATGTGTTGTGCACTGAAGTCCACAAGTGAAGGAAAAAGGTGAGAGAGGAGGACAAGCCATAGATATGAGAAGGAATTACAACAAGCAAAGTGATCATGCTGTTTGTTTGTGGCTGCTATGAAAGTGAACTGTGTTTGCGTGTGATCAGGGGTGTATTCATTCCGCTGATTCTGTTGAAAAACATTTCTTAAGCAGAAGCAAACGGAACAAAACGAAACAGCGATAAACATACCTGAATTTGTCCAGTAGAAACTCTAGTTTGCAACCATTAAACTAATGAATACACCCTGGATCAGCTAGATGCAGGCAAGAGTGTGTAAAGCGGTATTGCATTTGTCACTGTCTGTCACCTTGATTACGGACCGTGTGGTGGTAACAATATCGTCATCCAGTGGCCTCAACATCTTTGTTTAGTAGTATTACAGACACACACACCAGCACACAGTCACAACCACCCACCCCCAGTCTGTTTATATTGTCTCATCTCTGCAGATCTTCCATGTCACCTGGCTATCTTTATCACTGTGATGCTGGTCAGGAAATGGGTGTGGACCATAGTGTGAGAGGTTCTACACCTTTTATCTCTATAATTCTTTCTTTCATCTTTCACTATATGCTAGGAGAAATTACAAAAAAGCTATTAATTACATTATGGACTAGTCGTTAATGGGGCGAAGATTGTCCACTCCTTGTTTAAGTATGTCCAGTCTTATGTATTTTACATCATGTTTAACTGGCAGTATTCTTCTATCATTATTTTGATATTTTCCATATTCCTCTCTCTTCACCCCTTTCCCACTTCGTTCTCTCCTCTCCTCCATCTCTTATCCTCCAGGGGGAGTAGTTGTGTTCTGACTGATGACAAGGGCCTTGCAAAGACCATCCAGACCATCTCCTTCCTCAACCTGTCCAACCTCACCTCCTGGCAGAGGGAGACCCCCTTCCCTCACTCCAAAAGCAGCGAACTAACAATCATAAATCTAGAAAATCGGATTTTATTTTAATTTGGGAATTAATTATCAAGACATAATTCATAAATGACATGTGTTTAAAAAATAAAACACTTGTATTGTTTTATTGTTAAGTCTAAGTATTAGTTTCTTTGCCAGTGTTGTTTATATGTGTAACAAGTTACCAAAAGTGTCAACAATTTAACCTGACCTTATGGTGAGAGTGATTATTATTTACATTCTTTAATTCAAGTTCTCTCTGTACACATACAATGGCTTAAATAATGAAGAAAAGATCCACGGAAGGGTGATCCAAAGGGGAATGTTAGTTGGTTGTATCTACATGGTGAAAAACATATCCACATTTATAAATGTGGTTTTGTATTCACACACATCTACTCTCTGCTTTTAAGCAAGAAGGTTGAGCTCATTTCATCCTCCATGGTCTTAAACTTAAATGGATGAAATTTTGACCAGTTCAAAGCCAGGCTGAAATTCTCCCCCAAAAGTCTATCAACAGGATCGTATTGCCCCTTCAGGTTAGAATGTTGTTTAAAACATCATGGAGTAAAACTATGGGTTAACTGAGACATATTCTTTGTTCATTGCATCAGGTCTGAAGGTAAGACCCAGATGCAAACCACGTCAAATAAACAATAGTTTAATATCTCAACAGGGGCAGGCAATAGACAAGTTAAGGCAGCCAGAGGTGGGGAAACAATAACGGATGGCAGGCAGGCTCAGGGTCAGGGGCAGGCAAAGTGCTCAGGCAGGTGGGCTCGGAATCAGGACAGGCAAGGGTCAAAACCAAGAAGGCGAGAAACTGGAAAAGGCAGGAGCTGAGACACAAAACACTGGTTGGCTTGAACAAACAAGACGAACTGGCAACAGACAAACAGAGAACACAGGTAGAAATACACAGGGGATAGTGGGGAAGATGGGTGACACCTGGAGGGGGGTGGAGACAATCACAAAGACTGGTGAAACAGATCAGGGGGTGACACCGAGGAACGGCCCTGCATGTAAGTCCATCTCTCGTGAGGTATTAGTTACACTATCTGTTGTACAGAAATTATTCCACAATCGGTGGTACCACATACGCATGAGGACCTGTCTACCTGTCCTCTGATCATGCAGGTTACGTATGTGAATCAATCCTTTCTATGTTGTCAAGGGGGAAGGATAATGACAATAAAAAACATGTACAGAAATACAGAGATGAAAATGGCAGACGTACATTAAAAAAAGTACAAGTTAAAAAAACACTGTCCAAGCGCTGTCCCAAAATAATATCACCCAGTATTAGGGGCTACCTAGTCAGTTGCACTGAATGCATTCAATGGAAATGTGTCTTCCGCATTTAACTCACTCCCCCTGAATCAGAGACGTTCTGATGGCTGCACTAATCGACGTCATCGGCACCCAGGGAGCAGTTGTTGGGGGTTAACTGCCTTTCTCAAAGGTAGAATGGCAGATTTTTCCATCTTGATGGCTCAGGGATTCGAACCAGCGACCTTTCAATTACCAATGCTCTCAACCACTGACTGACCCAATGCTCTTAACCGCTAGGATACCTGCCACCCTGGGTACATATGACACCGCTCATTCAGCCTTCCTCTCCTTTCCTTTCCTCTACCCATCCTTCACTCTCCCCAATCTAGTTTAAGTGACCTTCTCTGTTGGCATCATCGATTCCCTCTTCCCTCCTCCCTCCTCCCCACCATTGACCTGTGTATTCTTTAGTCTCAGCCAGCAGCAGGTGGCTTCTACAGGGGCTGGGCAGGGTGGTCTGGCTGGGAGCCACCTGGAGAAGCCTCGTAACGGACCACAGCTGTGGCATTAAATGCTTGCTGCAGGACCAAACACATTCCCATCAGAGACGTACAAATATATAAATGATTAATTAACCATGAATAAACTATTTAGAAACCCTCTAGAAACCAGTTGTAAAGGGACTCTCACTGTAAAATACCATTGTGGACCATAAAGGTCACAAAATGTTACATGAAGTTAGAATAGTTGATAGCAGAAGAATGCAGGAAAAGTAACCCACCTGTCACGACTTCCTCCGAAGTCGGTCCCTCTCCTTGTTCGCGCGACGTTCGCCGGTCGACGTCACCGGTCTTCTAGCCATCGCCGATCCACTTTTCATTTTCCATTTGTTTTGTCTTGTCTTCCCACTCACCTGGTTTCAATTCCATCCTTGCATGTTGTGTATTTAACCCTCTGTTCCCTCCATGTCCATGTCCATGTCCTTGTCCGGAATTGTTTATTGTAGTGCTTGTGGACATTATGCTGGTGTGTGATGGGTTTTACCCATTGATTTATTTGTACTGTTTACGGTGGTTTTATTTATTAAACTGCGCCGTTGTAAATCAGTTTTGCTCTCCTGCGCCTGAATTCTCTGCCGCCAGTACCCACCCATTACACCACCTTCCATTTGCTCTTGGTCAAGTTCTTCTTGATCTTGGCGCTGACAGACCCACGGATGTTCTTATCCAGGGCTGTGTCTCCAGCAATCCTGAGGGAGGGAGAGAGACATGAAGGCCAGGCTCTGTTGGGGGGAGGCACAAGAATAGGTGCAAGACGGTGTGTGTGTGTGCGTGCACTGTACCAGGACTGCTGAAGAGCCTGGTCACCTGTGTAGCATATCCTTGGGTCCTTCTCTATCAGGTGGACAATAGAGTCTTTAGCTGAAAACACCACAGGGACACACAACATATTACCAATCAAATCAAATCGTATTTGTCACACGCGCCGAATACAACAGGTGTAACACTGACAAGGAAATAATGACTTACAAGTCCTTAGCCAACATTGCTTTAAGAAGTGTTAAGTAAAAAGTAGATAAGTTTAAAAAAAAGTTACAAATCATAAAACAGCAGCAGTGAAATAACAATAGCGGGGCTATATACAGGGTCTACTCAGACCCCTCTTTTACACTGCTGCTCCTCTCTGTTTATTATCAATCCATAGTCACTTTAACTCTACCTACATGTACATATTACCTCAATTACATCTACTAACTGGTGCCCCCGCACATTGACTCTGTACTGGTACCCCTTGTAAATAGCCTCCACATTGACTCTGTATCGGTACCCCCTGTATATAGCCTCAACATTGACTCTGTACTGATACCCCCTGTATATAGCCTCAACATTGACTCTGTACCGGTACCCCATGTATATAGCCTCCACATTGACTCTGTACTGGTACCCCCTGTATATAGCCTCCACATTGACTCTGTACTGGTACCCCTTGTATATATCCTCCACATTGACTATGTATCGGTACCCCCTGTATATAGCCTCAACATTGACTCTGTACTGATACCCCCTGTATATAGCCTCAACATTGACTCTGTACCGGTACCCCATGTATATAGCCTCCACATTGACTCTGTACTGGTACCCCCTGTATATAGCCTCCACATTGACTCTGTACTGGTACCCCCTGTATATAGCCTCCACATTGACTCTGTACTGGTACCCCCTGTATATAGCCTCCACATTGACTCTGTACTGGTACCCCCTGTACATATAGTCCACATTGACTATGTATCGGTACCCCCTGTATATAACCTCAACATTGACTCTGTACTGGTACCGCCTGTATATAGTCTCCACATTGACTCTGTACTGGTTCCCCCTGTATATAGCCTCCACATTGACTCTGTACTGGTACCCCCTGTATATAGTCTCCACATTGACTCTGTACTGGTTCACCCTGTATATAGCCTCCACATTGACTCTGTACTGGTACCCCCTGTATAAAGTCTCCATACTGACTCTGTACTGGTACCCCCTGTATATATCCTGCACATTGGCTCTGTACTGGTACCCCCTGTATATAGCCTCGCTTCTGTTATTTTACTGCTGCGGTTTTATTATTTGTACCCCCCCCCTATTTCTTACTTATCAAGCCATAAGTCTTATGGCCTGGGGGTAGAAGCTGTTAAGAAGCCTTTTGGACCTAGACTTGGCGCTCCGGTACCGCTTGCCATGCAGTAGCAGAGAGAACAATCTATGACTAGGGTGGCTGGAGTCTTCGTCAATTTTTAGAGCCTTCCTCTGACACTGCCTGGTATAGAGGTCCTGGATGGCAGGAAGCTTGGTCCCAGTGATGCCTTTTGTTTGGTTTGTTTCTCAATTAGGGTGTGCAGGGTGATACGTGGTCTGTAGTACATTATTTTGGTAAAAAGACAATTTGGCATTTGCTCAGTACATTGTTTTCACTGAGGAAATGTATGAGTCTGCTGTTAATGATAATGCAGAGGATTTTCCCAAGGTTGGTGTTGATGCATATCCCGCTGTAGTTATTGGGGTCAAATTTGTCTCCACTTTGTTGATTGGGGTGATCAATCCTTGTTTCCAAATATTGGGGAAGATGCCAGAGCTAAGGATGATGTTAAAGAGTTTTAGTATAGCCAATTGGAATTTGTTGTCTGAATATTTGATCATTTCATTGAGGATACCATCAACACCACATGCCTTTTTGGGTTGGAGAGTTTTTATTTTGTCCTGTAGCTCATTAAAGGTAATTGGAGAATCAAGTGTGTTCTAGTAGTCTTTAATAGTTGATTCTAAGATTTGTATTCGGTCATGTATATGTTTTTGGTGTTTGTTCTTTGTTCTTTGTTATAGAGCCCAAAAATTTGGTGAAGTGGTCTCAATTTTGGATAGATAATTATTTGTGTTAAGTGTTTTCCAATTTTCCCAGAAGTGCTTAGTCTTGGGATTCTTCGATTACATTGAACTGATTTCTGACGTGCTGTTCCTTCATTTTTCGTAGTGTATTTCTGTATTGTTTTAGTGATTCACCATAGTGAAGGCGTAGACTCAGGTTTTCTGGGTCTCTATGTTTTTGGTTGGACAGGTTTCTCAATTTCGTTCTTAGATTTTTGCGTTCTTCATCAAACCATTTGTAATTGTTGTTCATTTTCTGCGGTTTTCTATTTGAGATTTTTAGATTTGATAGGGAAGCTGAGAGGTCAAATATACTGTTAAGAATTTCTACTGCCAAGTTTAAACCTTCACTATTATAGTGGAATGTTTTATCCAGGTAGTTGTCTAAAAGGGATTGAATTTGTTGTTGCCTAATAGTTTTTTGGTAAGTTTCCAAACTACATTCCTTCCATCTGTAGCATTTCTTAATATTACTCAGTTCCTTTGGCTTTGATGCCTCATGATTGAGTATTGCTCTGTTCAAGTAGACTGTGATTTTGCTGTGGTCTGATAGGGGTGTCAGTGGGCTGACTGTGAACGCTCTGAGAGACTCTGGGTTGAGGTCAGTGACCTACCATAGGAGTCCCCTCGAAGCCTACTATTGACTATGTACATACCCCAGCGTGCTATGTACAGTACATACATATCTATTCCTCAGAGATCCTATAAGGTAACAAGACTTCACAATTTCATTAGGGGTGTGGTATATCCTATAGGACACCATATTTGGTCAGAGAGCGACGCCTTAATGGCACGCCGATGACCCGGGCGGCCATCTCTTGAACGACTGTATCTTTGTCAAATAAGAACCAATTGGGGTCAAACAAAGCTAGCTCAATAGCCAATGAGCTGGGCTTTATGGGAGTACCAGGAAACAATGTATATGTCGTCAAATGTAGCTTCTAACCTTGTACGACAGCATGCCTTTTCATTTTGAACAAAAATTATAAGGATATTCAGAGTTATGAAGTTATGAAAACTGGTTATTTTGCTATTGTTGAACTTATAATATGGCTACTAATACTTGGAAAGCTAAATCAAAGTCCAAGTATACAGATTTGACGATATTCTTGCAGAAAAATTGAATATGAATGTGACTGTGTCCTTCACGATTTGACCAAATGTACATGGGGAATTCACAGTAAAAGTCTTGAGGATCCATCATTCTCCAAGTTATCCTTCTGGAACTTTGCACATACACTGCTGCCATCTTGTGGACACTATTGAAATTACAACCAGAGTGTTGGCTTTAACAGAGACCTTTCTCTTGCATTTCAAAGATGGTGGTAAAAAAAACACTGGTTGATTTTTTTCTTTGTATTTTCTTCTACCAGATCTATTGTGTTATATTCTCCTACATTCAATTCACATTTCCACACAACTTCAAAGTGTTTCCTTTCAAATGGTAGGCCCACTGCAATTTGCATACAGCCCCAATAGATCCACGGATGATGCAATCGCCATCGCGCTCCACACTGCCCTATCCTATCTGGACAAGCCGAATACCTATGTAAGAATGCTGTACATTGCTGTTTGTGACTACAGCTCAGCCTTCAACACCATAGCACCCACCAAGCTCATTATTAAGCTTGCGGCCCTGAGTCTGAACCCCGTTCCTGTGAAAATGGGTCCTGGACTTCCTGACGGGCCGCCCACCAGCTGGTAAAGGTAGGTAACAATGCCAAGAGAGTAACCTTTATGTAACTAGGCAAGTCAGTTAAGAACACATTCTTATCGCCCTACTCCGGCCAAACCCAGACGACGCTGGGTCAGTTGTGTGCCGCCCTATGGGACTCCCAATCACGGCCCGGATGTGATCCAGCCTGGATGGCAAAGGGTGGCAACTTTGAAGAATCTCAAATATAAAATATATTTTGATTTGTTTAATCCTTCTTTGGTTACTACATGATTCCATGTGTTATTTCATAGTGTTGATGTCTTCATTGTGGAATAATAATGTAGAAAATAGTAAAAATAAAGAAAACCCTGGAATGAGTAGGTGTATCCAAACTTTTGACTGGTACTGTATGCGCCGTATATATATTTATACTCCGGACTCCGACATTGCACGTCCAAATATTGATATATTTCTCAATTGCATTATATTACTTTTAGATGTGTGTATTGTTAGATATTACTGCACTGTTGGAGCTAGGAACACAAGCATTTCACTACACCCACAATAACATCTGCTAAACATGTGTACAATTTTCATTGATTTGATTGTTGGTTTGCTTTGACAGAGAATAAGTCAATAAAGGACAGGGTAATGTGCACAAGGCACAACACAAAAGACAACACAGTGTCACCGGGAGGTAGAAGAGTATCTCAACTGCAATATCAAATGTTTGTTGTTGTTGTTGCAACAGGTTTTGTTATGGTTTGTGCTCTAATGAGCACGACCCAGTTTCAATAAAGAACATGCTCAAATCATTAGAGGACAGCATCAACATGGTTGAGTTCAGGTGGAGGACATTGTATATGTTGAGTATTTGTGAGTGAATGGACAATTGAGGAGCATCCTAAGCTGGATGCTCGGCTGGCGGGAACAGGACGCACACACACACACACACACACACACACACACACACACACACACACACACACACACACACACACACACACACACACACACACACACACACACACACACACACACACACACACACACACACACACACACTCTCTCCATTGAGTGGATACTGTCACGTCTGCTCCCGCTCTTCCCTTCCCCTGGCGCATGAGGGCGCCAGATTACCCTACATCACACGCTCATGCCATCCATCACGCACACCAGCCTTCCCTCGTCACTCGAATCAGCGTTATTGGACTCACCTGGACTCACTTATAACCTGTTATTTCCTCCCCTATATTTGTCAGTTCCCTGCTGCTGCATTGCTTGTCTTTCTATTTGTTTATGACGCTGTTCCTGTCTCGTCAATGTCAGTTGTTTATTAAATGTTAACTCTCCGTACCTGCTTCGTCTCTCCAGCGTCAGTCTGCGTGACAGATACAACACAAAGGAGTTAGTAAGAGCCACACAATGGACATAATCATAAAGCGAAACCATGTAGCGAGTTCGTAAGACTGAGATGTGCACCTTGATTACTGAAGGAGCAGGAAAGGGATGGAAAGGTGCCACCACTGTCACACTCAACTTAGTAGAGCAAATGAATAAGAACATGAAGCAGCTGTTTTCGGGACTTACGTTTTTCAATGGATAACATTAGATGGAAGTTCAATGTAATAGCCTAGCGCACATTCTTACCTTGGAAAGCAGCACATGCATGTTGTGTGTCTGTTGTCCTGCATGTGTTCCTGTTGGTCAGAATTCAGGAATGGGTGGTGGTGGTTGAGATGGTCTCCCTAGCCTCTTGGGTGACATTTCACAATTCGTGAGCTGATTTTATAAACTATGAGCACGTTTTATATCAATTCATGCCCAGGTTTTAGTAATTTGTGGGCATGTTTCATCATTCGTGAGCTCGATTTAAAAATCATGAGCATGTTTATTATCAATTCATGCACGTTTTAGGAATATTGTGAGCTTGTTAAAAAAAGATCTGTCAATGTCACCTCCTGGGCTCCATAGGAAACAGAGAGAAAGGATTCCTTAATGATTTAGTTAAATCCCCGAATTCAAATAAACGTGCAACGAGTTGTTCAAAAGCCTGTAGTGTGTAATGTTCATGTTCTGAACTCATGGCTTTGGTTACTTCTGCTGCAATTACAACCCCTGCCGCCGGGTGCCATTGTTAAACCAAGATTGAGGAACGAGAAATGCAGTATGCAAAACATGAAGAGGCTTACACAACAACCATCCAAGCAGTTAAATGACATTGAGGTACAGTTTGCTCACAAACAACCCCTTTTCAACAGCTAGAAGAAAGAGGTATCCCTCTGTATAATTCCATGAATTCCTAAAGACTATGGGTCAGATTGGCTTGGCTAAGCATTTGCAACTGCTTTGCACCTGTGTTTTCATAATGGAATTAATAAACATTAAAGGTGCACTATGCAGAAATTACTCCGCCATTTCCTGGTTGCTATAATTCTAATAGTTCGCCTAATTTCAGTTTATGTGAGCAAGTAGGCCGTCATTGTAAATAAGAATTTGTTCTTAACTGACTTGCCTAGTTAAATGAAGGTTAAATAAAATCAATAAGAACTTGTGTTGAGAATCATTGATCCAACTAAACTGCTGTGAAATATATTTTCCAGAACCACAAATGTCGTATTTTCAAGTGTGTTGTATCATTTTCAAGCTGGTGTACAAAACCGAAAGTAAAATACGCAAAAAACAAACTTAAGAATGGGAGGCATAGAAATAGCACCTCTTAGACTTGCTTTCAATGAGTGACAGATCTATAACTCACATTTCTACGTGGATTTGGTCATTCGCCCAAAAATTTACATATTGCAGCTTTAAGGACAGAACAAAAACATAAAATAAAGCTTGAAGTTACAGTTCATTTTCTTACATTTCAGAAAAGTTAACTAAACCTTTAAACTGACTGATGTTAAAGTTTTTTTTCTCCCATGATGTTACTTAGATTGATGCTTGGGTGCGTCAATAGACTGTTAAGGCTTAAGAGAAAGTATACTACAGTTGCAGAAAGGTTAAGGACGTTTTAGCCTTGTTTTAGGTGTTAAATCCCTTACTGAAAAAACAGGTGCAAAGTGTGACCTGATCTGAGACCTTTTCTTCCTGTTTTACATGAGATCTATAATGCGCTTTAGTAGAAGTCCCACGTACTGTATGGGTCTATATATATATATACACGATATATATACACTATATATGTGTATATATATACACACTATATATATATATAGACCCATACAGTATACATATATACACTATATATATAGTATATATATATATATACACACTATATATACACTATATATACGCTATGCAATTATGAACTTGGATTAGATAACACAACGTGCCATTGGAACACAGGAGTGATGGTTGCTGATAATGGGCCTCTGTACGCCTATGTAAATATTCCATAAAAAATCTGCCGTTTCCAGCTACAGTACCCATTTACAAATTTACAACATAAACAATGTCTACACTGTATTTCTGATCAATTTGATGTTATTTTAATGGACAAAAACAAATATAGCTTTTCTTTCAAAAACAAGGACATTTCCAAGTGACCCCAAACACTTGAACAGTAAGGTATATATATGGATATTACTGAGATTCTGACTCTGTTTAAAGTAAGTCACAAGAAAGTGAGTCATTGTAGAGGCTCATGGAGCCAGCCTCGTCGGGCCTCAAAGGGAAATGGATCAGGGGTTTATTCTGAAGTCTTTGCCACTGTGTTCCATTTGGTTTCTCTTTTTTCACCATGAAGGTTTAAACCGACTGTCCTTCAAAGCCAGTTTCTAGAAAACAGATCAAATAACACTGTTTACTTTTTTAAATTTTTTTTAAAAATGATTTCATCTAATGACCGAACAAAACTTCTTTTAGCGGTCAGTAACATAGGTTGCTGTTATATGAATAGACAGCTTTAATAATGTGTACTCCTGTTTGGACTGTTGTCTAACAAAGCGTTCATTCATTTACACAAGAGGGTAAATGAACGCAGCTAAAACAATAATGACCAGGATTTTCATGCAATGTAGCAGGGTTGGGGTTAATTCCATTACAATTCACCTAAATCACATATCCTAATCGAATCCATCCTACACACTACATAGTATTTTAAATAGACTACTTTTACCCTAATTACAGACATGAACAAAACTATGATCATGTAATAATGTAATACAATTATAATACACCATATTCAATACAGAACATAATATACAGTTGATGTACATATGTTTAGTCATACCTCCACAGTAACATTCAGCATACTGCATACGCAGATAAATGGGATTTTATCCGTATGAAGGCAGTTGAAGGGCTGTCTTAGCCCACATGCAGTGGAGTTCAAAATGATTGGATCCCTTAATAAAGCTGAGCAAAAAAGACTGTATAAAATATAACATGTCATGACTGGTTTCAATCTAAGTACCAATGGCATTTAGCAAACCATGATCAGGTGACATGAAAATAGAAGTGCATGGCCACAAAATACCTCATCTCGACTGTAAAATATGGCGGTGGATCTTTGATGTTATGGGGCTACTTTGATTCCACTGGTCCTGGGGCCTTTGTTAAATAAGGTCATTGGCGTCATGAACTTGACCAATTATCAGGACATTTGAGCCAAAGACCTGGTTGCCTCTGCCAGGAGGCTAAAACTTGGACGCAAGTGGATCTTTCCAGCAAGATAATAACCTCAAGCACACATCAAAGTCCACAAAGAAATGGTTAACTGAGCACAAAATCAACATTTTGCCTGTGGCCAAACTCAGTTTCTGGACTTGAACCCCATTGGAAACCTGTGGTTTAAATTGAAGAGGGCAGTCGATAAATGCAGACCAAGGAAATATCCTGAGAAGATTCTGTTTGGAGGAATGGTCAAAGATCCCTCCCCATGTGTTCTCCAATCTCATAAAACATTTCAGAAAAGGGATCAGTGTCATTATTCTTGCAAGGGGTGGGTGCTGGACTATTGAAAAATGGGGATCCATATCTTTTTGAGATAAAAAAAAGACTTGTTAAACAAAATCTCTTTCTCTGAGCAATTGTATTAGCATAAAATAATATGATTTTCTTTCTTTAAAATTGAGCATACAATACAGCTCAGTATTTGTATAATTTATTTTACACAGTCTTTTTTGATCATCTATATCAAGGAATCCAATTACTTTCGACCTGACTGTATGTCTTAGCCCACATACTGTGTGACTTATAGAGTTCATGAATGCCTATTGTAAGCAAAATGACTTCTCCTATTCAATCTTCAATACCTTGTTGTCCTTCAACCTACCTTGTTGTCTAGGTATTCAACAATAAACACTCCTTTTTCCGTGTCGACGCCCCTTGTCTTCCAACAGTGGCAGAATGTCTCACAAACCTAGTCAGATTAGAGCCAGTAACTTCCCAGTGGGCGAAAATGGATAAAATGTCATTTCAACCAGTTTGGCTCAGTGTTTTTTCCTCCATGGATCTCGTCAGAGCTCCGAGGTGCTGGTGGTGGCTCTCTTCTGGCTCATAGACCTCCTGAAGGTGAAGGTCTGCTTGGAGCTCCTCACCTCCGTGGTGATGAAGTAGTAACACAGAGCGTCTAGACAGCACGTGATGTTGGCCAGACTCATGGTCACCTGAATGTACAAGCTGATACTTGTCTTGGCCAAGCAGTCTTCGATCAGGTGTTGATGCACCTGGGAGGACAAAGAGGATTAGATAGAGGTTATGCCTGTCAGGTCAGGTCACACGGCCAGGAAAAACTCTGGGTCTTAGCAATAACAGACCAGAGCGAAAGGGTGAATATGCCCCCAGATAATCACAGTTCCAGTCAAAGTTTGGACACACCTACTCATTCAAGGGGTTTTCTTTATTTTTAGTGTTGTCTACATTGCAGAATAATAGTGAAGACATCAAAACTGTGAAATAACTATGGAAATATGGAATCTGTGAAATATGGAATCATGCAGTTACCAAAAAAGTGTTAAACAATTTTTTGTTGTTGTTGAGATTCTTTAACACTTTTTTGGATACTACATTATTCCATATGAGTTATTTCATAGTTTTGATGTCTTCACTATTATTCTACAATGAGGAAAATAGTAAAAATCAAGAAAAACCCTGGAATGAGTAGGGGGGTCCAAACTTTTGACTGGTACTGTATGTGCACAAAAGATAACCGTAAGAAAGTATTTATGGCATTTCTAGCCTTATTATTAACTCACCAGGAACTGCAGCAGGATGCCCAGGTGGCTGGGTGTGAATGGGACCAGGAAGGCGCAAAGACTACTGTAGATGATCTTCACGCAGCTTCTGCTTTTAGGGCTCTCCTGGCCCGACTGCCTCAGTGTCCGGATGCTTTGGGCTGAACACACCACCAGCACCAGGGCCGGCCCCACGAACCCGAAGCTCAACAGGCAGCCGATCACCTTTGGATGCCAGCCCTCCTTTGAGAATGTGTGGAAGCAGTGGAAGGACCCCGTTTCCTCCTTGCGGAACCCGTAGATGGGGGAGATGCCCCCCAGCACCACCACCCAAACCAGGATGCAGGTCCACAGAGCAGCCCGGGGGGAACGGAGCTGCTTGGCGCGGAATGGGTGGCATATGGCCACCCAGCGGTCCACAGCAATGCAGGCGATGGTGTAGATGCTGCCGTACATCCCCACGAAGTAAAGGCTCTCCAGGAGGGAGCAGAGGAAGCGGTGGTGGGCCGCCCATTGGTGGTTGGTGGCGTGCATCTTGAAGGGGAGCAGGAGGAGGAGAAGGAGGTCCATGAGGGCTAGGTTGGTCATGTAGATGGTGGACTCGCTCCACTTGCGGAGGAAGATGCAGAAGACAACCAGGGCGAGGACGTTGAGGATAAGGCCAAACACGAAGATGGGCACGTAGATGACGAGCTCCAGTGATGTCATCAGGTGGTCCACCTCGTCGAAGGAGCAGTTGGTTTCCATGGCGTTGCTGAGGGGTCAAAGGGAGAAACTGGTTGGTGCTTTATTTAGTTAATGAAGGCATACTGCAATGTATTATTGTTATGTGATTGCTTTTGAATAAAGTACCATGTATGTAAAATGTGTATGGAAAATGTATATGGAAAATGTATATGGAAAATGTAGCGGAAAAGCTGTAAAAACAAACAAGATAGGTTTCCTCCGAAGCGGTGGGGTAGTGGATGGGTTAATAAAGCATAAAGAAATGTACAAAATAAAAAATCTTAAAGGAAAGACTTCTAAAATGAATTATGGTATTTTGATTGAGGATTAATTCTACATAAAGGTACTATCTTAGAATTGTTTAGCTTTTTTCCTCCCAATTTCTTTCCACTACTGTGATATTTAGCAAGCTTGTACCTATATAACCCAGATACCATTTGAAAGGCAAGTGAAACACCCACACGCTCACACACATACACACACGCGTTATTATGCAAAAACCACATTCTCTTACTTGTGCGAGCACAGTATCTGTACCCTTCTCACGTACAGAAGCAGTGCCTGCCTGATTTAATGTGAGAATCCTTAACCTCTTCACTACCCGCCTGCTCGCCAAACAGCCAGAGTATTCCAAACAAAAATGCTATTTTGGCTGGCTCTCTCTTGTAAAGAGCTCTCAATTAATGTAAACAGGTAAAAGGAAGGTTTAAAAAATGTGAACCCAATTCAGACTGTTCAATTTGAATGGGTTAATGCTTTAAAGGAGTAAAAGATGACTTTTGGTTTTGTTTATTACATTGTTATAGATAAAGTGATGAAATCAAAAATGTTGTGCCAATTCTGTTGTAATGATGAAATAGAATAGAGTACAAGTGAAACCTTACCTTATAGATGCCATTCTGCTGGTGCGTCTGTCTATCAGTCTGTCTGTCTGTCTGTCTGTCTGTCTGTCCGTTCCAGACACAGTAGTTTCACAGTTCTGTTTTTTTCTTCTTCCCATGACCACTTCCTATATGTGACATAGCCTCAGTTGTCTACAGTAGCTGGATAGGGGTTCTATGCAGCAGAACATTGGGTGAAGTCTGTGACATCCTTAAGACAAAGAGATAGCAGCCCACAACAAACAATTTAAACAATCACATGAGAACATAGTATCATCCTGCTATCACATATATGAAAATATATTCATGCTGATTTTTAAAATGTGCTTATTTCTTATAGAAATGTTCAAACTAAGTCAGTCTGTCTGCGGTAGTGTAGCCACACAAGGCTCCCGAGTGGCACAGCAGTCTAAGGCAATGCATCTCAGTGCTAGAGGCGTCACTACAGACATCCTGGTTTTAATCCAGGCTGTATCACAACCGGCACAATTGGCCCAGCGCCGTCCAGGTTTGGCCGGTGTAGGGGGTCATTGTAAATAAGAATTTGTTCTTAACGGACTTGCCTAG
This sequence comes from Oncorhynchus masou masou, assembly GCF_036934945.1. Taxonomy (NCBI): domain Eukaryota; kingdom Metazoa; phylum Chordata; class Actinopteri; order Salmoniformes; family Salmonidae; genus Oncorhynchus; species Oncorhynchus masou. Next base: position 34,472,608 of record NC_088214.1, on the reverse strand, counting down.
TTAAATAAAGGTACATTAAATTAGGTAAGACAGCCACATTCCTTTTGAACAAAAGGTGAAAACTTTTAACGTGAAAAATGAAGATGACTTAGAAACTGAGGTGCTTTTTACAGTGTCTCTAATGTTGAATTCAAACGTATAGTTTATTGTCGTGGAAAAACTCTTGGTCACACCATACTTTAAGTGGTTTCTTATGAAGGTTATGTTGAAATGAAGTCTGAGACACTTTGATGACACAACAGACATGAAAGGGCTCATGATTGCGTGACAGCAATCTGTTCTTATGTACAGTAATTGAGGATTTCCTGGTTTCGACTGGAGGCATAGAAACCATGTCGAATCAAGGTTGTCATCTCTCTCATCAAAGGGATTGAAGAGATAATTATCATTTTATATCTTATACAAAGCTATTACTCTAATTTTTACTGATAATACTGTAAACCATACTCATTCATGAAAAGATCATTGATGGTCAAAAATGAACCATTTCCTCAACGTTATTCTCCAATCATGTTGAATTTGTCTGGACAGCATTCTACTATCAATCAATCAAATGTATTTATGAAGACCTTTTTACATTAGTCACAAAGTGCTGTACAGAAACCCAGACTAGAACCCCAAACAGCAAGCAATGCAGATGTAGAAGCTACAGTGATATGAGCTATATAGAACATACTGCACCATATCAACTTTTTTTATGACAACTTTGAGGAAGCACCCGATTATGATCAAGATAACTTCAATGTTTTACAGGGAAATAAATGTGTTTTTACTCCCCCTAGTGGAATTTTGTATTTATGGATCCAACAAAATTAAGTTTATACAATTTTAAAAACAGAATACATTCACAGATTTCACAACACACTGTGCGCCCCTCAGGCCCCTACTCCGCCACTACCACATATATGCAGTACTAAATCTATGTGTACGTGTGTGTATAGTGCGTATACTATCGTGTGTGTGTGTGTCGGTACCTATGTTTGTGTTGCTTCACAGTCCCCGCAGTTCCATAAGGTTTATTTTTTATCCGTTATTTAAATTTAATTTTACTGCTTGCATCAAATACTTGATGTGGAATAGAGTTCCATGTCGTCATGGCTCTATGTAGTACTGTGCACCTCCCATAGTCAGTTCTGGACTTGGGGACTGTGAAGAGACCTTTGGTGGCATATCTTGTGGGGTATGCATGGGTGTCCGAACTGTGTGGCAGTACTTCAAACAGACAGCTCGGTACATTCAACATGTCAATAATGCTCATAAATACAAGTAAGTGACAAAGTCAATCTCTCCTGTTCCACTGCTCAACTATACCACTGATTGACTGTGAATGAAAATCCATTACTATTTCCCTTTTGAGGAGTAACTGGTGTGCCATTCTAACCTTTGACCCTTGTCGGTGTCCTGATCATATACAATTGATTATATTTCCATGTTCCTGATGACTTGGGTCTTTTCCAAACCAGAACCCATAGAGCCAGTTCTAATCTGGAACCATGATGGAAGTTTTACACATTTTATTGTGCTCCCATGACTCATTTGTTCCAGTTTCACTAAGCGTCAAACGTGCTGCTGACTAGCACATCCGGCACCTGTGAGTGAGTGACTTCCACTCGTCAGTGGGTATTTGTGTCAGTCCAACACAATCACTTATGACAACACCTGCTTGTATTGTGATTGGATGAATGAAGCCCTCTATTCTGCCTTACAGAAACTTGGTGCACCAATATATTACCCATATACATTTGAAATAAATGACAAGACTAATATTTGGTTGTAGGAAGTGATTTATACAATATAAAACATAGTTCAAACAGGTGATATTACCTTAAAGAATATTTGTTTTACATAAGCATTAGTTAGTTGATTGGTAAAACGCAAGTAATACAGAGAAAATCTAAATATTATACAAATGCTTCCCATCAATACCCCCAAAAACACAAACACAACAGTCATTCTGCCGTTTAATAGTCAAGGTTAATATTTGCTTTGCAGGTTAAAAAAAATTATAATATTTTTTTACCCTGTTTATTTTTATTTATTGACGACGCCAGCATTTCCATATTAAAATATTATAATTCTGGGTCAACATCAATATGTTTGTTCCAATGGAAAATGGCAAACGTTTCTTATATTAAAAAAAGACTACATGCCAATAAAAGGTAGCACATTGTGTGCATTGTGAAAACATTCTCTCATGAGATAAGATCATTCAAAATAACATTTGATCATACAAGTGAATTCTGTGTTGTACATTTGGTAAATCATTTCATTTTTCATTCTACTGTCAATAGCACTTCACTTTTAACCAAATGAGTAGGCACTCAGCAACCTAATGAACATGGCGGATTCATCTTCACAAAGACACACTCATCACACCCGTTCATACACAAAGACAGACAGGATACAGCAACACACAACAGAACCGTCAGAAACAAATTACTTCCACAAAGATCAGCAAGAACAAATCAAAGCTGGACAAAACATTTCGGCACACAGATCATTACAAGTAAAGTAAAAGGGATTTTATTAAAGCTACGACGTTACACTGGAAGAACCTGCCAGTCTCTAATGTCCTCTTAGGGGCAAACTCCAACTTAAGCCTCCAATTGACAACGTAATAGTGGACATGGGGGCCAACAAGAACAGCATGATTATAGTAGCTAGTCTGAAGGTATTTCATTGTCAGTTGCTCTTCAAGGCCAAAAGGGACCTGCCACATACCATTATAACATACAGGGTTGTAGAGGGTTTCACTTTCACAATGTGTGTGTGTAAGGGAAACAGAGTGAATGGGAGAACATTTAGAGAATGGGGAAAAACAATAAAGATGGATGACTGGAAGTGACAAAGAAGTGAAAGAGAGAGATTGAAAGAAAGAGGAAGTGGCTCTAGGAAGCAGTGAACTTCCTGAGTGTAATGACGATGAGGGCGAGGAGGACTGAAGCCCCCAGGACGACTGCGATGACGATGGCTGTGATGGCACCCGGGCCCAGAACACCTGGATACAGGGGCACACAGAGAACACACAACGAGCAAAGGTCAGAGGTTAGGCCACCAACCTGACACTCGAGTATAAAGCACGATTGTCAAGTCAAGGTCGAATTTGATTTAAAATGCATCATCACAGTCTCGATACACTTTACAATGGTGTGGTTTATTACCAATTCAGGGGTTGTGGTGTGGATTTACAGACACAAATAACCCCTCCAGCGAGCTTTGGCCAATGGCTCTTCACATACAAATGTTTACAGAATATACTATTTTCTAAATCCTCTGGGTATAACCCAAATTCTTTATATTAATAACATTTCAATATTATTTTACTGGTGATGGGAAATGTCTCACTTTCCTCCTCGTCCACGGCCTGTGAGTGGGTGGTGTCCTCGTATTCGAAGGTCAACACACTCTCGGTCATATCCTGGAAGGGGTCTTTGGTGGTGACTTCATACGCCCCCTCTCCGGACAGCGTGTCCTGGTTGTCCCCTTGTAAAGTGGGTGTGGGGTCTGCCGCAGTCTCTGTGAACAACAGCAGTGCAACAGTGTGTGTGTCTGTTTGTGTTTCCAATTTGGGCTTGTTCAAATAGTTAAAGAGTCTATAACTGTTTAAATGTAGCATCTTGTACATATTTGTAGTGCAAATGTGTGGAAAACAGGAGTCCATTAGAAAACAGACATTCTGACCTCAATGGGACTAACTGGTTAAACAAAAAACACAAGGAAACTCAACAAGCTCAGTCATACACACTTTCAGTTTCAGCTACATTTAGGTATATAAAAAACACAACCGGAGGTAAAAGTGTGAACTGAAAATATGACAACTGTTACATTACACGTAATAGTTTGTCTGAGTAGTAGCTTTGCTGGTTTGGCGGCTGCTAATGTGAGGGACAGAGCTGTGAATGTAAGCTCGACTACTGACAGAGCTACATGTTAGCCAGAGTCTTTGACGCTGCAGTGGAAAGAGGGCTAAGCTAGTGGTTCATTCCACGAAATAGTGCCTATTTTTTTTGTGTCTGATATTTTAAATAGAAATTGTGCATCAATAAATTCATGATATTAAATGACGTGCCCTTCTTTATATACCAGGGACATTCAATACATCTTTCATTTGGACAAGTCCCTCCTCAACCCTGTCACTTCGAGGAAGATTTTGACCCACTTCATCCCAAAATGTCTCCACGTTTCACCATCATTGTAAAGCTGTAGTTATTTTGTTGCTTTGACAAAAGTCATTTCGGAAGATTGACTTCAGATGAGCTGGTTCTACCATTTGCTGGTGTTTTGTGGTGGAAAACCTAGCGGTTCAAAAATAACAAGTCAACCCTGTTCCCCATAGATAGACAGGCTGGAAAAATGTTAATGTCATTTGGTTTGTGAAGCTTGCATTCATTTGCCACTCCCTGTTGCACACAAGCTTCCATTCCCACTGTCACAGGGGGAATTAAAATAGTCAACCCTGTTACTTTATTTGGCACTTACTACAGTAATTGTATTATTTAACCTCTTGAAAAGGGAAAACACTTCTTATGAAGCTGAACATGTGCTCCATGACAAAATATTAAAATGAAGTGAAATTAAGTTGTTGTTTTACCCAACTTACACTTCTCAAAAGGCACAGAATTTGTGGAAGAACTAATAGCTTTTCTGTACTGCTCTGCTAGCAGCCTAAGACCTAGAAAGGAAGGCTTTGTAGAGGCTCAGCACTATCTGTACACAGTTCAGGTAGCCTCCACTTGTGTGCTCGCTCAACTCCTCCGCACACCTCGCTCTTCTATCCACCCTGCATCTCCCCTCTCTCCTGCGTCTCTCACTCCTCTCACCTACATTCCACAGGTCCTAGCATTGAGGTGGTACGCGACTTTTCACACCTTCATAGTACCCATGGAATCCAGATCTCTTAAAAAAAAGCCGCCTCTCGGTGTTCCCCAGTAGAAGGCAAGGCTCAAGAGTACTGAGAGTGGATTCTGGATACGGCCAATTAAATTGACTAAAATGCAACATATTTCTCTCCAATGATCTGAGAAACACTGTGTCCTTGATGGTGTGTGTTAAAGGGGAATGGAAACACTAGGATTTAAAACGCCAGCTAACTAACTGTAAACCACCGTTCCCCTTCAAGTGCACAGCTGAGCGACCTTCCCTTTATGAATCTATGGAACGGGGAAAATTCGATCCCAATCACCTAAGAAAAACAAACCGTCCACACACACAGCATGTATGATGCACACACAAGCCCACCCATTCACTCACTGACTCAACCTACCCAAGCTCACGCTTCACATACCAACAAAACCATAAACATATTGACACCTAGGCTATTTACAACAGACATATTTACCTTCCAGCTATGAAGACACCCACTCTAAACTTCATAACCATACGTAACACTGCAAATCTCCCAACCAAACATTCCCACTCACCATAGCTAATAAGTTTTATCTTGAAAATACACATAAACAAACATCACTTCAAAAGATTGAATGTTCTTATGCGGGAGACAATTCCAACGATAAATACAGAATAATGTCCAACAACCTATGTCTATTGCGGCCCATCCTTACGACTTAGAATTCCAACACCACACACAAACTGGTGATAGATAACCCTGTTGGTGATGGCCTGTATACTCCGGTCTGTACACAGACAATCTTTTGAACTGATACATTTGGTTGTGTATTTTCAAGATGATCAGAAAAAAAGTAGGTATTAGCTATGGTGAGATGGAATGCTTGGTTAGGAGATGTTCAGAGTTCAGTGATGGCCTGTGTACGGCAGCCTTTACCCAGGCGGGGTATAGGCCAGGCAAGCGGGTGGGGTAAGTATTTCTGCTGCGTGTGTTGACTCGTGTTAGCATGTGGCTTCCTGTGCAGGGGCTGACTGCAGGTACAGAGCCCTGGGCCTCTGGCCAGCCCTGCCATCAATGAGGCCTTCAGCCCATGGCACAAAAGGCAACTTGTGCGTTCAGGGAGGGCGGCTGCAGTCGAGACAGGCTCCAACCGGTAACGGCCAGCCAGCCCCAAACCTACAGTAGCCCCAGCCCCTAGAATGGCCGAGCACTGGACGTCAAACAAGGATGTTTATCAAATAGTCTGTGTGTGTGTGTGTGTGTGTGTGTGTGTGTTAAAAGGCTGTGCCGCCTTGGACAGCTTTGTTTAATGAAGACGGGGAGAAAAAAAGCTCTGATGTTTTTTTCCATTGGTGTTTGTTTGCCTCGTCAAGGAGGGCAGGAGAAATTTGCTTCTCCGTAATTTCCAGTAATGGCTCCCAGACTTGACCGCAGCGCTACCGTTGACCAGCTGAATCCTCTGTCTTTCATCTCCCACAGATCAACACTGAGCTATATCTATTCTCATGACGCAGTTTCCAAAGGTGTTCTCACTACCAGTTTCAGGTAATACCAGTCTACCAAACCCTGCTAATTGGGTCTACACACAACCAATCTGTGACAAGACACTAACATGGGTATCACATCTAGTATGAGTAAGCCCATAGGCTCTCTGTCACTCACTGACAATATGTGAACATTTAAGCAGTTAAGCTAGGGCATCCCTCCATGTCTCATTCGCCCAGAGGAACAGGTCCAAACTCCACTAACCTACACAGCTGCCTCACTGAAAACCCATGATGATGGAACGTGCCATCTCAGTCTTATGTGTCTCTTGTCCCTGTTAGCTACTGTAGTGTGACCTAGACATGTCAACGAACCACAGACAGAACCCACAGACATTAGGAAAAGGCTGATCTCAGACACTAAAAACAAAGACAGACGTTGGTGGCTTTGACCTCTCCAAGTCCAGTCAGGATTTCACACGTCCCGGAGAGATGACAGAGCTTGCAAACGGGCGTATGTGAACACCACACTGCCCGGGCACCTGGTCCTGCGGCTGTGCCCACCTCCAAAAGGGGCATTGCCTGTGCCCGTGTCTTCGCCTCACCTCACCTCTGACTGGCTCCCAGGTGGGGTTTACTCCACCTTCCTCCAAACACCTTCTGACAAACCACAGGGCGATAGCTACAAATATCCTGTTTGTGAGGTTCAAAATTTATAGCAGACCTCTCCTCACCACCTGTAGGCTGGTAAAGGCCACAAGTTGGCCAGGAAGGTGTACTATGGCCGGGTCCCATTACTGTAAAACAGCTTCCTTTTCTTGTGTACTTTACTTCAGTGATCACTGGACTATTGGACTATAAATACAATATAGTCTAAATATTGGTGTATAAATTGTGCCTTCCTGTATTATGCTGCCTTCCTGTATTATACTTCTGCTACAAAATGTTTATTATATTCTACTGAGCCATTTACCTTGTGTTCTTATTGTTGAGAAGGAACTGAAACTAAGCATGTAATTGGACAATGTATACCATGTGTATCCTGTACAGTTGAAGTCGGAAGTTGACATACATTTAAACTCAGTTTCACAATTCCTGACATTTAATCCTAGTGAAAATTCCCTGTCAGTTAGGCTCACCACTTTATTTCAAGAATGTGAAATGTCAGAATAATAGTAGAAAGAATGATTTATTTCAGCTTTTCTTTCTTTCTTTCATCACATTCCCAGTGGGTCAGAAGTTTACATACACTCAATTAGTATTTGGTAGCATTGGCCTTAATTGTTGAACATGGGAGAAACAATATGGGTAGCCTTCCAAAGTTCCCACAATAAGTTGGGTGAATTTTTGGTCCATTCCTCCTGACAGAGATGGTGTAACTGGGTCAGGTTTGTAGGCTTCCTTGCTCGCATACGCTTTTTCAGTTCTGCCCACAAATGTTCTATAGGATTGAGGTCAGAGCTTTGTGATGGCCACTCCAATACCTTGACTGTTGTCCTTAAGCCATTTTGCCACAACTTTGGAAGTATGCTTGGGGCCATTGTCCATTTGGAAAACCCATTTGTGACCAAGCTTTAACTTCCTGACTGATGTCTTGAGGTGTTGCTTCAATATATCCACAATTTTCTTCCTCAAGATGCCATCTATTTTGTGAAGCACACCAGTCCCACCTGCAGCAAAGCACCCCCACAACATGATGTTGCCACCCCTGTGCTTCACGGTTGGGATGGTGTTCTTCGGCTTGCAAGCCTCCCCCTGTTTCCTCCAAACATAACGATGGTCATTATGGCCAAACAGTTCTATTTTTGTTTCATCAGACCAGAGGACATTTCTCCAAAAAGTACAATCTTTGTCCCCATGTGGAGTTGCAAACTGCAGTCTGACTTTTTTTTTTTAAAGTGGTGGTTTTGGAGCAGTGCCTTCTTCCTTGCTGAGCGGCCTTTCAGGTTATGTCGCTATAGGACTTGTTTTACTGTGGATATAGATACCCATGTACCCGTTTCCTCCAGCATCTTCACAACTTCCTTTGCTGTTGTTCTGGGATTGATTTGCAATTTTCGCACCAAAGTATGTTCATCTCTAGGAGACAGAACACGTCTCCTTCCTGAGTGGTATGACGGCTGCATGGACCTATGGTGTTTATACATGTGTACTATTGTTTGTACAGATGAATGTGGTACCTTCAGGCATTTGGAAATTGCTCCCAAGGATGAACCAGACTTGTGAAGGTCTACAATTGTTTTTCCTAGTGTCTTGGCTGATTTCTTTTGATTTTCCCATGCAAGCAAAGAGGCACTGAGTTTGAAGGTAGGCCTTGAAATACATCCACAGGTACACCTCCATTTGTCTCAAATAATGTCAATTAGCCTAAAAGAAGCTTCTAAAGCCATGAAAAGCCATGACATCATTTTATGGAATTTTGCAAGCTGTTTCAAGGCAAAGTCAACTTGATGTATGTAAACTTCTGACCCACTGTAATTGTGATACAGTGAATTATAAGTGAAATAATCTGTCTGTAAACAATTATTGGAAAAATTACAAAGTAGATGTCCTAACCGACTTACCAAAACTATATTTTGTTTAACAAGAAATTTGTGGAGTAGTTGAAAAACTAGTTTTAATGACTCCAACCTCAGAGTACGTAAAGTTCCGACTTCAACTGTACATACGACTAATACAACTTGAAACACGGATGAGGTCTCTGGGAGGTTAGTACAGAGGCAGTGTACTATGGCTGCATCAAAATAATTCTTTCTGTCCTTATCTACATCCTTTCCGTGATCACTAAGAGATGAGGGCTTGGGTCTCGAAGGGGAGAACAGGAGAACTTTTGTTTGGGTCCAAATACTGTTAAACTGTTTTTCTTTCCTCGTCTTCTTTTCTTCGTGACCCCTAAGAGAAGAACGACCTGGATAGGTCATGAGTCAGAGCAGTTATAAAATGAGAAAAGGAAGATTTAGGTGGAAACGGTTTAGTAAGCAGCTTGTGTTCCGGCTATGACAGAAGTCATGTGGGTGCAAAACGACATCATTCACATACATCACTCATGGGTTAACTTTGAGATTTGCTGATCTTGTCAAATACAGAATGTGGTGGTGCTGATACTGAATCGTATGCTTGTGAGACCATAGACATATCATTGGTACAGGAAATACAAAATTATCAAAAGAAAAAAATCTTCAAATGGAAGTGGAGTTTAAAAAAGAGAATGCACAAGGTTCCAAGTTGAAATGCTAAACTGAACATAATGATCATGTAAACGTAGACGAAAGAAACGGTGAGCTCAGTAACACCTCAACATTACAAAACTTCTCTTTATCAAGCCATCCAGCTCATCCTACGCTGATACAAGTGTGTAACAAATCATTCTAGCGATAAACAACGCCATCCTAGCTCTACATTCTCCGGCATGACATTGACGTCAAAAGCTCAGCCTGGTCACAAAAACATGGCGGCAGGGTAGCCTAGTGGTTAGAGCGTTGGGACTAGTAACCGAAAGGCTGCAAGATCGAATCCCCGAGCTGACAAGGTACAAATCTGTCGTTCTGCCCTTGAACGAGGCACTGTTCCTAGGCCGTCATTGAAAATAAGAATTTGTTCTTAACTGACTTGCCTAGTTAAATAAATAAAAATATATTTTTTAAACATTGTCCCAGGACATGCCAAGCAACAGTGTTGTACAGGTCACCGTTTCGAGGAAGACCATCAAACCAACCACTTCAACCCAAAAATCCTTTAGGAGTGTAACTATCATTCTAGCGTTATACTCTCCGACAAGACATTGACAGCACATTGCTGACAATGTTCCACTCACTGCTTACTGACAGTTCATTGTTTGGAGGAAAAAGTGGCATGTTTCTGGTGGCTTTAACCCTTGCCCTGACCCGTAAGGGCCTTAGGAAAGCAGCACTAAGGCCCTCACAATCCCTGGCTTTGTAGAATCCCCTTCATTCCCATGCCTCGCCTTAGGCTTATCACGTAGGTGTGAGAGTAGGAGAACGAGAGCAAATTGAAGTGAGAAAGAGAGAGAAGTTAACAGAGAGGAAGAGGTAAACCGAGAGAGAACTAGAAAGAAATGGGAGGGATAAAGAGACCGAGAAATGGAGGGAGAGAAAGAGAGAAAGCAAAGGGGGGAGAAAGATTGAAAGAGAAACAGGGGGAAATAGAAAGAGAGAAACTAAACGAGAGGGTGAGACTTCCTGCTGATCAACATACAGGATCAGCAGATTGGCTGGAAGACCACACGCACAGAGAGGGTTCTCGTAAAAATCCAACTCTTACACTGTTAAGAGGGACATCAAAAATTCCAAGTATTTGCTGTCATTTTTAACCATTTCATCCGTGCAAGTAATTAAAATGTCAGCGGTGAGCTTTACTTTGATAAGCTCCTCTCACATTTAACAATTCGCTCTAGAAAAAAATGACAAAACCTTTTAAAGAAGCACATAGAAAAGGTTGACGACACCTGGCAGAGCGAAACCACATCCAGATTGAGCCAATGTTGTGTTTCAGAAGGGTTCTAAACATGAGTTATTATATGAAAGCAAGTGAGTCACCGTGTTTGTCAAAGACAAGCTTTCAGTCTCTAAATGTCCCTTTTCTCGAACAACTGCATCATTTAAAGTGCAAGGCCTCTCGCAACAGGGCCTCTAGGTCAATAGTGGGGGAAAATGACACGTACACACACACACACCTTGAGCACAGCTAAATATGACCATACTTACCCAATGCCCACTCAAATGAGAAACATTCAGAAAAAACCCTAGAATATTCTGATTCTTTGTCCACTGAAATAAAGTAGAACGTCGATTTGAATAAAATTTTAATGTCCCTGAAATTGCACATAATATTGTTGATGTGCTTGTGGGAGCAAAAGAAAAAGCAGGGAGTATATTTTTGCCTTTCAACTTTCCAACAAATTACCTTCAACAACCCCTGCATTTCTGGTGGCAAATCTTGAGTCTGTTTTTCACAAGCACAACCACTTATTTCTAATCCACATCTCTACAGATGACTAAACAACCAAACCAGTGTTCTACCCTTGTCCTCTTGCGGTGAGGTCTAAAGGCAATGTCTAAACACACTCATAACATTGTAATAAATACATTTACTGTAGCGGGAACTGTTTTTTGAGGCATTCAGACTTGGGATATTCGAAACGTAAAGACCAAATAGACGTATGTATCATATATTACCCTCCTTCCCATGACTAATACAAGGAAAACCAGGAGAGATACTGTCCGGCAGGGAGCTTACCTGAGTGGAGGGTGGCTACCCAGAGGCCGAGGAGGGCCATGAGGACAAGTCTGGAAACGCTGTTGCAGTTGGCCATGTTTCCTGTCTCTGTGAGGAGGATGACTGGACTGGGAGTCTCCAGAGCTCCTGAGGCATGGGCTAGTGAGGGCTGGAGCGAAGGGAAAAGGGGAAGAGAGGTGAAAGAGGGGAGGAGGGACTGTGTATGAAGACAGAAGTGTCTGGACAGTGCAGACTTTGTCAACACCTCTGATGAGGGTACACCCACTTCATACTCCTCAGAAAAACAAGGAAATACACCCTAGATGCTGATTAAAGGTTAGTTAAACAGTTTCCACCTGAACAGTTAGGGTTAGGACTGGAACAGGGTAAGCGGATCCTAGATCTACCACCGGGAAACTTCTACTTGGAGAAGAAGACTCACCATCCCAACACCTTCCCAGGCCTCTCAGTCCATCATCCCATGCTTTCCAGTTGGTAGATCATCGATACAGACTCTGGTATTTTTTCACAAAAGTTCGTATTGGGGGTAGTATTATCTGTGGTACTGGTAAGAGGTTGGGGGGGGTCAGGTTGCCAGTTGGAGATAGCTATAGGTTGTGAGAAGATATGACCTTTGCTTCACCAGAGGCGGGTTAGTGTAGTATTGGAACTCAGTGACTGGGATGAGATAAATACACAACGTTGAATCTTACACAGGATAACAAGTTCCCTAAAAAAGTGTCAATGTTTAACAAAAATCTGTCTACAGTGCATCAGCATCAGAGGGAGGTGGGAGTACAAACATTGTGCAGGCAAGAAGGAAAAATTATACACTTTCAGTATTTTGAAGTTGTTCATTCATACAAAAGACAGAAGTGTGAACAGCCCACACAAGAGACTGTTTTATTTATTTCATACCGCAATAGAAAAGTATGACTCCAGTAGTTCATCATTTTCATATATTATAATACAGATGCAGAATTGAAAGTGTATTCTTTAAACAGCCTAGTATTTTACAAGAAATGGATAACTACTTGGAACTTTCGAGCATGTCCTTAAAACAGGACATCAGCGGGCACACATCCTTAGCTCCTACAATGCAACCATCATCCACAAACAACTGGCAGAAAACAGGAGTGAGGAGAGAAGATTTAACTAAATGGAAGGGGGAGGAAAAACTTTCAATAAATTAAAAAATAAAAAGGTTTAAAAATGACAATTTTTTTCATCGAAAATCCCCCCGCATCCCCACCCTTATGTCCACGGCGTAAAATAATTCCATGGGGAGATGATTGCATCAGGACATGGCCTCTCTTTTTGGGTACTTTCAGACACCAGAGACTAGGAGGGAACTGAACAGCCAACCATAGACGGGGAGAGACATCCACATCCTCCTCATCCCCTTAGCTCTGCTCTCTTCTCCGAGAGAAGTCAGAGTTCAATTCATAGATTTTTTTTTGGTCAGTTCGTTCAATGTTTCATTGCGTGAATGTGAATGTTCCGTTTGATTGTCTGGCTGCATCGTTAGCCTTCTCCCGGTCTCCCATAGGGCAAAATACTCATTAGGGATGTTTTTTGGGTGGGGGGTCCTTTGGCACTGGAAAGCATCCCCAGCTTCCAATGACAAACATTAAATTAACTTAAAGAGAACAGAAAGAGGATGCATTTAAAAGTAAAAGGATTGGGACGGGAGGTGTGGGCGGGGAAAATGACAGCTGTTCAAAACGGATCGAGTCAGTGGCGGCAGAGCAGTCCCTTTAAAAGTCATCCACCGTCTCTATCTCGCCCATATTCAACCTCTCAGACGCCGCGTTCACAGAAAAACCTGGGGAGAGGAGAGAACAGGAGAAGTTACGTTAGATTCAATGTCAAACAGTTAAACAATAGAGCACTTCTTATCAACGGATGCTGTGAGTTGCCAGGTAAGGCTGTATCAATTACAAGTGGTGATATAGGAATGAAGGTGATACAATAACAAATGACTGTCATACTCTTAACTCCTTAAAAAAAATGCATAATTGTTTTTGTCCTCACCTAGCAGGCTGGGGTCTGCCCGGACCATCTTCTGCTTTTTCTTCTTCTTCCCTGAGGTGACGGTCTCGAAACGTGCCTGCTGCTGGAGGCTTGTGTGGTTTGACTGGTACCGAGACGGAGAGCCCGTCCCGCTCACGCCCCACACTGAATCCTGGGAAATGGAGTCACAGGGGAAATGAGGGGTGAGATAATTACTAACTAGTGGTATACCGGTACCAAAACATCATAATACATATGATTCCAATATTTTTTAATACTGTTACCGTTACATATAATAGTAGCCATATCTAGGAAAACCAAAGTTCCAAAGGCTGGGCCTAATAGTGTTTAAGAGGTCATACAAGAAGTTTTGTAGTGATTCATATGTTGATGAGGTAAAGAATATTTGCTGGTCTGTGGTGTGTAATGAGGAGCAACCAGACGCTGCGGGTGACACATTTATGAAACTACTTATTCCAGTTACTAATAAGCATGCACCCATTAAGAGAATGACTAAAAACTGTTAAATCTCCTTGGATTGATGAGGAATTTAAACATTTTATGTTTGAGAGGGATGAGGGAAAAGGTATGGCAATTAAGTCTGGCAGCCCAACTGATTGGCAAAAGAACTGCAAATTAAGAAATCATGTGACTAAACTAAATAAAAAGAAATGAAACAAAGAAATTATATAAAGAATGATATTAAAAAGCTTTGGGGCACCTTAAACGACATTTTGGGAAAAAAAGCCAGCTCCTTAATTTATTGAATCAGATGACACTCAAGCACAGCACTTATACAAATGACTGATTGGCTGAGAGAAATTGGTGATAAAATGATTGTGGGGGCTGTCTTGTTAGACTTCAGTGCAGCTGAAAGCCAGAGTTTCTATGTATGCAGATGACTCAACACTATACACTTCAGCTACTACAGAGACTGAAATGTCTGCAACAATCAACAAAGAGCTGCAGTTAGTTTCAGAGTGGGTGGCAAGGAATAAGTTTGCCCTAAATATTTCTAAAACTAAAAGCATTGTATTTGGAACAAAACATTCACTAAACCTCAACTAAATCTTGTAATAAATAATGTGGAAATTGAGCAAGTTGAGATGACTAAACTGCTTGGAGTAACACTAGATTGTAAACTGTCATGGTCAAAACATATTGATGCAGTAGTAGCTAAGATGGGGAGAAGTCTGTCTATAAGAAAGCGATGCTCTGCCTTCTTAATACTATCAACAAGGCAGGTCCTACAGGCCCTAGTTTTGTCACACCTTGACTACTGTTCAGTCGTGTGGTCAGGTGCCACAAAAAAGGACTTAGGAAAATGGCAGCACGTCTGGCACTTGGATGTACACAGAAAGCTAATATTAATAATATGCATGTCATTCTCTCCTGGCTGAAAGTGGAGGAGAGATTGACTTCAATCACTACTTTTATTTATGAGAGGTATTGACAAGTTGAATGCACAGAGCTGCCGGTGTAAACTACTGGCACACAGCTCGGACACCTATGCATACCCCACAAGACATGCCACAAGAGGTCTCTTCACAGTCCAAGTCCAGAACAGACTATGGGAGGCACACAGTACAACATAGAGCCATGACTACATGGAACTCTATTCCACATCAGGTAAATGAAACAAGCAGTAAAATTAGATTTAAAAAACTGATAAAAAAAAACACCTTATGGAACAGTGGGGACTTTGAAGCAACACAAACATAGGTACCGACACATGATAACATACGCACTATACATACACATGGAGTTAGTACTGTAGATGAGGTAGTGGTGGAGTAGTGGCCCGAGGGCACACAGAGTGTTGTGAAATATGTGAACGTATTGTGATGTTTTAAAATTGTATAAACTGCCTTAATTTTGAGTAGCTGCTGCTTTGGCAATACTAGTCTATTTTACACACTGGTCCAATAACGTCCACTTGACTTCCATGCGCATATTACGTGTGGCAGCTGTAATCTGCCAGCCGCATCCCCTTCCAGCCCTCACTCACCTGCTTCCCTCTGTCTGCTCTTCATGAACATCTAATCCTCCATCAGATTATAAAATATAATTTAGCTGTAATGGCGAGGGCGGATGGAGACCCTGAGCAGTCATCTGTGATACATTGGAGCAGCGCGAACAAAGTTGATACACTGTATGTCATTTCACCACCAGAGTTGTTGCCAGATAATTGAATGTTCTTTCTACCATAAGGCGCCTCTCCAATGTCGTTTTAGAGAATTTGACAGTATGTCCAACAGGCCTCAAACGCAGACTGTGTGTAATCACGCCAGCCCAGGACATCCACATCTGAGTATTTCTGTCTGTAATAAAGCCCTTTTGTAGGGGAAGAAAACTCACTGATTGGCTGGGCCTGGCGCCCCAATTGTCCCGATTTCCTTAAATGAACTGTAACTCCGCAAAAATGCATGTGGCATTTATATTTGTGTTCAGTTTATATTCCTTCCTCCATTCTTCCAGCCAAATCACAGGTAGGCCTTTGCAAATATGAGCAAATTAGCCCTTCTTGGCAGTGGTCTATTATAAAGTGAACAGTGTAAAGTAATATGTGTTGTATTGAGCAGAAGTGTGAATATCAGTGACAGGAGTTATACGTATAGCACATGAGCATAACTTTAAGAAAATGTGAACAAGTGTCAGGGGACGATGTGAACAGGACGTCAGGTATATCTGAACTGTTTCCACGGGTGTATCGTGTTACTTGGCCTTCTATCGTATCGATAATAAATTTGTTACCAATGTCACAACACTAGGTAGTTCAACTATTGGTGGTGGATGAGGTGAGCATCCCCCTACTATTTAAAGCGCTTTGGGTGTTTTGAAAAGCGCAATATAAGTCCAATCGATTATCATACAACTATAGACTACAACTAAACTCCAAACCAGAGGAGTATTCATTAGTGCACACCAAAGCAAAAGGTTTTGCAATGGAGAACAGATTGCAACAAATACAAGTTTATTTTTACAAGTTTGTGTCTCGTTTGGTTACGAAAAAGATAGCTACACCCCAGTTGCCCAATGAATTGCTGTGCCATGTTTCTCGCACCTGCTGTTGCTGTCGCTGTTTGAGAGTCGGCTGCTGGTTCTGTGGGGCCTGGGGCTCTTTCTGTTGGTTGGCCTTTTGCTTGGCACGGCGTTCCAGGAACTGCTTGGCAAACTCCTTAGCCTCAGACGTGTCCCCCAAGTAGGCGCGCACGTAGTCGTGCACCTCGTACGGACTGTCCACCTCCTTCAGGAAAGACGCAAATGTCGGGACTAGAGGAAGAGGGCCGGGTGAGTTTTAAAGATGGGGTCACACACAGCCAAGGTTACTTTAGGTTCAAGGTATCTTTAGGGTGCGTCTGAATTGACACCCTTTCCCTATATAGTGCACTATTTTGGGGCAGAACCCCTAAGGAATAGGGGGTGCCATTTCAGACGCACCTAGGTTGTTGGCGGCGTATGCGCGTATATTATATACTCACCGTCCAGGTTGTTGGCGGTGTTGAGGGTGTGCAGAGTCTGCTCACACCACTGCATGAAGCCATCCTGCTGGCTCTTATTAACCCCCTGGAACAACTTCAGCAGCTTCTCCTCCTCCTCCACTTTCTTATTGGCCCGACTGCTGCTCACACAGTTACCACACATACACACACGATTAGATACATTGGCCTCAAAACTTTTAAAGACTTCCTGTTAAACCATCATCCTATTTGTAAGTGAATCATCATATTCAGGGATTGCAAACTGGTAAGGGCCTGAAAAATGTGAAACTTCCATATGAAGTGCAAGAATATGTGCTTATTTTCAGAGAATAACAATTACATAATAGACATATTTCAAAAGAGTATCCTGTGGTAGGGGGGAGTAGGGCTCCTTGGTCTGAACTGAAAGTTTATTATGACATGCTTTCATAATCTGTCTCCCCAGACAGGAATACATCAGTATTCAATGCACCTGTATTTGACAAGTTGTTCTATAGAGGTGTATAAAGACAAGTAAAGCACAAATCCGGTCTCACATCTCTAATACTATAACTATTTTTATGCGCTTCAGCACTCAGCAGTCCCCTTCTGTGAGCTTGTGTGACCACGATGTCTTGCTCCCAGACAAACTAAACAACTTCTTCGCTCACTTTGAGGACAATACAGTACCACCGACACGGCCCAAAACCTGTGGTCTCTCCTTCACCGCAGCCAACGTGAGTAAAACATTTAAATGTGTTGACCCTCGCAAAGCTGCTGGCCCAGGCGGCATCCCTTGCAGCGCCCTCAGAGCATGCCCAGACCAGCTCGCTGGTGTGTTTACAGACATATGCAATCTCTCCCTAGCCCAGTCTGCTGTCCCCACATGCTTAAAGATGTCCACCATTGTTCCTGTACCCAAGAAAGCAAAGGTAACTGAACTAAATGACTATCGCCCCGTAGCACTTACTTCCATCCTCATGAAGTGCTTTGAGAGACAAGTTAAGGATCATATCACCTCCACCCTACCTGACACCCACTTCAATTTGCTTACCGCCCCAATAGGTCCACAGACAACGCAACCACACTGCCCTAACCCATCTGGACAAGAGGAATACCTATGTAAGAATGCTGTTCATCAACTACAGCTCAGCATTTAACACCATAGTACCCTCCAAACTCGTCATTGAGATTGAGACCCTGGGTCTTCACCCAGCCCTGTGCCACTGGGTCCTGGACTTTCTGACGGGCCACCCCCAGGTGGTGAGGGTATGAAACATCTCCACCCCGCTGATCCTCAACACTGGGGCCCCACAAGAATGTTTTCTCAGCCCTCTCCTGTATTCCCTGTTCACTCATGATGACTGCGTGGCCATGCACGCCTCCAACTCAATCATCAAGTTTGCAGACGACACTACAGTGGTAGGCTTGATTACCAACAACGACGAGACGGCCTACAGGGCGGAGGTCAGGGCCCTTGGAGTGCTGTGTCAGGAAAATAACCACTCAATGTCAACAAAGGAGATGATTGTGGACTTCAGGAAACAGCAGAGGGAGCACTCCCCTATCCACATCGACCGGACAGTAGTGGAGAAGGTGGAAAGTTAAGTTCCTCGGCGTACACATCACGGAAAAACTGAAATGGTCCACCCACACAGACAACTTGGTGAAGAAGGCACAACAGCGCCTCAGGAGGTTGAAGAAATTTGGCTTGTCACCAAAAACACACCAACGTTTACAGATGCACAATAGAGAGACTGAAAAACGGCTTCTATCTCAAGGCCATCAGACTGTTACTAACATCCGAGTCACTGCTGCCAACATACTGACTCAAATCTCTAGCCACTCTAATTATAAAAAATTTGATGTAATAAATGTATCACTAGTCAATTTAAACAATGCCACTTTATATAATATTTACATACCCTACATTCCTCATCTCATATGTATATACTGTATTCTATACCATCTACTGCATCTTACCTATGCCGTTCGGCCATCACTCATCCATATATTTATATGTACATACTCTTATTCATTCCTTTACACTTGTGTGTATAAGGTACTTGTTGTGAAATTGTTAGATTACTTGTTAGATATGGTCGGAACTAGAAGCACAAGCATTTCGCTACAATCGCATCTGCTAACCATGTGTATGACCAATAAAATTTGATTAGATGTGACTAATGGGAAAATACCCTTCTCCCCTTAATCTTTCTGTGCACGGAACCCGCTAGCGGGCTGAAATTCCACAACATACGGTGCTCGCTACATAAATAGTCATATTAAACATTCATGAGAATACAAGTGTCTTACATGTATCGGAAGCCTAGAATCTTGCTAATCCAACTGCGTTGTCAGATTTAAAAAATGATTTACTGTGAAAGAACGAGATGCGATTATCTGAGCATAATCACAAACTGTTTACCTTTGATGATCTTTTGTTTGATAAAATCGGTTTTTATAGCCTAACACGAAACATTTTGTGAACCGCTTGTGTAGTGAATTCCGTCTCATTCCATTTGACGACACATTCCAGGTAAATAACCCACACAGAACGTGACTTTTCCAGTCATGTTTGGTTTCACTGCAATCAACTGGTTTGTTAGTAACGCAACCAAACCTGATCGGCCATTTCGTATTGACTGAAAGAAACCGATTTGAAGACAACAAGTACTGACATCATTGTGCACCAATGATTTGCCCGCTGTTTCATTGATTGACTGTCTTTTAACCCAATGACCACTGATCGTAATGAAATCTAGCTGGGTAGATAGCCAATGAGCTGAGCTAAACAGCAATACGCCATGTTTATGTGTTGCAAGGCCAACCCATGTAGTAAGCTCCAGCGTAAAGAGAGTCATGCGCTATTGAATTTTCATACCGGAAGCTACGCATATTCATTTAGTGATTGTGGAGGAATATTTTTTGAATGAGAGAGGACATCGTTTTGGACTGGTAAGTTCTTATCATGCTAATGCCCTTGTTTGAAATTAATAATATAAAATATTATTTGTGATTTTATTTTAGGAGCAATATATAAACATTTAATGTCATGAAATATGAGATGTGTGTGTCTGCCGCCCCACCCCAACCCACATGAAATAGCCTATTTGAGGCTGTTGAGGAGAGTGCAGGACCACATCAATGGCCAAAGTGAAATGGAGACAGTAGATACAGCTGGTCTGTTGTAATATAATAAAGACAGTAGCTGAAATGTCATAATATAAAAGAGACAGATCTAGCAGGTAATAATAATATTATAATATATTCAACCTTCAACTCTCATTCATATATATATACACACACACACACACACACACACACACACACATATATCTGTTTATTATACCTGTTGATACAGGGCTCATATGTGAAACTATTCTAACTGAACATTTTCTTTCACAGTGACACGGACTCCGAATGGGAATCTTATCCGGTGTCCTGTGTGAATTTAAGTATGCTCTCTCTAATTCTCTCTCTCTCAGAGGACCTGAGCCCTAGGACCATGCATCAGGACTACCTGGCATGATAAATCCTTGCTGTCCCCAGTCCACCTGGCCTTGCCGCTGTTCCAGTTTCAACTGTTCTGCCTGTGGCTTTGGAACCCTAAACTGTTCATTTTTACTCTTAAGGTGCTGTCCTGTTGCACCCTCTACAACCACTGATCTCCACCCGGCACAGCCAGAAGAGGACTGACCACCCCTCATAGCCTGGTTCCTCTCTAGGTTTCTTCCTAGGTTTTTGCCTCTCGGGTGTTTTTCCTAGCCACCGTGCTTCTACACCTGCATTGCTTGCTGTTTGGGGTTTTAGGCTGGGGCTATATAAATAGATTCGATTTGATAGAGGACTGAGGGTCATACAAATATTGAAAATGTGTAAATAGTTACATGTTATTTTGTAAATGTATATATATATATTTTTGTAAATATCTTTTAATCAATAATTATTTTTTTGCACATTTTTTAAAATTCTATTCTCAACTTTTTTTGGGAGGGGGTGGGGGGTTTTAGAATAACATTTTGGCATTTTGTATATAGCTTTTTGTTTCAAAATGTATACCTTCACCAATTTGGCCACTTGTGTACATTTGGGCTACTTGTGTGGGACACCTGGGTGACTTCATAATAAGTGTCATGTAGCACACTCATTTTGGTTAGTTATCATTCTGAAACTTTGCACAAGTACTGTTGCCCTCTTATATTTTTCACTGAAATTGTCCACATCATCCTATCTGAATGTTTGTTTTATCTTGTTCATTTTAAAGATACAAAAAGAAAAAGAAAAAAACATGTTTTTTTTCCCATTGTTTTATCTAAACCAGATCTATTGTGTGTTATTCTCCTACATTCAATTCACATTTACACAAACTTCAGTGTTCTCTTTCAAATGGTACCAAGAATATGCATATCCTTGGATATATGCCTGAGCTACAGGCTGTTAGATTTGGGTATGTCTTCAGGCGGAAATTGCACAAAGTAGGGGGGGAGCTGCAAGAGGTTTTAATAACGCAAATGTAAAAAATAGCAATGTAGTAGAGAACTGTCCTGACCACGACCTTTCGAGTCAAGCAGCCAAAATAGACACGCAGGTGTGAGCTGTAAAACTGTCCTCAGGTTGTACCTGAGGTTGGCGTTGGCCTTGTTGTTTTTCTGAGCGTTGGGCTTCCTGGCGGGGGTGGGGCCTGTGGCGGGGGCTGGGCCGTCTCGTCCCAGAAGCCCATGTTGGAGTTGGTGCTGTCGCCCCAGATGCTGCTGCTTTCTCCGCCCCAGTTAGGCGCTCCGCCGCCCATGCTGCTGGTGGCCACCGAGCCCCACACTGAGGAACTCAGAGCAGTGGTCTGGGGGAAAAGAGATCCAACCTGGTCAGACCAGCTATGTACAAAGCCATGTCATCGTGGAATGCTCTGCTACTAGAGGTTAGAAAAACAGATAAAAAAAAAACAACATCTGGCATCAGAGTGCCTATCCTCTATTGAAAGATCTAATTTAACTGTACTGTATATAAGAATATGAAGTGTGTAAATAGTATTTCGGATGCCTTTCCTATATATAACTTATTTTACTTTCATAATTTATTTTGAATGTACTCTCTTATGTTGTTCTTGTCTACTACTGGGTTTGTCATGTATTTGTACGTTTTATGTGGTCCTCAGGAAGAGTAGCTGCTGTATGTACAGTAGCTAATGGGTATCCTAATAAACTCAAGTAAACCAGTGTCATTACGGCAAATAATGAAGGGAAGTATTCCAACAGAGTAGTCTGATTTAGAGCAGTGTTTGCCCGACGTCTTCTCCTGGGCCCCCCAGACGTTCAATGTATTTGATTTATTCTAGACTAAGAACACCTGATTCAGCTTGTCAACTAATCATCAAAGCCCTTGATTAGTGGAATCAGGTGTGCTAATCTTTGAAACATCTGGGGGTCCACAAAGAAAGGTTTGAGAAACACCGCTTTAGATAGAAGTCGACCGATTAATTAGGGCCGATTTCAAGTTATAAAAATCGGAAATCTGTATTTTTCGGCGCCGATTTTGCAGATTAATTTTTTATTTAACTAGGCAAGTCAGTTACAGTACAACTAATTCAACGCTCTAACCACCTGCCTCTCATTGCACTCCACAAGGAGCCTGCCTGTTACGCGAATGCAGTAGAAGCCAAGGTAAGTTGCTAGCTAGCATTAAACGTATCTTATAAAAAACAATCAATCATAGTCACTAGTTAACTACACATGGTTGATGATATTACTAGTTTATCTAGTGTCCTGCGTTGCATGTAATCGATGCAACGCTGGGGGATGATTTAACAAAAGTGCATTTGCGAAAAAAGCACAATCGTTGGACAACTGTACCTAACCATAAACACCAATGCCCTTGTTAAAATCAATACACAGAAATATACATTTTCAAACCTGCATATTTAGCTAAAAGAAATCCGGTTAGCAGGCAATATTAACCAGGTGAAATTGTGTCATTTCCTTGCGTTCATTGCACGCAGTCAGGGTATATGCAACAGTTTGGGCAGCCTGGCTCATTGTGAACTAATTTGCCAGAATTTTACGTAATTATGACATAACATTGAAGGTTGTGCAATTTAACAAGAATATTTAGACTTAGGGAGTCCACGCGTTAGATAAAATACCGAACGGTTCCGTATTTCACTGAAATAATAAATGTTTTGTTTTCGAAATGATAGTTTCCGGATTCGACCATATTAATGACCAAAGGCTCGTATTCCTGTGTGTTATTATGTTATAATTAAGTCTATGATTTGATAGAGCAGTCTGACTGAGCGGTGGTAAGCAGCAGCAGGCTCGTAAGCATTCATTCAAACAGCACTTTCGTGCGTTTTGCCAGCAGCTCTTTGCAAGCACAGCACTGTTTATGACTTCAAGCCTATCAGCCTAATGGCTGGTGTAACCGATGTGAAATGGCTAGCTAGTTAGCTGGGTGCCCGCTAATAGCGTTTCAAACGTCACTCGCTCTGAGACTTGGGAGTAGTTATTCCCCTTGCACTGCAAGGGACGCAGCTTTTGTGGAGCGATGGGTAACGCTGCTTCAAGTGTGGCTGTTGTCGATGTGTTCCTGGTTCGGGGCGAGGAGAGGGACGGAAGCTATACTGTTACACTGGCAATACTAAAGTGCCTATAAGAACATCCAACAGTCACAGGTATATGGAATACAAATGGTATAGAGAGAAATAGTCCTATAAGTACTATATATTAACTACAACCTAAAACTTCTTACCTTGGAATATTGAAGTCTCATGTTAAAAGGAACAACAAACTTTCATATGTTCTCATGTTCTGAGCAAGGAACTCCAACGTTAGCTTTTTTACATGGCACATATTGCACTTTTACTTCTCCAACACTTTGTTTTTGCATTATTTAAACCAAATTGAAAATGTTTCATTATTTATTTGAGGCTAAATGGATTTTTATTGATGTATTAAACGAAGTTAAAATAAGTGTTCATTCAGTATTGTTGTAATTGTCATTATTACAAATTAATTTAAAAAAATTATAGTCAGATTAATCGGTATCGGCTTTTTTTGGTCCTCCAATAATCGGTATCGGCGTTGAAAAATCATAATCGGTCGACCTCTAGTTTTAGACACCACTATCAACACACAGTCAAATAAATGACATGGAAGACCTACCCAGAATGAATGCAGACAAATTAAATGAATGAACGAAATAACAAACCAACGAGTGACTCACAGCTCTGTTCTGGGCGCGGTTCGACTGGGTGACGGTGGGGTGACTGGGCTGCTGGCTCCCACCCCCCTGCTCTTTCCTCTGCTTCACCTGCTGGGCCTCCTCCCTCTGGATCTCCAGCAGGGATTTGGTGGCGGCCGGCTGCTTGGCCACGCTGCCCCAACCAGAGAGCTTGGCCTGAGGCTGCAGGGCCTCCTGCAGGGCCTGCTGCTGCTGGAGCTTTAGGAGCTCTGCTTGCTGGCGCCGCTGCTGCATGGAGGGGAGGGGAGAGTGAGATCTACTGCGCTCCTTATAAACATAGCAGGAAAAAAGTTTGGTGATTGACAGGTGATTAAAAGTTGGGTTGAGAAGGATTTTTAACAGTGTATAGCCTTTTCAAACAATAGTTGATATATAGTGAAATTGTATTATGGTATCCAAAATGCTGTTGTGCATTGTCCAGATTGGTAGCACTATACTGTAGTGCCTCAGTATCCCTCTATGAACTCAGCCCCTATGCTCACACCTCTTCTCGTGCTTGTCGTTCCCTCTCCTCCTCCACTTTCTGGATCTCAGAGAGCGACAAGGCGTTCTGGGACTGGGAGATGGCTGCTGCCGTGACTGCTGACTGCTGGCCCCACTTAGAGGACGACGGCAGCTACGAGACAGGGAAAAGGGAAAAGGAGCGAAGGTAGTCTGGTAACCAGTACATTTTTTCATGCTAAATTACAGGTACCTTAAAATACAGTATTCAGTGATGTTCTGACTTCAAAGTTACTTTGGTAGTTATATATGGTGTGTAGTTTATAAGGTAGTCATACCTTCACCTGGGCTAGTGTAGTGGTAGGTGTGTATAGTGTGTGCATACTAAGTATGTTACCCTTATCTGTGCTAGTTGTTGCTGCTGCTGCAGTGTATTTTGTGTTGTGTTAGTGTTATAATATTAGTCACCTTCATCTGGGCTAGCTGTTGCTGCTGCTGTTGCTGCTGTAGTCGGCGGAGCGCCTCCTGCTGCTGTTGCCTCTGTCTGGCTAGCTCCTGCTGCCTTGCGGCCTCCTGCTCCCTCCTCTTTGCCTCCTCCTGCTGTTGCCTTGCCAATGCCATCGCGGCCGCCACCGCCTCCTCCTCCAGCCGCTTCTCCTCCTCGCACCTCCTCAGGGCCTCCAGCTCCTCCTGCTTCCGACGCTCCTCCTCCTGCTTCCGGCGCTCCTCCTCCTGCTTCCGGCGCTCCTCCTCCCGGCGCTCCTCCTCCTGCTTCCGGTGCTCCTCCTCCTGCTGGGGAGAAATGTGGTTGTTAGAACAGGGTCAACTTCAGTATTAACACTATGTAGCAATATGCCTTTTAGCATTAGCCACAGAAGCTCTGGGCCCGTATTCACAGAGCAACTAAGAGTAGGAGTACTCATCTAGGATCAGGTCACCCCTGACCATATTATTTTAAAAGGGAAAAAAAATCCCCATGACTGAAACTTAAGTCAATCTCCCCTTTCATGCTTTTAGGGACACGGATAATTTTGTACATGCATTAAACTACAATGTAACCAATTCCAGTCCCCTTGCTTAGGGAGTACAGATGCAGAAGGACTGAGAAACTCAGTTCCGGTAACCTTTAAAAATGTACATTCTACTCCAAAATGAATATTATTTTAGATGGTCAGAATAAATGTTACCCCCTCATGTTGTGAAGAGCCATAGGATGCGTCTCCAGGGGAATATTTATCTGGCACAGAACACAGGTAAATATTTTACAATGGGGTTGTCTGACTGTTTTAACATTACATGGCAAAAACAGTAGAACTGTAAATAAAGTTACATCCTGAGTGTTAAAGTACAGGCTTTAAATTATTTTGCGAGCAGCACCGCTGTTTAAGTTGAGCGCCGTAGTTTAATTCACTTCTTCTAAACATCGGAGTGTCCGCAACAATCATGCACGTCAGTTAAGTGCACAGCGTTGAGGGAAAATACAACCTTTGAGAATACATTTATTTAGGAATGGATTTTGTAGAACAGACATGATTCTGTTTTAAGGCAGCTGAAATGGTTCAATAGAGTTTGTACATACACCACCGTTCAGAAGTTTGGGGTCACTTAGAAAGACATTTTTTTCCATTAAAATGACATCAAATTGATCCCGGAGTCGCCTCTTCACTGTTGATGTTGAGATTGGTGTTTTGCGGGTACTATTTAATGAAGCTGCCAGTTGAGGATTTGGGAGGTGTCTTGTTTCTTGAACTAGACACTCTAATTTACTTGTCCTCTTGCTCATTTGTGCAACGGGATCTCCCACTCCTATTTCTATTCTGGTTAGAGCCCGTTTGTGCTGTTCTGTGAAGGGAGTATTACACTGTGTTGTACGAGATCTTCAGTTTCTTGGCAATTTCTCACATGGAATAGCTTTCACTTCTCAGAAGAAGAATAGACTGACGAGTTTCAGAAGAAAGTTCTTTGTTTCTGGCCATTTTGAGCCTGTAACCGAAACCACAAATGCTGATACTCAACTATTCTAAAGAAGGCCAGTTTTATTGCTTCTTTTCATCATAATAACAGTTTTCAGCTGTGCTAACAATTGCAAAAGGGTTTTCTAATGATAAATTAGCTAATCCAAGTTTATTATTTTAAAAGGCTAACACAACGTGCCATTGGAACACAGGAGTGATGGTTGCTGATAATGGGCCTCTGTACTACAGGTCGACCGCTTATGATTTTTCAACGCCGATACAGATTATTGGAGGACCAAAAAAAAGCAGATAACGATTAAAAATCGGCCGATTTTTATTTATTTATTTGTAATAATGACAATACTGAATGAACACTTATTTTAACTTAATATAATACATCAATAAAAATCCATTTAGCCTCAAACATGTTCAATTTGGTTTAAATAATGCAAAAACAAAGTGTTGGAGAAGAAAGTAAAAGTGCAATATGTGCCATGTAAAAAAAGCTAACGTTTAACCGCTTGAAACTCTGGGGGCTCTATTTCATTTTTGGATGAAAAACGTTCCCGTTTTAAACAAGATATTTTGTCACAAAAAGATGCTCGACTATGCATATAATTGATAGCTTTGGAAAGAAAACTCTGAATTATCCAGAACTGCAAAGATATTGTCTGTGGGTGCCCTAGAACGGGAGCTACAGGCAAAACCAAGATGAAACGGCAACCAGGAAATCAGCAGGATTTTTGAGGCTCTGTTTTCCATTGTCTCCTTATATGGCTGTGAATGCGAGAGGAATGAGCCTGCCCTATCTATCGTTTCCCCAAGGTGTCTGCAGCATTGTGACGTATTTGTAGGCATATCATTGGAAGATTGACCATAAGAGACTACATTTTCCAGGTGTCCGCCCGGTGTCCTCCGTCGAAATTGGTGCGTCATTTTCAGCTGCTGGTATTTTTCCATGCGATTCTGAGGGGAAAGCAGGCTTCCACGAACTGCATATCAATGAAGAGATATGTGAAAAAACACCTTGAGGATTGATTCTAAACATTTGCCATGTTTCGGTCGATACTATGGAGTTAATATCGGAAAAAGTTTGACGTTTTGGTGACTGAATTTTCGGTTCGTTTCGGTAGCCAAATGTGATGTACAAAACTGAGCGATTTCTCCTACACAAAGATCCTTTCAGGAAAAACTGAACATTTGCTATGTAACTGAGAGTCTCCTCATTGAAAACATCCGAAGCTCTTCAAAGGTAAATGATTGTATTTATTTGGTTTTCTGGTTTTTGTAAAAATGTTGCGTGCTAAATGCTACGCAAAATGCTAAGCTAGCTTGCAATACTCTTACACAAATGCTTGATTTGCTATGGTTCAAAAGCATATTTTGAAAATCTGAGATGACAGTGTTGTTAAGAAAAGGCTAAGCTTGAGAGCTAGCACATTCATTTCATTTAATTTGCGATTTTCATAAATAGTTAACGTTACGTTATGCTAATGAGCTTGAGGCTATAACTGGATACAGGTTTTTTTCATGGCCAAACGTGAACAAAACGGAGCGATTTGTCCTACACAAATAATATTTTTTTGAAAAACTGAACATTTGCTATCTAACTGAGAGTCTCCTCATTGAAAACATCTGAAGTTCTTCAAAGGTAAATGATTTTATTTGAATGATTTTCTTGTTTTTGTGAAAATGTTGCTGACTGAATTCTAGGCTTATAGCTATGTTAGCTATCAATACTCTTACACAAATGCTTGTTTAGCTATGGTTGAAAAGCATATTTTGAAAATCTGAGATGACAGTGTTGTTAACAAAAGTCTAAGCTTGAGAGCAAATATATTTATTTCATTTCATTTGCGATTTTCATGAATAGTTAACGTTGCGTTATGCTAATGAGCTTGAGGCTATAAATAGAATCCCGGATCCGGGATTGCGCGACGCAAGAAGTTAAGTTCCTTGCTCAGAACATGAGAACATATGAAAGCTGGTGGTTCCTTTAAACATGAGACTTCAATATTCCAAGGTAAGAGGTTTTAGGTTGTAGTTAATATAGTATTTATAGAACTATTTCTCTCTATACCATTTGTATTCCATGTACTTTTATTTTTTATTTCACCTTTATTTAACCAGGTAGGTTAGTTGAGAACAAGTTCTTATTTGCAACTGCGACCTGGCCAAGATAAAGCATAGCAGCGTGAACAGACAACACAGAGTTACACATAGAGTAAACAATTAACAAGTCAATAACACAATAACACAAGTAAAAAAAAAGAGAGTCTATATATATATATAGTGTGCAAAAGGCTTGAGGAGGTAGGCGAATAATTACAATTTTGCAGATTAACACTGGAGTGATAAATGATCAGATGGTCATGTACAGGTAGAGATATTGGTGTGCAAAAGAGCAGAAAAGTAAATAAATATAAACAGTATGGGGATGAGGTAGGTAAAATTTGGGTGGGCTATTTACCGATAGACTATGTACAGCTGCAGTGATCGGTTAGCTGCTCAGATAGCAGATGTTTGAAGTTGGTGAGGGAGATAAGTCTCCAACTTCAGCGATTTTTGCAATTCGTTCCAGTCACAGGCAGCAGAGAACTGGAACGAAAGGCGGCCAAATGAGGTGTTGGCTTTAGGGATGATCAGTGAGGCACACCTGCTGGAGAGCGTGCTACGGGTGGGTGTTGCCATCGTGACCAGTGAACTGAGATAAAGCGGTGCTTTACCTAGCATGGACTTGTAGATGACCTGGAGACAGTGAGTCTGGCGACGAATATGTAGAGAGGGCCAGCCGACTAGAGCATACAGGTCGCAGTGGTGGGTAGTATAAGGTGCTTTAGTAACAAAACGGATGGCACTGTGATAAACTGCATCCAGTTTGCTGAGTTTAGTATTGGAAGCTATTTTGTAGATGACATCGCCGAAGTCGAGGATCGGTAGGATAGTCAGTTTTACTAGAGTAAGTTTGGCGGCGTGAGTGAAGGAGGCTTTGTTGCGGAATAGAAAGCCGACTCTAGATTTGATTTTAGATTGGAGAGTTTACAGTCTAGCCAGACACCTAGGTACTTCTTGATGTCCACATATTCTAGGTCGGAACCATACTTTCGACAATTGGATGTTCTTATAGACACTTTAGTATTGCCAGTGTAACAGTATAGCTTCCGTCCCTCTCCTCACCCTTACCTGGGCTCGAACCAGGAACACATCGACAACAGCCACCCTCGAAGCAGCGTTACCCATGCAGAACAAGGGGAACAACTACTCCAAGTCTCAGAGCGAGTGACGTTTGAAATGCTATTAGCGGGCACCCAGCTAACTAGCTAGCCATTTTACATCGGTTACACCAGCCATTAGGCTGTAAGGCTTGAAGTCATAAACCACGCTGTGCTTGCGAAGAGCTGCTGGCAAAACACACAAAAGTGCTGTTTGAATGAATGCTTACGAGCCTGCTGCTGCCTACCACCGCTCAGTCACACTGCTCTATCAAATCATAGACTTAATTATAACACACAGGAATACGAGCCTTTGGTCATTAATATGGTCGAATCTGTAAACTATCGTGCAATGTAAAGCAGGTGGTTATTAGAGCGTTGGACTAGTTAACCGTAAGGTTGCAAGATTGAATCCCCGAGCTGACAAGGTAAAAATCTGTCGTTCTGCCCCTGAACAAGGCAGTTAACCCACCGTTCCTAGGCCGTCATTGAAAATAAGAATGTGTTCTTAACTGACTTGCCTGGTTAAATAAAGGTGTAAAAAAAAAAAAAAAAAAAAAAAAAAAAAAAGGCCAAATCGTTGTCCAAAAATAACAGTTTTGCAATTATGAAAATTTGAAATCGGCCCTAATTAAAATCGGTCGACCTCTGTACGCCCATGTAGATATTTCATTTTTAAAAAATCAGCCGTTTCCAGCTA
Organism: Oncorhynchus masou masou; assembly: GCF_036934945.1. Taxonomy (NCBI): domain Eukaryota; kingdom Metazoa; phylum Chordata; class Actinopteri; order Salmoniformes; family Salmonidae; genus Oncorhynchus; species Oncorhynchus masou. The sequence goes on along the minus strand of NC_088214.1, from coordinate 34,442,025 downwards.
CAATAGTCGTTGACAATGTCTACACTCTATTTCTGCTCAATTTGATGTTATTTTAAACGGACAAAAATGTGCTTTTCTTTCAAAAACAAGGACATTTCTAAGTGACCCCAAACTTTTGAATGGTATTGTACATTATGACAACATTGAGTGACGTTTTGTTCGCTTAGGACTTCGGTGTTTTCCCCCCCCGGTTGTTAAAGGCACAAAACATTTTTTTCTGGGGGCAAGCTTAAGTTCGGAGCCGAAGTCAACGCCCCTTCATCGGTGATTGGTCAACAGTAAGGATTCTTCAGTAAAGTCCTTGTCATTCAACGAGACGCGACTCCTGCTAAATACTGCACCAAACACCTTAGTTAGATGTAAAATGGCCAGACTAAGATCTCTGGCAAAAATGTCAAAGTTAATTACATATCTTGTTACCTTAGACTCATTCTGACTATTTTGATGAAGTGTATTCTGCCAACGGCGTCCCATAATGGACAAACAGTACTACTTCCGCTTTTTAGAAGCTACGGTCTTAAGGGAGCATGTGAGCACACTCGTTCGGTAAGCTGAGTTCGGCTAGGGACCAGCCGAACTGAAGCATGCTGACACCTTTATAGGATAACTAATCCTAGATCAGCACTCCAGCACTCCTACTTTGAGACACTTCATGATTATGGGCCTTAATATTGTCTTTATTCTGAAGCCCAGTACCTGTTTACGGAGGAACTCTTCCCTTTGCTGCCGCTCTTCCTCCTCCCTCCTCCTTTCCTCTAGTCTGCGGAGAGCCTCCTCCTGTGCCTGCCGTTCCTCTTCCTCCTTCTGTCTGCGCTGTGCCTCCTCCTGCTCCCGCTGCCTCAACTCCTCCTCCTGTGTATAGTAAAGATCCATCAAATGAATTGCATTAAACAGAAATCAAGGCCTCTTTCTTGGAATAGACCGGCTACTGGGTCAAACTTGCAACTCTAGGCAAACATGTACTGAACATCAACAAAGACTAGGTGTGGTGCAGCTGAAACTCTTCAAATTTCATACCAACTTCTCTAAAGTGTGGTATTAGGACCGTCTTATTTCAACCCCCTCCCTAACCTGTTTATGACGTGATAGCTCCTCCTCCAGGCGTTTGCGTTCCGCCTCCTGTCGGGACCGTAACGCTTCCTCCAGTCTTTTCCTCTCCTTCTCCTCCTCTTCCCTCTTGGCCCTCAGCTCAGCCTCACGCCGCTCCATCTCCAGTAGATGAGGAGGAGAGACCTTCAAAAACCAAATCACATTGTATCATTTTCATAGCATTGTTTAAAAGGTAGATTCAGCGAGGCAATAATTAAACAGCAATATAGGGCTGATTTACGCAACAACTAGGAGCGTTGAAATCGCGCGTCCAAACTTAACTACCAGAGCAAAACAGTGGTGAACACATTGTAGCTGAGGTGAGCTGATACTCTGTGTGACTGTGTGAGAGTAAAGGGTTGAATCGCACTCATCTTAGTGTCTGCGGTGCTGAATCTAGTCTAGCTTTAAAAATAAAAAAAAGTGTTTAAAATGTCCCAATACGAGCCCAACCCCTGAACACTACGTCTAGATGTGAAACTAAGGATTGCATAAGTATAGACAATATGGTGCACTTACCTTAGCAGCCTTGTTCTTCTCCAGCTGTTGCATCTGTTCTATGGTGGGGGCCTGGGCCATGGAGTCTATGGGCAGATCCCACACACTGCTGCCCTCCCACGCTACAAAAACAGACAGCCAGGCCAGATGGCCATTATAGATCATACGATTGAGGTTTCTCTTCTTTTTGTAAGTTGAGGTTCAGATCCTCAAACTACCAACAGCTCTATATGCTATAAAACATCAGCCAAAACAAATTCTGTGCAAGTTTGTGTGTTCTGGGTTGGAGACGTACCACTTGGGGCAGGTTGCTGGATGTTTGGTGTGCAAGAGACCTGAGAGGAGGGGTGCTGCATTTCCCACACAGAACCCTGGGAGTCTGGTACAGACATGGACCGCGTCACCGGAGTTAAGAGACTCTCGGATGTTCTAGACAGGGAGACCGACACAGGAACAAGTTACATTACCAACATTAACATGATCGACATTGCATTATCCATGTGTGATGTCATCTTGAGGGCTTGAGGTATTGCTGTTTGTGTGTGTGTGTGTGTGTGTTCTACAAGATGACGTTTCACCTCACTACAGATCTAGGATCAGTTTCCTCTCCCCCAATTCTAAACTTAACCATTAGTGGGGAAAATGCTATACTGACCTAAGATTAGTGTCTAGGGGAAACTTCCACCTTACTCTGTGTTAATGTGTGCCTGACATGTTCTCAGACAGTGGTATTACTGTAGGCGTGTGTGTGTATGCCCCGCTGACTTCAGGGCCTGGTACTGCAGTAGAGGTGTGTGCGCACGGGTACGCTTACGTGTGTTCCGCTGACCTCATCTTGAGGGCCTGGTATTGCTGGAGGAGCAGGTTGATCTGCTGCTGCTGCTGCTGCTGCTGCTGGTGTGGTGCTGAGCTGAGGGCCTGGGCTTTCTGCTGGGCCAGGGCCTGGGCGTACTGCTGCCTCAACAGGTACTGGTACTGCAGCTGCTGCAGCTGGTACAGGTTGAGGGCAGTCAGCTCCTGCTGCAGTTTCAGACGCTCCTGGTCCCCAGCGTCACCCTGTGAACACAGACGGCGAGTTAGACATGGGTATCGGCAAGCGGACGACCACCTTGGATGCGTTCAACATGGCACAACGTTGTGGAGCGCAATACATGCACAGCTAACACGCCTCTGACTTGTAGAATAAATAATTGCAACATTCACAACATTTTCCTTCTGAAGTGCAGGCAGCCAACACAAACTTGCTTTGTCTTGACAATGAGAAGACTAAAGTGGTCGAGAGTGAGTCCGAATAATTTTAATTGCCTATGGAAATTATCAAGATTATTTGACAATATTCTAAAGGAGCGAATGCTAGAATGCTCGATGGAGCTCAGGTGTGTGTGATGGTTACCAGTAAGGGTGGCGGTGCTGGTCCAGGGGCGAAGGGGACCCTGCCCCACATTTTGATGATCTCCCCCAGCGGTTGGAAGACCTCATCACAGCCTCTCTTCACCAGCAGGGTCATTGTGAAGTAGCCTGCCTGGAACCACTCTGTCATCTCCGGGTTACTGAACGGACCTGGAGAGGGGGAGATGATTACATTTGACAGTCACTTTTACATTTGTAAATAAAAATAAATAAAAAAGTTGTTCTGAGTCTGACTATTTGAAATTATATTCCGGGGCTGTACAACCCCCCCGAATCACAGATTAATAATTTACTTTAGACCAGGAAATACAGAGCAGACCGTGCCATTGATAATAGATAAAGAACAGTCTCTCTACAGCAGTGGTGACGAGTTGAAATGATATGGGTTGCAGAGCACGCAGATTTTCCTTCAAAGAAGCCCACCCGCCCCCACCTCCATTCTCTCCCTCCGTCTTACCCTGCATCTCTCCCTGGGGGTCTTTATAGAACCACTTCAAAGCAGCCTCGTGTGTGAGCGGCAGGCTGGCTGGTTCGGGTGCTGAGTTCTTGGCAGCCAGCCGGTCATCACTGTCCTGTAGATACGCCACCATCTTCTCTGCTTCCTTCACAAGTAGAGAATGAAAACAGGAAGTGTGAGAGATGGTGGGTGAACGTAGACCTTTATTGTACATTCAAGGGGTACATGTAAGGCAGGGCTTGACATAATTAACACTTGTCCGGGACAAGTGAAACAAATTGTTGGACCAGTAGAATATAGATTTTTTTTTTTTAAATATATATAAAATTAGTTTGATCAGAGTTGTATCAAAAGGTGTCCTCCAAATGCAATGTGCTGTGCACTGTTCTCCCAATCGGAGTAGAACCATGTATTGTATCTACAGGCACCGCTTTGGCCAGAGAAAAAATATATTGCAACGGTGCTATTCTGTAGTCCAGGGTTATTCCACTCTTAACCTTCGAGTTCCGGGAAACTACTGGTTTTCAGTTCTACCCGATCATTAATTGCACATACACGCCACCTGGTGTCCCAGGTCTAATAATGGTGAACAATGAAAAAAATGCAGTGGAACTGGCTTCTAAGTCCAGAGTGGAGTTTGAGGGCTGTAGTCTATGTAATAGTTTAAAAACCAGATTAGATCCCCAAGATGTTAATGAGCTATTTTGTTTATTTATCAGACGCACATATAGCCTAGTTCGAGTGGAACGTCAACTGTCGGGAGTCAAGAGAGTGCAACTCCTCATATAGCCGATTGCTGCGCAACATTCCTAAACGCAATCTCGCGAAGAGGCCGCCATCATTTGAAAAGATCCCAGCTTTCCAGTGCTGTATGATTTATTTCTCAACCAATTTCTAAGTCGCTCTGGATAAGAGCGTCTGCTAAATGACTTAAATGTAAATGTAACTCCAAATACTGAGCAATTGGCAGCGTTTCACAAATCAGTGTCTGGCACATCGTCCATTCGCCATACGACTGAATAAAGGGTAGGCCTATATCCACTGTAAAATTCACACAATTACACCCTTTATAAATACAATTATTATGATATTCTTTTAATCACAATTTTATTAGTGTCAGTGGTATTTATTTTTAAGCACATTAAAATCAAGCAACAAGTTCATATTTAGTGTTTGATCTAGCTTAGGGGTTCCCAAACTTCTTCACTTGGGGCTCCACTTCCAGCATGGGAAAACTCCAGCGCACCCCCCTGCACGTGGGCCCACGCACCATGTCTATTTCTATGGTCACAGGCACCGTTTATGATACAAACTGTTAACACCCCTCTTGGTGGTGGAGAGAATTTTGCAGGGTTACAGCTTATTTACTGCAATTGTACCCATTTTGTCATGGGGTGCAAAGAAAATGTTGCCGTTTTAAAGCACACTTTCTTGACATTCTATACATTTTGCCATGTCTAATATGATTTTGTGTGATTTGAGTGACAAAAAAAAATGACAACAATATCTAAAACCTTAACATTAGCCGATTTTGGCTTGTTGATCTGGACACATCTGACAAGTTATAAATAAAAGTTTGTCGTCATTCGCACCTTAAAAACATAGTTGCTGGGATAATTAAGAACACTAGCATAGACCAAGGCCCGCACACTGTTAAAGCTCCTAATACACCGCTTTATTGACAACGTTTCAACCCGAAACGGATCTTCGTCAGATCAAACAAACAAACTGTGCTTACATCCCGAAATACACACATTTCACCTCACATGACCATTACGCACATGACGCATGGTGGATTGAAAAATAATGTATAGATGGGCACATGTAGTAGTGACAGATAATATACAGTGGGGCAAAAAAGTATTTAGTCAGCCACCAATTGTGCAAGTTCTCCCACTTAAAAAGATGAGAGGCCTGTAATTTTCATCATAGGTACACTTCAACTATGACAGACAAAATGAGGAAATAAAATCCAGAAAATCACATTGTAGGATTTTTAATGAATTTATTTGCAAATTATGGTGGAAAATAAGTATTTGGTCACCTACAAACAAGCAAGATTTCTGGCTCTCACAGACCTGTAACAACTTCTTTAAGAGGCTCCTCTGTCCTCCACTCGTTACCCGTATTAATGGCACCTGTTTGAACTTGTTATCAGTATAAAAGACACCTGTCCACAACCTCAAACAGTCACACTCCAAACTCCACTATGTCCAAGACCAAAGAGCTATCAAAGGACACCAGAAACAAAATTATAGACCTGCACCAGGCTGGGAAGACTGAATCTGCAATAGGGAAGCAGCTTGGTTTGAAGAAATCAACTGTGGGAGCAATTATTAGGAAATACAAGACCACTGATAATCTCCCTCGATCTGGGGCTCCACGCAAGATCTCACCCCGTGGGGTCAAAATGATCACAAGAACGGTGAGCAAAAATCCCAGAACCACACGGGGGGACCTAGTGAATGACCTGCAGAGAGCTGGGACCAAAGTAACAAAGCCTACCATCAGTAACACACTACGCCGCCAGGGACTCAAATCCTGCAGTGCCAGACTTGTCCCCCTGCTTAAGCCAGTACATGTCCAGGCCCGTCTGAAGTTTGCTAGAGAGCATTTGGATGATCCAGAAGAAGATTGGGAGAATGTCATATGGTCAGATGAAACCAAAATATAACTTTTTGGTAAAAACTCAACTCGTCGTGTTTGGAGGACAAAGAATGCTGAGTTGCATCCAAAGAACACCATACCTACTGTGAAGCATGGGGGTGGAAACATCATGCTTTGGGGCTGATTTTCTGCAAAGGGACCAGGACGACTGATCCGTGTAAAGGAAAGAATGAATGGGGCCATGTATCGTGAGATTTTGAGTGAAAACCTCCTTCCATCAGTAAGGGAATTGAAGATGAAACCTGGCTGGGTCTTTCAGCATGACAATGATCCCAAACACACCGCCCGGGCAACGAAGGAGTGGCTTTGTAAGAAGCATTTCAAGGTCCTGGAGCGGCCTAGCCAGTCTCCAGATCTCAACCCCATAGAAAATCTTTGGAGGGAGTTGAAAGTCCGTGTTGCCCAGCAACAGCCCCAAAACATCACTGCTCTAGAGGAGATCTGCATGGAGGAATGGGACAAAATACCAGCAACCGTGTGTGAAAACCTTGTGAAGATTTACAGAAAACGTTTAACCTCTGTCATTGCCAAAAAATGGTATATAACAAAGTATTGAGATAAATAAGTATTTGGTCAATAACAAAAGTTTTCCACCATAATTTGCAAATAAATTCATTAAAAATCCTACAATGTGATTTTCTGGATTTCTTTTTCTCATTTTGTCTGTCATAGTTAAAGTGTACCTATGATGAAAATTAAGTGGGAGAACTTGCACAATTGGTGGCTGACTAAATACTTTTTTGCCCCACTGTACATTTACCAAATGACCAAGTAAGTGACCTGGAAGGTTATCAACAGCTCTCAAAAGGTATGCAATGACTGACATGACAAGAGGAACTGATGATGCACTACCCAATTTCCAATGTGCACCTTGTGCATTCTACTATTAGAGCTTTCAAGAGTAAGTTTAAAGCCAGACTGAGACCCCTCCTGGTGGGACGCGCCCCACAGTTAGGGAAACAGCGATCTAGCTAATGCAGAGGAGCAACACCATGCTTAAGCCATGTAGCCACTACGATACATCAGGATACACGTGATAGGCTAATGCTTATTGCTAAAATAGCACACCTGCCTGATAATATGGACCATGTATATAGACCCTAAATAGTTACTTTCATCAATACAGTGCATTTGAAAAGTCTTCAGACCCCTTCACTTATCCCACATTGTTATGTTAAAGGCATTTTCTAAAATGGATGAAATAGTTATTTCCCCCCTCATCAATCTACACACAATACCCCATAAAGGAAAAACAGGTTTCTAGAAAGGTTTCTATCTTAAATATCACAATTACATAAGCATTCAGACCTTTTTTTTCAGTACTTTGCTGAAGCACCTTTGGCAGCAATTACAGCCTTGAGTCTTCTTGGGTATGACGCTACAAGCTTGGCACACCACGACTCCAACAACATCATTAAATTTGCCAATGACAACAGTGGTAGGCCTGATCACTGACAACAATGAGACAGCCTACAGGGAGGAGGTCAGAGACCTGGCCATGTGGTGCCAGGACAACAACCTCTCCCTCAATGTGATCAAGACAAAAGAGATGATTGTGGACTACAGGAAAGAGGACCGAGCACGCCCCCATTCTCATCGACGGTGCTGCAGTGGTTCTACAGCTGCACCATCGAGAGCATTCTGACTGGTTGCATCACTGCCTGGCAACTGCTCAGCCTGTGACCGCAAAGCACTACAGAGGGTAGTGCGAATGGCCCAGTACATTACTGGGGCCAAGCTTCCTGCCATCCAGGACCTTTATACCAGGCGGTGTTAGAGGAAGGCCCTAAAAATGGTCAAAGACTCCAGCCACCCTAGTCATAGACTGTTCTCCCTGCTACCACACGGCAAGCGGTACCAGCGCAACAAGTCTAGGTCCAAGAGGCTTCTAAACAGCTTCTACCCCCAAGCCTTAAGACTCCTGAACATCTAGTCAAATGGCTACCCAGAATATTTGCATCTCCCCCTGCCCACTACCACTCACTGTTGTCATCTATGCATAGTCACTTTAATTAACTCTACCTACATGTACATACTACCTCAACTAACCGATGCCCCCCGCACATTGACTCTGTACCGGCACCACCATGTATGCATAGTTGTTTTTTTACTGCTCCCCTTTAATTACTTGTTACTTTAATATCTTATTCATATTTTTTGAATCTGCACGGTTGGTTAGGGGCTCGAAAGTAAGCATGTGACTAATACAATTTGATTTGGAGAGTTTTTCCCAATCTTCTCTGCAGATCCTCTCAAGCTCTGTCAGGTTGGTTAGGGAGCATCGCTGCACAGCTATTTTCAAGTCTCCTTAGAGATGTCTGATCAGGTTCAGGTCCGGGCTCTGGCTGGGCACACAAGGACATTCAAATTTGTCCCAAAGTCACTCTTGCGTTGTTTTGGCTGGGTGCTTAAGGTCATTGTCCTGTTGGAAGGTGAACCTTTGCCCCAGTCTGAGGTCCTGAGTGTTGTGGAGCAGGTTTCATCAAGGATCTCTGTACTTTGCTCGGTTCATCTTTCCTCCAGATGTGACGCTTGGCATTCAGGCCATAGAGTTCAAATCTTGGTTTCATCAGACCAGAGAATCTTGTTCGTCATGGTCTGAGAGTCATTTCGGTGCCTTTCGCCAAACTCCAAAATGGGATGTGCCTTTTACTGAAGAGTGACTTCCATCTGACCACTCTACCGTAAAGGCCTGACTGGTGGAGTGCTGCAGAGACGGTTGTCCTTCTGGAAAGTTCTCCCATCTCCACAGAGAACTCTGGAGCTCTGTCAGAGTGACCATCGGGTTCTTGGTCACCTCCCTGACCAAGGCCCTTCTCCCCTGATTGCTCCGTTTGGCCGGGCAGCCATCTCTAGGAAGAGTCTTGGTGGTTCCAAACTTCTTCCATTTAAGAATGATGAAGTCCATTGTGTTCTTGTGGACCTTCAATGCTGCAGACTGTTTTTGGTACCCTTCCCCAGATCTGTGTCTCGACACAATCCTGTCTTGGAGCTCTAAGGACAATTCCTTCAACCTCATGGCTTGGTTTTTGCTCTGACATGCACTGTCAACTGTGGGACCTGATGTAGACAGGTGCTTGCCTTTCCAAATCATGTCCAATCAATTGAATTTACCACAGGTGGACTCCAAGTTGTAGAAACATCTCAAGAATGATCAATGGAAAGAGGATGCACCCGAGCTCAATTTCAAATCTCATTGCAAAATGTCTGAATACTTATGCAAATAAGGTTTCTGATTTTTATTAATACATTTGAAAACATTTCTAAAAACCTGTATTGGGAGTATTGTGTGTAGATTGATGAGGGGGGAAAATGACATTTATTTTAGCAGAATGCTGTAACGTAACAAAATGTGGAAAAGGTGAACGGGTCTAAATACTTTACGGATGCACTGTAAATATACTATTGGAACTGGCCCATATACAGTATGCTTCCTATTTCTTATTTCTCGTAGGGTTCTTCGGAGTATTACATTGTTATTGATTATTGCATTGTATTTGGTTGGTAATGGTAATGTTTACATCCTCCAGGAGAGCTACTGGGTGTGCAGGCTTTTGTTCGTGTCCCACTTATTGCTACATTAAATTATTTTACAAAAAGCAGCAGCTCAACATGACCTTAATAAGCGGACTCTGGTGTTTGAGCAGGGCTGTATCCAAAGCCTGTACACCCAGTAGCTCTCCAGATGGCTTGACCATGTGTTTTATACAGTAGCCTAACAGTGCAATTATTTTACTTGATGGGGGTAAAGCTCCTTGCTTCAGGGCACAACAGCAGGAGATTGTACATGGGATCCAAAAATGTTTGTCTAGTCCTGTAGAGAGAGCATCATGATAGTATACAGTATCACAAAACAAACACCACTAGCTCAGCTTATTCCAGAGGAATATACAAAATGGATATAAGGTGTTTTCGATTTCATTACAATTCAATGAACATCCTCTCCATATTCTTGACGTGTTTCAGAGGTGAACACACATCACTTTTCATATCCAGAGATGCTCCAAATTCAGTTTCACCAAAACCAGCTTGATAACTTTCACTACCCTGCTCAACACGCAGCTCTGCAACCAACTAACTCCTACTAGAAACCGGCATTAGCTAGGTTTCCATTTCCTTGTCCAGTAATTTCTTTCGTCAACATTTAGAAAGTCCGGATGGAAAGTAGATGTGACAATTGGCTGCCACAGAGAGTTTCCATTGAACTGTCATGTCGATGAAAACAGTTGGACATAATGTCACACCTAAAATACGCTAAAAAAAATGAATTAAAATAAAGTGGTTGAAGTGTTTCCATTATCCATATAGAGATTATTTGTTAATAAAGTGACAGCCTATATGCCCTGCCCACCCATCTGTTTCATGTCTCAAGTAGCCTGCAAAAGCCAGCATGGATAGAATGCAGGAATTGACTAATATTTGCCATACCTTATTCTAATAATTATCCTATGCCTACTTATTATGGCCAGAGTCTGTGCCATAGTGTAACTTGCAGTCATAGTAGAGATCTCAAACTATTTGATGGTCAAACTTCAAATTGCAATTCAGACATTCATGAAAGTCATGACAATCCTGGTCTAGCAAATAAACATTATTTTAGTTTCATAAATGGATTTTGCAAGCAACGGGCTTTTATAATTACATGTGTGGTGGAGCTTTATTAAGTGATATCACGTGCCCCGCTTACTTTCAGAATTATTCACCAATCAATTTATTAGAAAAACACCATTTCCATCATTTGTCACAATAAACGTAGACAAAAGAAATGACTCTTCTGCCATGTCCATTACAAATGTCACAATAATTTTACTTGCTGCACAGCTTTTGTCAAATAAACCTGGGTCAATAGAAACCTGCCTACTGTCTGTCTACTTACCTGTTCAAAGTGCTTCAGTCTCTCATCTTCAACCATGGTGTGGTGTGGCGGCATGACCGTGGGCCTTCCAATAGGAGCCATGAGGCCCGTGCTGGGGGCCATAATGTTGGGGGTCATGATAGACGTGCTCTGAGCCATGAGGCTGGTGCTGAAGGGCAGCGGGACAGGCATAGCCACGGGCACGTCCGGGGGCTTCTGCTGCATCTGTACGGTGGACGACGGGGCCGACACTGGAGACACTGGACAGGACAAAGGGTGTAGGGTTAGCCTGTCACAGATGGAGGTGGAGCTTCTAGATACTATGTGCAGGTGACAACCTCAAACTACATGCAATCCTGAGTCTGTTTATTTGAAGCACAAGGTTACTGGAGGAAATACCATTGTCATCTACAATGTCTCATCAATCAGCCTTCAACGGGCACAAATGTGGCAGATTTGACTGTACTCCTCCCCTGGTCTTGTGTAAGCCTACCTGTAAGAGTGTGTGCTGCGGTGTGGGGGATGGGGAGGGAGTCCAGCATTGTGTTGGACATGGGCATAGACATGGGGACGTTCAGGGGGACTTTGTTGGCCTCTGGCCTGTGTTCCGGGGCTGGGGGTCGCTCAAGTGGCCTCTCAGGCTCCTCTGCTCTGTCAGGCTGGCTGGGGGGCAGCAGAGGGGCAGAGGGCTGGGGTTCTGCAGGCGAGGGAGCAGGCGGCGCCTCTACTACCCCTCTCCCCACATCTGGGAAAAAAAACAAGACAAGATACATTCATTGATGTTCTCTCTCCACAGTTTACTATTGGGAGAAAAAATATATACAGTATACCGGACATAGTTTCTACTCCTCTTAACTCACCCTGTTTTCTGTCGGGGTCTCTTCTTGCCTCTCTGTCTGGGTTTTTGGTCTCCCGGGGCTGTCCGTCCTCCTCAAGGCCCTCGTCACACTCCTCCAGGGGTCTGAAGTCCAGCTCTGCCTCCTCCAGGATGGGCTCCTTGGGAGCTTTCTGTGGAGGAGAAATATATACTGTATACACACGAATTGTCATGAAAGTCTCCATATGTCCTTCGCATAGCAGCCTTGCATTCACAGTGCTCCATGTGCCACAGTGCTCCATGTGCCACAGTGCTCCATGTGCCACAGTGCTCCATGTGCCACAGTGCTCCATGTGCCACACTTTGTGTGTCCCTGCACCCATTAAAGGAATACTATGGGATTTTGGCAATGAGGCTCTTTAACTGCTTCCCAGGAGTCAGATTAACTCATGGATACCATTTATTATGTCTCTGCGTGTGGTTTGAAGGAAGTTGCTAATTAGCGTTAGCGCAATAACAAAGTCTATGGGTATCTGCGAGCAGCTCCCGAGTTGCACAGCGGTCTAAAGCACTGCATCTCAGTGCTAGAGGCGTCACTACAGACCCTGGTTCGAAAAACAAGTGAAATAATAATTTCTTCTTAACTTACTTGCCTAGTAAATAAAAGTTCAAATAAAATTACAATAAATAAAGTCATTGTGCTAACGCTAGTCAGCATTGGCTCTTGAAATTACCTCTAACTTTCTTCATACTAGACACAGAAACATACAAAATGATATCCACAAGTTTATCTACTTCCCCAGCATCAGATTAAGGGCATCATTGCAAAAGTCCCGAAGCATCCCTTTAACAAGTGATGTTTGTTAGACTATATGGAGTTCACACTCACTCGAACCTTGAGCGAGAGGAAGGCTCCGGACGAATCGAAGGTGCCCGTCTCCTCCTCAGCGTCCTCCAAGCACCACTCTGGCAGGCTGCTCCCATCCTCCTCCAGGCTGCCACTGCCTGACCGGGGACGCCTGTAGCCGCGCTCGTCCTCTCTGGCGTCGAACGGGAACCGCCGCTGCCGTGGCTGCTCTCCCGGGTGCACCTCTCGCCGCACTGCCGACCGCAGCCCGTCTGAGGAGAGAAGCGGTTTAGAGACCCTGTCACTCAGCTTCACCCCAGCCATTCTCTCACATTAAAGCCCACTACTTTAGATCAATGTGATGCGGGTTGTTTTTTTTGGGGGGGGGGTCCTAAACCTGGAGACATTTGAGGTGCCCGTTGTGATCTAAGAATTCAGAATAAGCCTGCCTTTTTAAAAATCAACCTGTAGCGCGTTAGGCCTGCAATTAAAACCACAGCCTGCCAACGGGACAATATGGTGGCAGCAGTGTAGGATCACTACAGGGCACACCTGGACTCGGGGGGCACCACCGGTCACTGTCGCGTCGCGAGGCACCCGCCAGGCGCCAGCCCCCCTCGTCATCGTCCTCACCATTTGCTTCGTCGCGGGACGTGCGCCAGTTCTCGCTCTCCGAACGTGTAAAATCGTGCTTCCTCACAGGCAGGCCTCCCACGCCGGTCCCAACATCCTCGTAGTTAGCACGGACTGGAGGGAAAACAATTGAATAACTTGAATTTAATTCATAACAAGGGGAACATTAAGTTCAACATTTATTTATTTTTACTCAATTACACATGTAGCAATACAATCTTTTAGCCTGATACAGTCTTTGGTGACAATAAATAAGTGAAGAGATTGTTTAAACGTTTGTAGCGCTGTATTGTTGCCTGACTAAGCAATGTACAGCGTTACAGTTAGGCCCTTGTGAAGTACACGTTTACCCTCAGTTTTAGCATAGAAAATATAAACTCAGAAAAAAATAGAAACATCCCCTTTTCAGGACCCTGTCTTTCAAAGATAATTCATAAAAATCCAAATAACTTCAAAGACCTTCATTGTAAAGAGTTTAAACACCTTTTCCCATGCTTGTTCAATGAACCATAAACAATTAATGAACATGCACCTGTGGAACGGTCATTAAGACACTAACAGCTTACAGACGGTAGGCAATTAAGGTCAGTTATGAAAACTTAGGACACTAAGAGGCCTTTCTACTGACTTTAAAACACCAAAAGAAAGATGCCCAGGGTTCCTGCTCATCTGCGTGAACATGCCTTAGTCATGCTGCAAGGAGGCATGAGGACTGCAGATGTGGCCAGGGCAATAAATTGCAATGTCCGTACTGTGAGACGCCTAAGACAGCACTACAGGGAGACAGCACGGACAGCTGATCGTCCTCGTAGTGGCAGACCACGTGTAACAACACCTGCACAGGATCAGTATATGTGAACAGCATACCTGCGGGACAGGTACAAGATGGCAACAACAACTGCCCGATTTACACAAGGAACGCACAATCCCTTCATCAGTGCTCAGACTGTCCGCAATAGGCTGAGAGAGGCTGTACTGAGGGCTTGTAGGCCTGTTGTAAGGCAGGTCCTCACCAAACATCACCAGCAACAACGTTGCCTATGGGCACAAACCCACCGTCTCTGGACCAGACAGGACTACGAAAAAATGCTTTTCACTGACGAGTCGCGGTTTTGTCTCACATGGGGTGATGGTCACGTTTTTCGTCAAAGGAATGAGCATTACACCAGGGCTGGTACTCTGGAGAGGGATCGATTTGGAGGTGGAGGGTCCGTCATGGTCTGGGGCAGTGTGTCACAGCATCATCGGACTGAGCTTGTTGTCATTGCAGGCAATCTCAACGCTGTGTGTTACAGGGAAGACATCCTCATCCCTCATGTGGTACCCTTCCTGCAGGCTCATCCTGACATGACCCTCCAGCCATACGGCTCGTTCGGTACGTGATTTCCTGCGAGACAGGAATGTCAGTGTTCTGCCATGGCCAGCGAAGTGCCCAGATCTCAATCTCATTGAGCACCTCTGGAACCTGTTGAATCGGAGGGTGAGGGCTAGGGCCATTCCCCCCAGAAATGTCTGGGAAAATACAGGTGCCTTGGTGAAAGAGTGGAGTAACAGCTCACAGCAAGAACTGGCAAATCTTGTGCAGTCCATGAGGAGGAGATGCACTGCAGTACTTAATGCATCTGGTAGCCACACCAGATACTGACTGTTACTTTTCATTTTTACCCCCTTTGTTCATGGGCACATTATTCCATTTCTGTTAGTGACATGTTTGTGGAACTTGTTCAGTTTATGTCTCATTTGTTGAATCTTGTTATGTTCATACAAATATTTACACATGTTAAGTTTGCTGAAAATAAACACAGTTGACAGTGAGAGGACGTTTCTTTTTTTGCTGAGTTTATATTCTTTGGAGAAACAGCAGCTAGTTCCCCTTGACAAGAAAGGGGCGTGTATAAGTGCAAGGGCGTGGAGGGCAAACTTACTATGATTCATCGGAAAGTGGGCAGGAGCAACTTCTGCCAAGTCAATGGAGACAGAGGAGCGACAAAGAAAAATAAATGATTACCTGTAAATGCTGTAACTGTCATTTAAGTACATTATTCATACTGCATTGATTACTTGACTAGAAAGTATTGACACAAACCTGACTCTTTTCGACCTGGCTTTTCAAACCTTCGGTCTCCCCTAGATGGGGAGAAAATAGACTCAGCGTGACTTTGAAAAAAGACAAAAAAAGACAAAGAGGATGACTGAGCATGCAGGTAAAAACAGACATAAAGCAACATGACAATACGTAAATCCCATAAAACAAAAGGGTTTAGACCAGGGCTCTCAAACCCTGTTCCTTCAGAGCTACCTTCCTGTTGTAACTAACCTGATTGTGCATCAACCAGCTAACTATTGGAATCAGGCTAGAATAGGGTTTGTGTGAAAGCCTACAGGATGGTAGATCTCCTAAAACAGGGTTGGAAAGCCATGGTCTTGACCATTCTCATTCCACTAGCCTGGAACCCAATTTAAGATGCGCCCACTCAACTTTTGCATAAATCATCCATTGAAGTCTAAGGTTAATGTGCGTAAAATTCCAGTTGAACGTGTGTCTCTAGAGTGGGTTGTCCATTACCTCTCCTCCCAGCTCTGGGAGCGGTGCATCTCCCTGCCTCCGCGGCCAAAGCCTCCCTCCACGTCATCAAAACTTCTTTGGTAAAACCCTCCATCTCCTCTACCCCGTCCTGCCAGATACACATTTGAAATACTTTATTTGAATCCACAAATCATACTACACTCGAGAAGCATTCAAACACACACACTACACTTTAATGTTGGCGCTAGCTGGTGATGATGAATTCAACCAGCTGCGATAGCTTCTACTGACAGAGGCATAATCAAGCGTAGAAACAGAGTGATACTGTAAATTCCCTTCTGTGCAGCCGGCACAAGATTGTTAACATTCTGAAGGGTGGGTCTCAGTCAATATAATCGAAAGTGGGTTGTTATTTCAGCACTGACTGAAATAATTTAACAGTTGAACGCAACTGTATGCTTTGCCTCCTCCATACCACGTTAGACTATTGGGATGCACACAGACACAACAAGACACTCCACCTCACCTCTTCCCCGTGAAGTGCTTCGACCCCTCGGTGCCCCTGGCCCCACCGGGCCCCCTCCTCTTCCCATCAGCCTGAGCACCGCTGCACTGTTTACAGACATGGAGAAATTTCTCTGTGGGGAGAGATAGAGGGAAAAAGAGGGGCGTGAAGAAAGAGAGAGACTGACAAGAATTTAAAAAGACATGTCTATGGCAAACAATTATACTTACTAGGTTAACAACAAAATGGGTAAGGACACTGAGAAAGGCTTAGTTGTAATTGTGCATATTCATTCTAGCATGGCCTCCTATATGAACAGTGAAAGCACCAACCTGCTCTTCCTCAGTAAAAGCTACAAGTGCCAGCGGTGGCAGTGGCTCCTCTTGTAAAATGGGCAGAAAATCCTTATCATGTAGGTCTACAGGGATCTGATAAGGAGAGGGGGGGGATATGAGCCATTGCAATGTCAGGTTTTAATACACAAATTACAGGAAAAGGCCATTATATAATAGATTTTTTTTTTTAATGACTCCACAAAAAGGTACAATCTAATGTCACACTTTTTAGAACATGCCAATACAAGTCACTTTATTTGTATGTCAATCATATATTTCTGTATCCTTTTAGAACACATCAGAATTCCTTTGCCTCACCTCCCTATCCTTGACATAAAGTGCTAGCATTTCTTCTCTCCCGTAGCGGTAGTCCGCAAGTTTATACTTTGGCAATGCAGGAGAGAGTGGTGGTGAGGTGGCAACGCTACTGCTGCTACCACCCCCATGGCCACCCCCAGACAGGGCCCGGAGCCTGGGGGAAAGGGAGTGGGGGAGGGGAGGAATAGGAAAGGGACAGAAGGAGAAAGACAAAAGTGAAGTTGAGGACAACTGACAGGCCTCAAAATGTGAGACTCCACTGCACCGCGTGTCAAACGAAAAAACAGCCTAACAACCCAGATCCCTGTTAATCACCCTGATTCAACATTTCAGCTCAACAAGAATTCATATTTACTAACCATTCTGGTCCGAAGTTGAGTGTCTGAGTTTCTGCCATTCTTTCTAGAACTTCTATGGGGAGGAAAGGGCCAACATTATTAGCCTATTACAACAAACACCAAACTTCAGGTTGAATATTTTTCTTGGAGATGTATTCAGTAATTAATCTGCCAATGCAACTGAAAATCGTATATCAATTTCTAGTAGTCAAAGATTACAAACCCAAATTATGGTTAAAAAGTGTTTGATGGTGTAACAAATATTGCATCAGCCAATCATTTTCCCAAATGATTAATGTTTGTGGTATTCCAACTCATTCCAGAGGATAGCCCCATCCCTCCCTTATACAAGGAGTACAATTTCAATCGACTGAAGCCATTTTAGGAAGTTGCCCAGTTAGGAAAGAGGCTCCTCAGACACCAATAATTGACAACAGTGTCTCCCTTTCCCTGCCCACAGGCTTTATTCTGGAAATCTACAATAAACTTGGATGTTTGCATGCAAATGACCATAATCACAAACAAGTTATTGTATGCTGTATACGGGCTACCTAGTTAGTTCACAGACCATTCAGATAATGACCCTAGGTTAGCGGAATGAACTCCATTCCATGTTGAAGGAAGCTTCTGATTAACTCCACCAATGGAGTGAAGCAGAGACCAGGATTTGTGGAATTCAGCTCCGACTACATCAACTTGCTCAAGGTCAACACTTCAAATTATGTTAACCATGAAACTCTTACCTCGGACCTACAGTATGTTTTTCCTCTGTAGTTGCGTGCCTTTGTTTGCGGCAATCCATACTTTTCCAATAAACGTTAAAGAGATACTTCGGGATTTTGGCAAAGAGGCCCTTTATCTACATCCACAGATTCAATGTTTGCAGATACCCATATACCTCCAGTCATTGCACTAACGCTAGTTAGCAATTGCACTAGGGCTAGTTAGAAACTCCCTTCAAAATACACGCAGAGACATAAACATGGTATCCGTGAGTTCATCTGACTCTGGGGAAGATGATAAGGTGCCTCATTGCCAAAATCCCTAAGTATTTATTTAATGAAATGCAACCACTGACTGTTTACTCATTGCTGTTGCTCTAAAATGCCAACGCTGCACAAATGCGCATGTGCCAATTAAATCAACAAGGAAACAGGTGGTGGTTGTATTTGATTAACATTTATAGAAAAGGTATGGATTTCACAAACATAGGTACATGGTGAGCTTTCATAATATATTTTTTTTTTTAAATAAAAAAAATATTGACCTTGGTTCAGTCAATGGAGTCTGATCTGAATTCCACAAAGCCTGGTCTCTGTGCAACTCAGTTGTTGGAGTTGATCAGAAACTTCCTTCACTGTGGAGTTTAGTCAGCTACCTAAAGGCACGTTCAAACTGCAATCTGTCGAGCTATAGGATAAACAGGAAGCATGCATGGGATGGACTTTTCGCCTGTTGCAAGCCACGTGTGGGCTACATCCAATCAACATTCGAATTTGATTGATTATTTATAGTGACAACAAAGAAACTGCCAACTCCTTTGTAAAAAAAAAAAAATGAATCCTACATCATAACACCCGTCACAAATGATTTATTATATTCCAAACAGTATGTCACTGTCAGTACTGTAGCCTGTGACTTCAGGTTGTGAATAGGAACAAATTGCGGCCAAAAAAAAAATGAAATTGTAAGGAAAATATTCAAGTTTCAACCTACACATTTCTAGTAGCCAATACAATTGGACTTTTATTGTTTCATGCCGACACAATGTACTAGGCTTAGATGAAGTCTAACTATTGAACTCGAATTACTTTATATGCATGTCTATGTATGATCAAGTTTGTATAACGTTGTTATAAGACACGGAATTTTCGCCAATTCGCTACAACAAACTTTTCAAGTTACATAACAAGTCGCATAAAGCACCGTCATTTCAAACACATGAACTACAGTAGCTAGTGAACTTCCCATTTGGCTGACCATAATTAGCTTGCTAATCCGACTGACTCACGCACGTTCCCCATACGTAGCTCGAGCTAACTAGCAATACTGCTGTTAATTAGCTAATGTTAGACAGTGCAACTAGCCTGACAGTTAACATTTCAAAAACAACTATCGGTACCTAGATAGCCAATGTGCAACTGTGCTGCCAAGTTGGTTGGCAAACTAACGTATCTAAACTAGCTTAATAGGTAGTAACATGCTAGCTAGCTAAGTAACAGCATGACAGCTACTGTACAGTAGATAACACCGTTTTCAGAATCATTGATGTTGTAGCTACTGTATTTAACCACCAATAATGACATCATGTTCAAATATTGTAAGACAGTTAGCTAACTATTGGACCAGCTAGCTAACGTTATATCGATAAGGTTAGCGAGGTTAGTTTGCTAGCTATAGTAGCATAACTACTGTTAACCAGCTGGCGAACTTAGTTTTACAAAGCTTTAAGCAACAATCGATCATTGACACTCAGTCATTTCTACAAAAATGCTAAGTGTCTAGAAAGGAAAACAATAAAAAATGCATACTGTCACAAAATCGCACAGAAGTAATGAACTGGCAAGTGAATCCTCAACCCCCAAACCTCCGTGCGGCCTCCGCCACAACGCTGAAATGCCTCCCACCTCGCTCCGATCCAATGCGGTGCTCCCACATACTTGAGTCCCAAGCCTCAAGGCCAAGCAAACATGCTGCTATAACAACCCTCATAAACACGTTCAAATCGCTAAAACTGGGCTCTTTAGCATCGTGAATGCATGTTTCGATAGTTTAGCTTTATTTTATAGCAAAACTGTGCAATTAATCTTCGCTGTCTTACCTCTGCTTTTACTGACAGCACAGGGTTTATATTCGAGGTGTGTGGCTCTCTCCGTTTCAACAAGATGGCTGAGAATGGGTGACGACAACACATATCCGGATAAAGACCCGTATGTAGGCGCGTTCGTAAAGTCTCTGGTTTCTACTCCGATTTCAGAGCGCTCTCGTCTGAGTGTGTCAGAGCGCAGAATAACTGATTCATTTACGAACGCTCAACACCAGTTGAATATGGTTGTGTCGGCAAAGAAGCGTAATTAAATTGTTGCCAGCAGCACAGTTGCAGTCACCAACGCCCTGGATAACATGAAAACAGCCTAATCAGCTCTGCTTGGACGAGTATTTGTGTAGCTAACCTATGTTAGCCAGTTAGCTTGGGAACGGTTGTTTATTTATTGTGTATTGAACCTTTACTTAACTAGGGAAGTTAGTTAAGAACAAATTCTTATTTACAATGATGGCCTAACCTGCACGACGTTGGGCCAATTGTGCGCCGCACTATGATACTCCCAATCACGGCCGGTTGTGATACAGCCTGGAATCGAACCAGGGTCTGTAGTGACGCCTCTAACACTGAGATGCAGTGCAGTAGACGCAGCAGAACGCTTGGTTCAATCCTACTCCTCGGCCAGAGGGTCCAGTGTGGCTCTGAATTTACAAATGGACAATCTGCCGACGCTCTGAATTTACGAACGCTCAGAGCGCTCTCTGGCACTTCAGATTGAATTTACGAACGCCCAGAGCGCTCTCTGGCACTTCAGATTGAATTTACGAACACGCCCTCCATATGCCAATCATATTCGCAGACTGGCATATTTTACAAAGTACAAATTGCGCTGATGTAAGTGGAATGTTAGACTTCTATGGCAGAAGAACACATTATATTGGCCTTATTCTAACCAACAGTTGTATAAGATTAAGAATTAGCTACCACCTTCAGATTTGATTACATGCATCATTGTAAACTACATACATACATACATACATACATACATACATACATACATACATACATACATACATACATACATACATACATAGATGCATTGAAGCTATTAAGACACTTTATTTTGGTGTTTCCTTTATTTTGTCAGTTAGCTGTACATACCATTATCAAATACATTATGCATGACATTTACAGATGAAATACCCTATCATGATCTTCTGAACCAAAACTTAAATGAAAAGTAAAATATTTATGGACCTCTACACCAGGCAGTGTCAGATGAAGGCCCTAAAAATTGTCAAAGACCCCAGCCACCTCACCCATAGACTGTTCTCTCTACTACCACATGGCAAGACCGGAGGGCCAGGTCTAGGACAAAAAGGCTTCTAACCAGTTTTTACCCCCAAGCCATAAGACTCCTGAACAGGTAACCAAATGGTTACCCAGACTATTTGCATTCTAGTTTTTCTATTTCTTTGTTGGCCGGGTATGGTTCCCAATCAGAGGCAGCTAGCTGTCTATCGTTGTCTCTGATTGGGGATCATACATAAGCAGCTTTTTTTTCCACCTTTAGTTTGTGGGATCTTGTTTGTGTGTAGTTGCTTTCTGCACTGCATGTAGCTTCACGGTCGGTTGTAGTGTATTGGTTTTTCGTGTCCATCAAATAAAATGATGTACGCTTACCACGCTGCACCTTGGTCTTATTATTCCATCAACGAACGTGACATGTTACACCAATATATGAGGTATCGTGAGTTGAAACTAAGTACGTAGCCTACTTGACAAATGAGGCCACAAAGTTGCTGTTATAAAATACTAACAATGTAACGTTAGAACTACTGTAACTCCATCGTGAAAGGTTCTCATGGGTTGGCTGATGTGAATTAAAATCTGTTATTTTCCAGTACTAGACAGAAAACGAATTTGTTAGCTATCGTTAGCTACTGTATCTAGCTATTTTATGAACCAAGCTAGCTAGCATACAATATTATTTATTATTGTAATTACTTAATGTTATTTAACTGTTTTATTTGTCCGCTTGCCACCTGATCATGGCACATCAAAGAAGTTCACATTTCTCTGCTTACGGAAAAAAAAAATATTGTCGGAGCTGACGATGGAGGAATTTAGTAACGTACTGGAGGATAAAAAGACAGACAATGCGACTGTCAAAAAGAAGGAAGACACCTGGGCCATTTTATGCGACAAATGTAATGGCTTAAAGAGAAGAGGGACCCAAATCAGATGAAAGCTTGCTGAAAAAAGATGACTGTATGAAAAGATGAATACAGCAGGCTACATACAGTTCAGCCAAGACCCCAGAAAAAAATTGTAGACCTCCACAAGTCTGATTCATCCTTGGGAACAATTTCCAAATGCCTGAATGTACCACGTTCATCTGTATAAACAATAGTATGCAAGTATAAACACCATAGGGACCACGCAGCCGTCATACCCCTTAGGAAAGAGACGTGTTCTGTCTCCTAGAGATGAACGTACTTTGGTGCGAAAAGTGCAAATCAATCCCAGAACAACAGCAAAGGAGCTTGTGAAGAGCCTGGAGGAAACAGGGACAAAAGTATCTATATCCACAGTAAAAATGAGTCCTATATCAACATAACCTGAAAGGCCACCAAGCAAGGAAGAAGACACTGCTCCAAAACCGCCATAAAATAACCAGACGACGGTTTGCAACTACACATGGGGACATTTAGGAGAAATGCCCTCTGGTCTGATGAAATAAAAATATAACTGTTTGGCTGAAATGACCATTGTTATGTTTGGAGGAAAAAGGGGGATGCTTGCAAGCCGAAGAACACCATCCCAACCATGAAGCACGGGGTGGCAGCATTATTTCGTGAGGGTGCTTTGCTGCAGGAGGGACTGGTGCACTTCACAAAATAGATTGCATCATGAGGCAGGAAAAGTTATATGGATATATTGAAGCAACATCTCAAGACATCATTCAGGAAGTTAAAGCTTGATCGCAAATGGGTCTTCCAAATGGACAATGACCACAAGCATACTTCCAAATGTTGCAGCAAAATGGCTTAAGGACAACAAAGTCAAGGTATTGGAGTGGCCATCACAAAGCCCTGACCTCAATCCCATAGAAAATTTGTAGGCAGAACTGAAAAAGCGTGTGCGAACAAGGAGGCCTACAAACCTGACCCAGTTTCACCAGCTCTGTCAGGAGGAATGGGCCAAAATTCACCCAAATTATTGTGGGAAGCTTGTGGAAGGCTACCCAAAACGTTTGTCTCAAGTTAAACAATTTAATGCTACCAAATACTAATTGAGTGTATGTAAACTTCTGACCACCTGGGAATGTGATGAAAGAAATAAAAGCTGAAGTAAATCATTCTCTCTACTCTTATTCTGACATTTCACATTCTTAAAATAAAGTGGTGATCCTAACTAACCTAAGCCTGGGAATTTTTACTAGGATTAAATGTCAGGAATTGTGCAAAACTGAGTTTAAATGTATTTGGCTAAGTTGTATGTAAACTTCCGACTTCCACACTATACCTATATATTTAAATTATATTGAAATACATTTCTTATAAATTCAAATTAGTTTTATTTAGCGTAGCTATTTGTATGTTACTGTCTGTTATTTTTGCCTCAATATATTTCATGATGCGTAGTCTAGTCTTTATTTTGTGCATTATTATAGGGTAAGCATTAGAATAAGCTGCCTCAATAGTTATGTGATAATATCTCATAGGAGCTGATCCATCGTCAGTATTGTGGAATAATTCAAATGTTACTGTAAGATTTGAAAGGGAGAACGCTGATCTAAGAGCGGCACTGTCTTTCTTTCAATTTGATCAATATTCCTACCATGCTACCATGTTGTTGTCATGTTGTGTTGCTGCATGCTATGTTGCTGTCTTTAGATCTCTCTTTCTGTCGTGTTGTGTTGTCTCTTTTCGTGATGTGGGTTTTGTCCTATATTGTTATTTAATTTATTAAGGAGGCCTTTTGCCTTTGATAGGCCGCCAAGGTAAATAAGAATTTGTTCTTAACTGACTTACATAGTTAAATAAAGGTGAAATAAATAAAATAAATATACAGGGCCATTTGATTAACTGTTCAGGAGTCTTATGGCTTGGGGGTAGAAGATTTTTAGAAACCTCTTGGACCTGGACTTGAAGTTCTGGTACCGCTTGCCGTGCAGTAGCAGAGAGAACAGTCTTTGACTGGGATGGCTGGAGTCTTTGACAATTTTTAGGGCCTTCCTTTGACACTGCCTGGTATAGAGGTCCTGAATGGCAGGAAGCTTGGCCCCAGTGATGTACTGGGCCGTTCGCACTACCCTCTGTAGTGCCTTGCGGTTGGATGCCGAGCAGTTGCCATACCGGGCAGTGATGCAACCAGATGCTCTTGATGGTGCAGCTGTAGAACCTTTTGAGGATCTGAGGACCCATGCCAAATCTTTTCAGTCTCCTGAGGGGGAATAGGTTTTGTTGTGCACTCTTCACGACTGTCTTGGTGTGCTTGGACCATGATAGTTTGTTGGTGATGTGGACACCAAGGAACTTGAAGCTCTCAACCTGCTCCACTGCAGAATTTGTAGGCTTATGAGAAATGTAGGCTTACAAGTGTTTGTTTTAACTATATGTATTTCTTATAACGTCCGAAGCTCTTAACATACGTTTCCCAAAGCACCATACAGAGAGAACATTCGCAAAGTGTGGCTT
Organism: Oncorhynchus masou masou; assembly: GCF_036934945.1. Classification (NCBI taxonomy): domain Eukaryota; kingdom Metazoa; phylum Chordata; class Actinopteri; order Salmoniformes; family Salmonidae; genus Oncorhynchus; species Oncorhynchus masou. Next base: position 34,417,262 of record NC_088214.1, on the reverse strand, counting down.
TTATTTATTTATTTTTATTTAACCTTTATTTAACCAGGTAGGCAAGTTGAGAACAAGTTCTCACTTACAATTGCGACCTGGCCAAGATAAAGCAAAGCAGTTTAACACATACAACAACACAGAGTTACACATGGAGTAAAACAAACATAGTCAATAATACAGTAGAAAAATAAGTCTATATACAATGTGAGCAAGGGAGGTAAAGGCAAAAAAAGGCCATGGTCGCGAAATAAATACAATATAGCAAGTAAAACACTGGAATGGTAGATTTGCAGTGGAAGAATGTGCAAAGTCGAAATATACATTTTGGAGTGCAAAGGAGCAAAATAAATAAATACAGTAGGGGGAGAGGTAGTTGTTTGGGCTAAATTATAAAAGGGCTATGTACAGGTGCAGTAATCTGGTGACAGCTGGTGCTTCAAGCCAGTGAGGGAGATAAGTGTTTCCAGTTTCAGAGATTTTTGTAGTTCGTTCCAGTCATTGGCAGCAGAGAACTGGAAGGAGAGACAGCCAAAGGAGGAATTGGTTTTGAGGGTGACCAGAGAGATATACCTGCTGGAGCACGTGCTACAGGTGTGTGCTGCTATGGTGACCAGCGAGCTGAGATAAGGGGCGACTTTACCTAGCAGGGTCTTGTAGATGACATGGAGCCAGTGGGTTTGGCGAGGAGTATGAAGCGAGGAACAGCCAACTATTGTTATTTTACTGCTGAACTTTAATTACTTGTCACTTTTATTTCTTATTTTATCCGTATTTAACTGCATTGTTGGTTAGGGGCACCTAAGTAAGCATTTCACTGTATACACATGTTGTATTCGGCGCATGTGACTAATAACATGTTATTTGTATTAATCGCTATTGGGAAACCAAGCCTAGATAATCAAAACTATGGAAGTCAGTACGTCATTGTTGTGGCATGAAGAAAAGTACATGATTCCGGTAACGGGTATCTTGGCTCGTTGGTCTAGGGGTATGATTCTCGCTTAGGGTGCGAGAGGTCCCGGGTTCAAATCCCGGACGAGCCCTCCTTTTTCAAAGGATACATTCGTAAATATATTCTGGTTTCTACTCAGATTTCAGAGCGCTCTCGTCTGAGTGTACCAGAGCGCAAAATAATTTATGAATGTACGAACGCTCAACACCCGTTGAAATTGACCGGTGTCAGTAAAACCTCGGCAAAAAAAGCCAAATTAAATTGTTGCCAGCAGCACAGTTACAGTCACCAACGCTCTGGATAACATGAAAACAGCCTAACCAGATCTGGCAGGGCAAGTAAAATGGTCAGAGTGAGGTGTTCTCTCATTTGTGTCTGGAAGTCGTTAGCCAGTTAGCTTGACTGCAGTTGTAAGGGCAGAACGCTCGGATCAATCCTACTCTATGGGGGGTGATAAGGGACATGTATAAGCCTAGGCAACCGTACCACCTGAAATGACATGACACCAAAGACTTAATAACTAATGCCTGCATCGCATGTTAATGAAAGTTATAATGTGCATAGTTTATATTTATAAATCGCAACCATAAATGTTAGAAACCTACTATTTTTCCCTGCAAGCAGACATTCCGATGTAGCCTACGGTTTGTGTATTTCCTGTTATCCCTAGGCCTAGAAAAGATTATGTCCAATCTATAGATAATCTGTCTTTCCCTCAACACCTCATGGCATGGTATGTTATCTTATCCCGCTGTATACAATACAGGTAATTTATGACAAATGTATAAAGCATATGATTTATACATTTATGAGCACCAGCTAACAGCGTTTTAGCCTGGTTTTGTTAGCTAAGGAAAATATGTGGTACATTCTAGGTATTACATTTATACGCCACAAGAGTGTGACATTGAGGCATTTCTCAGGTTAATTTGATATATTTTGATACTAAAATGGGTGATAGTTTATTCTGATGTTGTGAATATGAGATTACACATGGAAACAATATTTTTATTATAGTAAATTAGGAATTATTAGAAATTTTTAAATCCACTATACTATCACAATGACTTTGATACACATTTCAATTGTTATTTTGTTAGTATATTATAGAGCAGATCTATGGTGTTACACTCGTCGGTGGAAGGAAGAGTGGACCAAAGCGCAGCATGGAAAGTGTTCATGATATTTATTTACAAGAAACACTCAAACAAAGATAACAAATCCAAAAACGAAAGCGAACAGTTCCGTCAGGCAGACACTAAACAGAAAATAACACCCCACCAAAACCCAAATGGAAAATCACAACTTATATATGATCCCCAATCAGAGACAACAATAGACAGCTGCCTCTGATTGGGAACCACACTGGCAAAACAACAAAGAAATAGAAAACAGATTTTCCCACCTGAGTCACACCCTGACCTAACCAAACATAGAGAATAAATAAGGATCTCGAAGGTCAGAGTGTGACATATGGAGAATTGCTGTGGGAGTGCTATTTATATCCCTTTGACTACTCATCATTTATCCATACTGTGTGTTTCCCATGATTGCAGCTTTGGAAATAAATGAACTATCCATCCATTACTCCTTCCTGTGTAGACTCACTGACTTGAGGGACGGGACCAGGAAGGTCACAGTAGCATTGTTTCGCATAGGCGTCCAGTAATTTGGAGGTTTTTTCCCCCGAAATTGACACTGATAGTACAGTGAGTTTTATATATAATGTGTAGATGTATGGTGACTTGACGTTTGGATAAACGGACCAACAGGACTGCCATGGGCAAGTCCCTTGACGGGTACCAGGAATGGTGGAAGGACAATCTGAAGGTAATTATCTTTACACACAACACAGCAGTGTACAGGCCTCCAGAGTATTCACTCTATCGCCTGCTATTTGGAGGGGATCCGCAGAAGTTAACTGACATAAACAATGCAATTGTATATAACATTGCATATACTTAGTGTTTTTCTTTTGCTGTTTTTGTATAACGTACTTTGAAGTCACTGATACTCCACCTGATGTGGTGGAAGTTGTCGAACCAGATCAGAACGCCTTTGAAGACCACCTTCAGGCACCGACTGAGGAGGATGTGGAGGATTTTGACCAAAATTATAGTCAGCTGTTAATTTATTTTCTGCCCTTCCAAGAGATATATAAGAGATGTATTTGTAATAATATGAAATAAAATTGCATTTATTTCTACTATCAATCAAGGTGAGACTGAAAATGGACAGGGCGCATGAGAAGGAGTTCCACCCGAGAAGAATCAAGGGGACAAAGAGCTTCGACATCTGGGTGAATGACTTGGCTTGGAAGAAGGATGAAAGGAAGGCGAGACCCGGGAAAGCTTGGTGCTCTTTCGCTCCTAGCTGGGGTCAACATCCGTTAAGGTGAATATAAAATCTCAGGTGATAACTATTTGCATTTGCTGCCTTGTGGGCGGCATCGCCATGCTGTCAGCAGTACCAACGCTGGCCCAGGGGTTTCTCCAAATAGTCAATCTCAAGGCTCACCACTGGGTCTCGTTAAGTAACCGCCACTTCCTGGTAGGTACTGTTAAGGTGTATGACTCCATGGGCATGACACCACCCTGGAGTTTTTCTCACAACTCATCTCTATATTTTCCAGGGACCATCCCTCACCAACCTCACTGACATCAAAAATTAGACAGGTATCCGTTATTTTCTGTCTACCATTAACATTATTGCATGTCTAATCAAACATTTAAATGACTATTACTATTTACTAATAACTTTTTTTACTTACCTGATAATCATTTAACCTGTGTTGTTTGCTTGTTTACGTCTATCTCCTTCCCGGTTCCCTTTACTCTGCTCCTGTTCTCCAGGACCTAGGGATTCTGACACCCAGACATGAATCCACCTGATGTCCTCCATTACCAACCACCCTCCAACTTTTCATTACATCAGCTACTGTTATTGTCAAGTTTCATCATCTGCTAAGAAAGAGCAAGACAACTATCATACTGGGCACATAATGTGAGCTGCACAGATTAGCTAAAAACACTAGCACTGCAAACACTCAGAACAAAGAGGGCAGCAGCGCCTGGACTTTGAACTTTCCCTCTTAGAGTCCACTACCTGTTGAAAAACAAGTGACAAACAGAACCTCCTATCCACACAAGACCCCCATCCTCTCTAATCCACACACTAGAATTCTGTATTTCAGTCTAATTGCCATGTGAGTGTACAAAAAAATCTGAAAGTAAATTGACACATGTACAAAAAAAATATCAATGGTTATGTATTTAATTCTGAAATATTGCTAGATTGGTTTTCACAGCTGTTTCATAAGGTGTTCGTTATTATCAATTGTAACGTATCCCTTGAAGGTATTTGTTAGTTCAACATTATTAATTGTATCATAAGACATACAATAGATATATATTCAACCACAATGGTGTACTAATGAGCTATGATTTTTTTAAATCATAATTGAGGACTAAAATTATTTCAGTAAGGGAATGCCTGCTTAAAATGAAAACATGCCAGCCGGACAAGCCAGTGTATGAATCAAATGAATTTGCATATGAATGGAGTGGAAATTAGTTCACTTTGTGATCTGTAAGGTAAGTAACATTAATGTGTGTGTGTGTGTGTGTGGGGGCATTGAAATTATATAATATTAACCCTGATGCCTGTTTATTCATAAACAGCAGAAGATGGTAAATACCATTAATCACAATGGTTAGCCTATGCAAATTAATAGGAATACATTTAGCCTAATTGGTACTATGACGTGAGGAAAAGTTCGGGATCCTAGTCAAGCTTTTGTTTGTAAATTCCAGATTAAATATAGGTCTTCATGCGTATCAAATCTTTAGGCAATTATGGGCTAAATCAATGACAAACAGCTTAAATGTTCATCATGGCCTGTGATCTAAACAGGCTGGGGTGTTTTCGGTTCCATTTAGTCTAAGAATATGCATAAGAATGCAACTGCACTGAAATGAATAGCCTGATTCAATTGGGATTCTCCTGAATAATAAATGTTTTTATATGTTAAGCTGTTTTGGTCTATGCATAGACCCCATACCAATTCTAACTTTTTGGTATTTTGCATTAGGCATAGCTCTACATTGCAGAGCATTTAATCAACCAACCACATTTTCCTGGGGTGTTTAGGCTGCTCAAAACCTTCGATAGACTAGTAGACTGCGGAAATAGTCGTGGAGTTTATCATTGTTATAGCCTAGATCGCTTTATAAAATCTGTACCGTTGCTTTTCCTATGGCTAAGCAAACAAGTGGTAGCCTATGCTTTTTGTCCATCTCTATAACAAGGCCAACATCCTCACATATGCCCTCAATTCAAACCCTGCTTTTAACCATCTCCACAGAAATATATTGAAGAAAGATTGCATGGTGACAGTGATTGTCTGTTAATCAAGTAAATTGGAAAGTGGGGGGAAAACGAGGTCAAATCATGACATCAGTGATTTTCATGTCAGAGAAAGAGTTGGATGACTGTTCAAAACAAAAATCCTTGTCCGAGTTCGTTTTTTTTTTAGTTCCCAGTTGTCTTGAATGGACTGAAGTCAGAAGATCAGAATTTGCAGACTTCCGAGTTGTTTTGAATGCGCCACTAGAGACCTAGACTACCCCCAACAAAGAAAAGGAAAGGGGGATACCTAGTCAGTTGTGCAACTGAATATATTCAACTGAAATGTATTGTCCGCATTTAACCCAACCGCTCTGAATCAGAGGGGTGCAGGGGCTGCCTAAACCAAAATCCACGTATTCATGGGTAAACTGCCTTGCCCGGGAAAAATGACAAAAAAAAGTTTATTGTCAGCTTTGGGATTCAATATAGCAACCTTACGATTACTGGACCACCACCCTAACTACTAGGCTGCCAAGAAGCCCTTATGTTTGTATCAATGCATGAAATAGGCATATCTACACAGTAATGGTGGCTGTGATACCAACGAGCCTAATCATTTTTGCATTGAGATGATCGTCCTATTTTAGCTAAGTCGACAAATGAAATTGATGAATTCAACAGACACTTAAAGTAACACGTAATGCGTAACACATGTAGTAACATCGTAATAAACTTGCACGCAACGTGTCAGTGACACGTTACGCGAACACTACGTCTACGTGTCACGTGACATGAATGCGCTTTGGGATTCAATATAGCAACCTTACGATTACTGGACCACCACCCTAACTACTAGGCTGCCAAGAAGCCCTTATGTTTGTATCAATGCATGAAATAGGCATATCTACACAGTAATGGTGGCTGTGATACCAACGAGCCTAATCATTTTTGCATTGAGATGATCGTCCTATTTTAGCTAAGTCGACAAATGAAATTGATGAATTCAACAGACACTTAAACTAACACGTAATGCGTAACACATGTAGTAACATCGTAATAAACTTGCACGCAACGTGTCAGTGACACGTTACGCGAACACTACGTCTACGTGTCACGTGACATGAATGCGCTTTGGGATTCAATATAGCAACCTTACGATTACTGGACCACCACCCTAACTACTAGGCTGCCAAGAAGCCCTTATGTTTGTATCAATGCATGAAATAGGCATATCTACACAGTAATGGTGGCTGTGATACCAACGAGCCTAATCATTTTTGCATTGAGATGATCGTCCTATTTTAGCTAAGTCGACAAATAAAATTGATGAACTCAACAGACACTTAAACTAACACGTAATGCGTAACACATGTAGTAACATCGTAATAAACTTACACGCAACATGTCAGTGACACGTTACGCGAACACTACGTCTACGTGTCACGTGACATGAATGCGTCGGCAGTTTGACGCCTTAGAAACAAACTTGTCTCCATTGACAGTCAATGTTAATTAATGGCGCTAGGAAGACGTTAGGTGACTTGGTGAGAGTTATTAGTAGCTTCACCAATTCTGGCATGAATCACCCCTCATACCACTCCTCGACCAGAGTGTCTGAACACTCCGAGAGCGAAACGCTCTGAATTTACAAACGCCCAGAGCGCTCTCTGGTACTGCAGATTGAATTTACTAACACACCCAAAGTGTACACTCTTTCAGTTATAATTTTATCCAAAACATTTAACAATATTTCAGATTGAATACGGCCAAAATTTGTATATTCATATTGTTATAGATCCTTTGTAAACAGAGTACATACCCATTACACACGTGCAAGCAGAGACAAGTATGAGGTTAAATATTAAAATATTGTCCTGGCAATGGCATGTTGTTTGCTTACGTTTGTCTGGGGCTTACATTTTGAATGTTATATTAGATATTAAAACAGTTTTAACTTCAGTTCACGACATACTCACTGATTCTTTGGCTTGGAGCTAGCCATGTGGCAACAATTTGAGTTTTTTAATTATAACAGACCATTAAAAACATTGACCCCGACGTGATTTGAACACGCAACCTTCTGATCTGGAGTCAGACGCGCTACCGTTGCGCCACGAGGTCTGAAACCACAGGATGGCCTTTCATGTATGTGACTGTGTCCAAACACAATACATTTTCTGTTGGTATGCCTAGTTTTTCACAGTTTGCTATCACGAAACAGAGAATGGTGGCAGATTACAGACAGTTAAGTGCATGTCTGTAACAGGGTGGACATATTATATGCCTGATTCACTGAAAATGTGTTTATAATTAATTAAGTGCTGGAGCTTGGCCAACATGTTTTTCTACAAGTCTAATATTTCCCCTTTATAGTAAAACAGAAAAGGAATATAAATTCGGAAATAAAAATGGAAAATGTTGCATGGTCCAAATGGTACTGTTTTGTGATATTGACCCATGCCCATTGCGTAAAACGATAAAAGTAATCATAGCACTCAACTATGTCTGCAGAGAAGGTTCTAATTCATAACTTTTTTCTTATTGTCTATATGGCCGGTTAGCTCAGTTGGTTAGAGCGTCGTGCTAATAACGCGAAGGTCGCGGGTTCGATACCCGTACTGGCCACAGACTTTTATTTTATTTATTTTATTGTATTACTAGATGAATCTTTAGTGCATTTGGTACTGAGGGGACATCAGTAATTAACAGAACATAACAGGTACCATATGCAAATTGATGGGGAGATACAGACATCATAAAACCAACATAGATTTACACAACTGATGTCCAGGCCAAGCATTAGTCTCCTCACATCAAATCACAGTGGTGGGCCGTCAGGGCCAGCAAGGCCTTCTCTGCTGGCCTAAACATCATCAGAATATAATTTAAAAATATATATATTTTCCCACAAATATGTATTAAATTATTCCCCAGAGTAAGAGTTACACTCTTCATTTCATAGCGTTCCTCTTGGTTGCACTGCTTCCAGCCCCAGGTTGAGATTTGGAGGGCTGGTCTTTATGTTAGATATTTTATCCAATCATATTCAGCCATCATGTGTTGCCATGTAGTAGTGCCTGCACGTCTTTTGGATTACCAATATTGAGAGGCAGGTCCTATATGGGCAGGTCTCAGAACTAGGAAACTGAAATTGATCAACAAATTAATTTGCGTACTACTAAACTGTTTTTTCAACCCACAATGGCGGAAGGAGAAGATATTGATTTGGTTGAGGATATAATTATAACGCCATTCTCAAGACAAACTTTTCAAGAAAAGTTAGACATTGTCAGGAGAGGTAGACGCCGACGCTACAAAGCCGACGCTACAAAGACAGGCTCCGAGAAGCACTGCAAACTGTACTGCTGCGAATGCCTATTATTTGCAAGTGATCGATTTGGTGTTTGGGACTGTGTAGGACAGGGGTGTCAAAGTCAAATGGACGGAGGGCCAAATAAAAAATTTAGCTACAAGCCGAGGGCCGGACTGTTCGAATGTTCATTGAAAATTTTTTAAATGACGCATATAGTCTAGTGAACCTAATTGAACCTACTGAAAACCTAACAAATATATTCCAATATGATCAGATAAATAAAGCAATATTTTCTTATGGCTCTGTCAGTAATCTTTAATTTTCAACAGACACAAAAGACAAATTTCCTTTATATAAAAATCCCCATAACATGAACATTAAATGAAAGAAACCGGTATTCAAGGCACCATCAGTAGCCTATATTTTCTATTTTAGCAAAAGTGGGCTAAATTTACTTCAAAGAAAAAAACAATAATAGCAATTTTCTATCATCCACTCAACTGAAATATTTTTAAAATATAATTGGATTGAAATACAATAAAATAAAGTGCAAAAATCTATTAATCAAAAACAACACTTTGTTTAAGGAGAAGTAACATGCAGTGAAAACAAATATTAAACTTTAACTTTTAAACTTGAACTGAGTAAAAACTCTAAATATGTGATTGCACAGTAATGTTCACTTGTTTGAGGTTGAGGGTGATACTTGGTGGTGTCCCATCTTTTCCACAAGTTCATCAATGTTCGGGGTAAGGCTCTGAGCTGAGGAAATCCTCAGAATTGAGTGGAGGTGTTCAGCAGTAAGTCGACTTCTGTGTGATGTTTTGTTCAGGTTCATCAAAGAAAAAAGTTGTTCACACAGGTATGTGCTGCCAAACATAGACAACGTTTGAGCAGCCTGGATGCGCAGCTGGGGCATTGTGTCGGGGAAGAAACGGGCGAACTCCGCAGCACCCACTGCCGCATATTTTGCCCTCAGTGCATCATTGCATTGGAGGTCAATCAACTCCATTTGGAGGTTTGGTGGTGAGCTTTCCACGTCAACAGCAAATGGGTTACCGAGCAGTTCCAACCTGCTTTTTGTGCTTCAAAGTCAGCAAATCGGCGTCGAAAGTCAGCGGCAAGCATACCTATTTTATCAGCCAACTGTGCGCTCGGGAACGCACTGGTAGAGAGCTTCTCTTTCATGGTCTGGCAGCTGGGAAAGTGGCTCAAATTTTCTTTCCGCATCTGCGTTTCCCACAGAGTCAGTTTGGTTTTAAATGCCTTCACTGTACTGTACATATCAGAGATGACATGATCCCGACCCTGCAGCTGCAAGTTCATTGCATTCAGATGACTCGTAATGTCACACAGAAAAGCCATTTCACACAGAAACATTTCGTCTCGGAGTTGTGTTGTGTCTTTCCCTTTGCTGTCCAAGAACAGACAAATCTCCTCACGAAGCTCGAAACATCTTTGAAGCACCTTTCCCTGGCTTAGCCATCGCACCTCTGTGTGATAAGGCAAATCACCATGCTCCGTTTCTAACTCCGTCAGAAATGCCTTGAACTGGCGGTGATTCAAACCTTTGGCTCTGATAAAGTTAACTGTGCGCGTGATGATGCTCATTACATGCTCCATTTTCAAGGCTTTACCGCACAACGCTTCCTGGTGTATGATACAATGATAAGCTGTCAGCTCACCTGTCGCGTTTTCCTCTTGCATCTTTTCCCGTATCTTCGCCACCAGTCCGCTCCTGTGTCCACACATCGCAGGTGCTCCGTTGGTTGTCAAACCCACGAGTTTTTCCCAAGGCAGCTCCATCTCATTTACACATCTTGACACCTCTTCATACAAATCATGCCCCGTAGTTGTGCCATGCATAGGACGTAAAGCCAAAAACTCCTCTGTCACGCTTAGGCTGGAGTCCACTCCGCGGATGAAAATTGACAACTGGGCAATGTCAGAAATGTCGGTGCTCTCATCCACAGCCAAGGAATATGCAATGAAATCTTTTCCCTTTTTCACAAGCTGCTCTTTTAGATTGATGGACAACTGGTCTACTCTCTCGGCAATGGTGTTTCTGCTCAGACTCACATTTAAAAAGAGTTGCCTTTTTTCTGGGCAAACTTCGTCACAAACTTTAATCATGCAGTTTTTGATGAAATCCCCTCCGTAAATGGCCGGGCTGATTTAGCGATCTCTTCTGCCAAAATAAAACTGGCCTTGACAGCAGCCTGGCCTTGTGATTTGGCTTTTTTGAACAGAGCCTGTCGAGATTTGAGGCCTCGTTTTAATTCCTCTGCCTTTTGTAGCCTTTGTTCCATGTCCATATTCTTGTTTTTGTCCGCGTGTTTCGTTTCATAATGTCGTCTCAGATTATACTCTTTCAGTACCGCCACACTTTCTCCACACAGAAGACACACAGGTTTTCCAGCTACCTCCGTGAACATATACTCCGACTCCCACCTTGTTTGAAACCCCGGTTCTCAGTGTCCACCTTCCGTTTTGCCATTTTTGATGGGTATCTGAAAGTTAATTTTACTGTGATGCTGACGACTGCTGTGCCAATAAATATTGAAATGAAGCAGCCTACTGCTCGGTGCGTCACCGTTGCATTGTGGGAAATGTAGTATTGGTGCGTGTAAAAGATCTGCGGGCTGCCGGCTTGCTGCGGTCTGCGGGCCGGTTCTAATAATAAATCAAGATCATCCCAGGGGCCGTAAAAAACCTTCTCGCGGGCCGGATGTGGCCCGCGGGCCTTGACTCTGACATATGTGGTGTAGGACTTCACTGAAGGCCCAGGCCCCAGAACCACGGCACGCTACTGTCAAATCATGAATGTGAAAGGACTAATTTTGTACTTCAGTTGCACTTTTCCACACGGATGAAATACACTATATGACCAAAAGTATGTGGACACTTGCTTGTCAAACATCTCATTCCAAAATCAGACGTGTCCAGTTAGTTATTTGGTAGAACAGAACATGAGCAGTACTCCAGACCTCCTTGGTAGGATTTAAAGACAACAAGGAATAGATTTGATTCCTAGGGTGATGTAAAAAGTGTTTCCGCCCGGTCTCGAACCGGGGACCTTTCGCGTGTTAGGCGAACGTGATAACCACTACACTACGGAAACTGGAATAAGTAGGTAAGGAGTAATTCTAATGTACGGGAGTCGCAAAAACTTTAAAACCGTTTTATAGAATAGGTACATGAAGAAATTTAAAGAAATGGTCAAGGATTACTATTTGCACTCACATACATTCAATCCCAATCCTTTGTATCACAAGGTTAGAGAAGGCCTGCTTTGCATTTTCATGTTGCACACTAACATCATGGCGCCAGAGAAGACAGCTGACGTTTTACGTACGCGCTCCTAACCGAACGTGTTTTTTTCGTTGTTTGTAACTTATTTTTTTAAACTTATTAACTTAAGTCAGAAAACTGCCAAATGGAAGCCTTGTCTTAACGGACAGTAAGGATTCCAGGAGTTACAGGACAAAAACTGCTAAAAGAGCATGGAGCAGGGCTGTGTCTCCAGACAAAGTGGTGGTACAAAATAAGTTACAAACAACAACAAAAAAATACAAAATACAAAAATGACAAAATAGCACAGTTGGTTAGGAGCCCGTAAAACAGCAGCTATCCCCTCCGGTGCCATGGGTTAAACATGGTGTACGCAGTCCAGCAAAATGTACATGAATTGACCATTCTTCCATTATGAAATTATGGGTTATAACAGAAGCCTCCTTAGCGCAGTAGGTAGCGCGTCAGTCTCATAATCTGAAGGTCGTGAGTTCGATCCTCACAGGGGGCAGTAATTTTTACCAACAGTCTCTTTTTATTCCACGGGAGAGTAAAATGTTGGCAACATAATTTAGTGTTTGTCGTCTGCCGAAATTGTTTTTATATCAAATGCAAACACTTAAATTGGCTAATGGTAGGTTGTAGAGGTGCTATAATGCAAAGTGTGTGTTACAATGTGAAGATTGAAATTAATCTGGTAATGTAAAACGTAGGATTTCTTTCACTTACCCTTTCAAAAGCGGACAGTTACAGCTAATTTAGATACGCAAGTGTTTCGCGTAGTTTTCTTCTGAGCTGTGTACTGTTGGGATCCTGTATTTTACATTATAGCCATTACCATATTAATGATTGAATATTATCTGCTGTTGGCTTGTGTGGATGTATGTATGTGTTATGCAACATAGCTGACTTGAAACATTGTTAAAAGTATCAGGGCCATGGGACTTTCTCATGATGGAAAAATACAGAGAAGCATGAAGAAAGGAACTGTTCAAATTAGTTGGGAGGGGGGCACATTCAGTGCGGGGTGTTGCGAGAACAAGCGGTCTTTTGTTAGATAACAGGAGCCAGGTGCGAGATAACGGTGTGGAGCATGAGAGCCTGGATGTTCTTCACATCTATCAACAGAAGCGCCAAGAGGCGGGACCCGCCTGAGCGCCTGCAATAGACTGGACAAGTTTAAACCACGCCCAGTCTCTACTGTGATAGGCCAACAGACGGGTTGGAACTGTCTATCACAGTATAAAGAATACTGTTTTTACATACGTCTTGTCAGTTCTCTGTTCTGCCCTGCGTGGTATTACAGAGTGCCCGTATATACGAAAGTTGCATTTGCCATTTATTACTTAGCTAATAGAAAATGCACAGTATAAAATAGGTGACTCATTGTTATATTTATCCTGATACCAGATTTGAATTTACGCAACTCTAACAGTACTCGGGTTCGATTCCCGGCCAGTGAAATAAGATACTTTGCTTCACTCACCCTTTGAAATTAACCTCTGCATGTATCCTGTCGCTTTCAAAAACTGAACTCTCCTTGGTAAATTACAGCCAAGCGTTGGTGGTATAGTGGTGAGCATAGCTGCCTTCCAAGCAGTTGACCCGGGTTCGATTCCCGGCCAACGCAGCTGATTTTTGTCTTGATAAGAATAAAGTACTGAAGTTTTATTCTAGTCATGTGGTTTTTACTCTCTTTTACTTCGTTCTGTTCAATCTCTTTATTTTTATCCATCCAGCCCTGAGTTCTGTTTCATTGACATGGCATGCGGTGTATTCAAAGGGCAGGGATGGGGTGGCCTGAAACTACTCTGCCATGTGTTCTCCCAATGATTTAGGCTGCAGAATGTTTTTCTTTCAGTAAACAGCCTTTATTTTAGCCTTTATTTTGATTTGGACAAATAACAGTGTATCACTAATGCACATATATTCAATATATATATATTTTTACATAAAATGTTGATAGTCAAAAGCCCCTTGCAGGTATAGGATGTGTCTCGTTGCCAACGGTGAGTCGAGGAAATTTCTGGTTGCGAAAACCAATCATATCGCCGTCTGCAACCAAGAGCCCGCCTGCCCAAATACTTTGCCTGTCCTGACCCTGAGCCCACCCACCCGCCTGCTGTCCTGTACCTTTGGCCCACCTCTGGATTACTGACCTATGGCGGATTTGACCCTGCCTGCCATCCTGTACCTTTGCCCCTATACTCTGGATTATCAACTCCTGCCTGCCTTGAGCTGTTGTTACTTGCCCCTGTTGCTATAATAAACATTGTTACTTTGACAGTCTGCATCTGGGTTTTACCTTGATTCCTAATAGATATTGATGATATCTGCATTTTCATGCTAAAAAGAAAGTGAACATCTGACTCACTTATTTTATGAATGTAAATCTGTGATAGAAAAACCTTGCAGAATACTTATTTACCATTATGAACACTACCCATGTTTTTGACATGAAGGATATAATATGTTACTATTGCAATGAAAAATTGAAATTATTGGGAGTTTAAACAATTATTTTTGTCAAATACTTTATACACAAACAACATTTTTTGAATTCTATACCAAAATTACAAATATTTTGGTTTGAATTTAATAATCTTAAAACATTATCCCTTGTGAATAACAACAAGAATAACATCTTCCTGAATCATATTTATTCTGAGTGAATACAATTGCACTAGAATTGTCGTTTTTTTAAATGATTTTTTAAATATATTTTTTACAAATGTTATATGTATTTATTACCTTCTTGTTTAGACCTGTGTGTTTTGTTTTGTTAAATGTTTGATGTAGGGATGGATGTAAATTGTTGTTGATTTTGTATGATGAATAAAAAAAATATCGGAGTACAATTATTGTAGGAATTGACAATCACGAGGGGTCTTTCATGACGTCGAGAGATGCGTTTTTGAGATCAGAAGGAACAGCGTTTGCACTGTGTTGATAATTTCTGGTGAGTTATTTGCCAAGTTATATCATATTTTTGTTCATCAATGAAAATTCTGGAAAGTTCATGGTGTGCGCGCCAGTGGACTTTTGCCAGAGGAGAGAGAGAGATACATTAAACTTGGCAGTAGAAAATCTTAACAGTATATTTGACCTCTCAGCTTCCCTATCAAATCTAAAAATCTCAAATAGAAAACCAAAGAAAATGAACAACAATGACAAATGGTTTGATGAAGAATGCAAAAATCTAAGAAAGAAATTGAGAAACCTGTCCAACCAAAAACATAGAGACCCGGAAAACCTGAGTCTACGCCTTCACTATGGTGAATCACTAAAACAATACAGAAATACACTACGGAAAAAGAAGGAACAGCATGTCAGAAACCAGCTCAATGTAATTGAAGAATCCATAGACTCTAACCACTTCTGGGAAAATTGGAAAACACTAAACAAACAACAACACGAAGAATTATCTATCCAAAATGGAGATGTATGGGTAAACCACTTCTCCAATCTTTTTGGCTCTATAACAAAGAATAAAGAGCAAAAACATATACATGATCAAATACAGATCTTAGAATCAACTATTAAAGACTACCAGAACCCACTGGATTCTCCAATTACATGGAATGAGTTACAGGACAAAATAAAAACCCTCCAACCCAAAAAGGCCTGTGGTGTTGATGGTATCCTCAATGAAATGATCAAATATACAGACAACAAATTCCAATTCGCTATACTAAAACTCTTTAACATCATCCTTAGCTCTGGCATGTTCCCCAATATTTGGAACCAAGGACTGATTACCCCAATCCACAAAAATGGAGACAAATTTGACCCCAATAACTACCGTGGAATATGCGTCAACAGTAACCTTGGGAAAATCCTCTGCATTATCATTAACAGCAGACTCGTACACTTCCTCAATGAAAACAATGTACTGAGCAAATGTCAAATTGGCTTTTTACCAAATTACCGTACAACAGACCATGTATTCACCCTGCACACCCTAATTGACAACCAAACAAACCAAAACAAAGGCAAAGTCTTCTCATTCTTTGTTGATTTCAAAAAAGCCTTCGACTCAATTTGGCATGAGGGTCTGCTATACAAACTGATGGAAAGTGGTGTTGGGGGTAAAACATACGACATCATAAAATCCATGTACACAAACAACAAGTGTGCGGTTAAAATTGGCAAAAAACACACAAATTTCTTCACACAGGGTCGTGGGGTGAGACAGGGATGCAGCTTAAGCCCCACCCTCTTCAACATATATATCAATGAACTGGCGCGGGCACTAGAAAAGTCTGCAGCACCCGGCCTCACCCTACTAGAATCCGAAGTCAAATGTCTGCTGTTTGCTGATGATCTGGTACTTCTGTCACCAACCAAGGAGGGCCTACAGCAGCACCTAGATCTTATGCACAGATTCTGTCAGACCTGGGCCCTGACAGTAAATCTCAGTAAGACCAAAATAATGGTGTTTCAAAAAAGGTCCAGTCACCAGGACCACAAATACAAATTCCATCTAGACACTGTTGCCCTAGAGCACACAAAAAACTATACATACCTTGGCCTAAACATCAGCGCCACAGGTAACTTCCACAAAGCTGTGAACGATCTGAGAGACAAGGCAAGAAGGGCATTCTATGCCATCAAAAGGAACATAAATTTCAACATACCAATTAGGATCTGGCTAAAAATACTTGAATCAGTCATAGAGCCCATTGCCCTTTATGGTTGTGAGGTCTGGGGTCCGCTCACCAACCAAGACTTCACAAAATGGGACAAACACCAAATTGAGACTCTGCACGCAGAATTCTGCAAAAATATCCTCCGTGTACAACGTAGAACACCAAATAATGCATGCAGAGCAGAATTAGGCCGATACCCACTAATTATCAAAATTCAGAAAAGAGCTGTTAAATTCTATAACCACCTAAAAGGAAGCGATTCCCAAACCTTCCACAACAAAGCCATCACCTACAGAGAGATGAACGTGGAGAAGAGTCCCCTAAGCAAGCTGGTCCTGGGGCTCTGTTCACAAACACACCCTACAGAGCCCCAGGACAGCAGCACAATTAGACCCAACAAAATCATGAGAAAACAAAAAGATAATTACTTGACACATTGGAAAGAATTAACAAAAAAACAGAGCAAACTAGAATGCTATTTGGCCCTAAACAGAGAGTACACAGCGGCAGAATACCTGACCACTGTGACTGACCCAAAATGAAGAAAAGCTTTGACTATGTACAGACTCAGCGAGCATAGCCTTGCTATTGAGAAAGGCCGCCGTAGGCAGACATGGCTCTCAAGAGAAGACAGGCTATGTGCTCACTGCCCACAAAATGAGGTGGAAACTGAGCTGCACTTCCTAACCTCCTGCCCAATGTATGACCATATTAGAGAGACATATTTCCCTCAGATTACACAGATCCACAAAGAATTCGAAAACAAATCCAATTTTGAAAAACTCCCATATCTACTGGGTGAAATTCCACAGTGTGCCATCAGAGCAGCAAGATTTGTGACCTGTTGCCACGAGAAAAGGGCAACCAGTGAAGAACACGCACCATTGTAAATACAACCCATATCTATGCATATTTATTTTATCTTGTGTCTTTTACCATTTGTACATTGTAAAAACACTGTATATATATAATATGACATTTCTAATGTCTATATTGTTTTGAAACGTCTGTATGTGTGATGTCTACTGTTAATTTCACTTTATATATTATCTACCTTACTTGCTTTGGCAATGTTAACACATGTTTCCCATGCCAATAAAGCCCTTGAATTGAATTGATACATTTGCGCAGCAGGTCAAATAATGATATACAGACTAGATAGACAATTCTAGATAGCCAATTCAAATCATATTGTGTAGTTTGGCAGGGTTATTTCGATAGTTAACTATTTAGCTATGAGCATGTATTCATGTCGTGTCCGATGTCCTAAAATAACTTTGAACCGCAAATGGCCAACACGGTTGATATGGGTGGCGGTTGATGAAACCAACGCTGCATACCCGGTTGTAAAACCGTCTCTCAAGCGCTCAAAATTTGCTAGGATTCTCTTCTATTCAATACTGGCCATGTAATTCTGACAAAGTCAAAAAAACTTTGGATTAGAATAGCCTAATTGAGAAGTAACTCCTATGCTGTCATGATCTCCCCTGAACGCAGAATATTTTATCCTTACAAATAGATACACGTCGTAGTTCGCTAACTCGCCCACCCTAGCCATTTAATCCCTGGTTCATTGAATGAGGGAATCATTTTTTATAAAGACATAAAACCTATTTGGTTGTAATTGTAGTGTTGCAGGGTGGTCAACCATCCGGAGAGTCCTCGGGAGCTATTGGATGTGCAGGCTTTTGTTCCAACCCAGTTGAACACACCACATTGTAAAAAAATAAAATAAAATCAACTGCTCAGCAGTAAACTGACTCTGGCGTGTTTGAGCAGGGTTGGATCAAAAGCCTGCACACCCAGTAGCTCTGCAGATGGAGGATTGACGGACCACATGTGTTTTAATCAGTAGCCTATCAGTGCAGTATTTTACTTTGTGGGGGGTTGAGTGCCTTGCTCAAGGCCACAACGCAGGAGATATATAATACATGGTATCAGAGACTAGCAGCATTCCATTGTCAATACCAGTGATAATAATTCATGTTATTTTGCGAAGTGGTACCTTGCATCATACCACACAATTTTAAATCACATTTTTGGCCCATGGTGTCACAGATGTTTGTTTTTGCTTTTTTGGGGGGGAGTGACTTGAGTTTTCGGACATGTAAAGAATCAGTCCTACTTGCCCGAATGACAAGTCTCGAAAAAAGTTCATGTGGAGCCCTGGTCTAAAGGGATAGTCCATGGTAGCCCGTCATTATAAATAAGAATTGGTTCTGAACTGACTCCTTGTTAAATCAAATAAATTGTGTGCTTTGCAATTTCACCAGCTGAGGGCAGTATAGTACACCAAACAGTCCTGTATTTGCTCCAGCATGGTTGTCAGAAAGTTAGTTTTTTCCATAATCACAGGCAAAATAGCCATTTTACAGCTGCGTGTTCGAGTAAGTTTTTCACTGTCACCATTCACCAAAATATTATTCAGTCACCTGGAATTTGATTCCTAAGACAATATAGGCCTATTTGCATAATAAATAAAATGTTTTTATAAAGGTTGTTTTATAAAGCCTGATATGTCAGATTGTCAAACTCAAGTGACACTTTGAATACCATTAAATATGTATATTTTGAATTAATCAAACATGCCCTTTATTGGGTTAAATAGGATGTCATTATCTATACTGTTTTATAAACTGGGTGGTTCAAGCCCCGAATGCTGATCGGCTGACCGGTATGCCCCAAAATTACTTATTACTGTTCTAATTAAGTTGGTAACCAGTGTATAAAAGCCTGAACGGACCTCGGGGGTTTGTGGTATATGGCCAATATATCATGGCTAACGGCTGTATCCAGGCAATGTGTTGTATATTGTATATTGTATATTGGCCATACACTAAATATAAATATCCAACCCACTGGGCATAAACGTCAAATTAACGTTTATTCCACGTTGGTTTAACCTAATTTAATTAGTTTATTGGTTTAACCGGTGTGTGCCCATTCGATATTATGTACATATCAGGCTATTGAGCATACTAGGGCTACCTACTCTGCTTATTTTTTTTTTTACTCTGATTATTGCTTATTGTACTTCAATGTTGAGGGAGCTAGCGCACAAGCATTTCGATGAACCTTTTATACCGTGACGAATAACATTTGATTTGATTTTGGTCTCCTTCGTTGTGTTGTGGGTGTGACAGATCTAAAGTGTAGGCTATGGATTTCCCAGGTCTAATACATGAATAAAATGTCTACATGACCTAAAAGGAATCGCCAGTGACCCACCAATGAGTCTAGACTCTCGAGACTCTAGTCTCGACCATATGGGAACACTAGATATAGTTCTATGTCAATGCACAATCCATCATGAAGCCATATGTTATGTTTAGTATTACATTGTTATTGATTACTGCATTGTTGCAGTTAGAGCTTGCAAGAAAGGTATTTCACTGTGTGCACGTGCCATTAAAAACGTGAAACTTGAAATATAGCCTACAGAAAATCTTTGATTAAATGAAATAGCCCAACCTGAAAATGAGATATGATTTATTCACATCTGACACCCGTTCTGATCATGGAGGGTGGGGGGGTGGGGGGGAGTGAACGCGTGTGCATAGCTTCGGAGAGAAGCGCATGGCTTGGGGGAGAGAAGTATGCACGCAGTCGAACAGCGCCTGTTGAGTGTGGGACGTCTACCAATCTTCGTCTACCACAATACCGTCTCTCCCCTCCCCAAGACAAGATCCTATAGGCTCAGTGTGGAAGGGCCTTTATGCATTAAAACCAATAATGTGAGAACCCGATGCAGACCTCGTGTCATGGACGTTTAATTGTAACAACAGCTCCATTTTATTTGTGTCGTACATTTTCTTAACCGGCGGTGAAATCATCGATTTACACTAACCTACTGATACCTGGATTGAGATGCGGCAATGTTCCGAGCAATATGCACACGTGTAAACTTCTGCTGGATTTGGCTGGCTGTTCTGTTTCTCCTGAAAGTAGAGGATGTTGGCGCGTACAGCTGTCATGAGGTGAAGACTGCTTTCCAGGTGCGACAGATCGGTCCGCTGAAGTGGGTACCGGAGACACCTGGAACAGGTAACTGTCTGCCTATCCCGCGGGTCAACAGTGACAGGCTAGGTTAACATTTAGTTCTGCACATTGCAGCGAGATCATGCCGACTGATAGTTTTACACTCAAATATAAAGGCATTTCTATTGCATTGCTTTCCAGTAGTGTTAGTTCAGTGTAGCCTATTCACATCTAAACGCTGTTGCTCTTGTACGTTTAGCCTATTGAAATTACAATTCTGCAGGTACATGAGAAGAGTTACGCATGTCAGAAGGCTAAACACAGCTCATTTGTCAACACTTTCGAGCAAGAAAATGCACAGGTATGGAAAAGGAGTTCGTGACATTTAGATTCACAGTCGGTATTGTCATTCATCATGCTCATGTCAAGAGCGCACGTGGTTGAGAGGAGTCATATGCTGAGAGTCGGTGTAAAGGAATACTAATTGACAGACACCTCCAAGGTTTTGACTCAGCCCTGACAGGCGAACAGCAACAGGATGGTGTTATAACAACATACAGTGATCTCGCCGATTAGACAGGCCTACAAAAGTATCATCTGCTCATACGTGTTGCACTAGAGGAGAAGGCTCTTCCAGGTCCTTTGAACAGGTGTTTTGCTATAGGCATTTGTCACTTTATCAATAATTGCCATACTGGATAAAGCACAAACATTTGGATTTCTTATTGTGAGAGCATGCAATGCAACTAACTGCCACAGAGTGATTATATAACCTACTGAGAATTGTTTTAATTAGAATGGTTTGATATCACAGCCAAGCATCCCTGTATCAACTTGGCAATAGTATTGAATAAATAACTAGAATCTTAAAATATTAAAAGATTTCACAGGCCCAACCAGCTGCTTACCAAGCAAACATTTTGCCTTGAGAAATGAATGAATCGTTTTGCTAATTTCGTTGTCAGAGCGCTCAGCAGTGAGACACATATGACTTCTGAAGCCCAAGCTTTGAGCTGGAGAAAACCAGAGGGAGGAGAGAGTTTCTCATAGACTATAGACAGCTTTTCCCAAACTCGGTCCCGGGGACCCCAAGGGGCGCACGTTTTGGTTTTTGTACCTAGCACAACACAGCTGATTCTAATAATTAATTCATCATCAAGCTTTGATTATTTGAATCAGCTGTGTAGCGCTAGGGAAAAAACTAAACGTGCACCTCTTGGAGTCCCCGGGACCGAGTTTGGGAAACACCGGACTAGAACCTCTCCAGAGACAAGGTTACTGATGTTTTCCTCAGATTGTTCCTCAGAAGTCAGATTTCTCTTAATAATTTCATGCCTGTGTGATGTTGAGATCTGATACTTTTGGACCTATTCAGAACAAATACGAAACAGATAATTGGAAGCGAAGTTGAGTGCAAGTTTGATGCTGATACAGGATAGGCTTGTAGACACCATCTACCGTATGTCTTCATATCTGTATGGAACATTAGGCCGACAGTAGCAGTAGGGCCATTATCGTCTTATAGAGGTTTGGCTACACCACAGGTCCACGGTCAGCTTTCTTGGTTAGCATATAATGACTAAGATTAGGAAACCTGATCCTAGATCTGTTTTTTTGAGGCATAAACTATCTGGTGCTCTTAAAGGGATACTTCGGGATTATGACAATGATGCCCATTATCTATTTCCCCATAGTCCGATTAACACGTGGCTACTTTTTTATGTCTCCGTGTCAACTATTAAGGAAGTTAGAGGTAGCTTTGTGAGCAAATGCAAACTAACTTTAGCGTAATGACTGGAAGTCTATGCAGATACCCATAGACTTCCAGCAATTGTGCTAGCGCTAGTTAGCAACTTCCTGCAAACTGCACGCAGAGACATAAAAATGGTATCCACAAGTTCATCTGACTCTGGCCCAAATCTCTTTAAGGAGCAAGTGGTGAAGACTATGGTTTGGGCTTGTATCCAGCAGCTATGCTGATTTGATTCAAAAGTCGGTCCCTGGGGAGAGCTGGTGGTTTGAACCCCAAGATCCCCAATTGGTAGCGGCTAATTGGGGATCCTGGGGTTCAAACAGGAAACAAAACACAACAAATAATATACATAACATTACATCATCTCTGTCTCACACTTCAGAAATAGCAGATGTCTTTTCACAGTCCCCGTTGTTCCGTAAGGTGTTCCTTTATCTGTTTTTAAAATCTGTTTTTATTGCTAGCTTGAGTTAGCTGGGATGGCAGAGAGTTCTGTTTAGTCATGACTCTATTTAACGCTGTGCATTTCCCAGCTTCTGTTCTGGACTGGGGACTGTGAAGAGACCTCTGATTGCTTCTTTTGTGTTGTACCGATGAGTGTCTGAACTGTGTGCCAACTGCTTGAACAGACAGGTCGGTGCCTACAACACATCAACAGCTCGCACAAAGACCAATAGTGATGCAGTCAATCTCTCCTCAACTTTGAGCCAGGAGAGATTGACGTGCATGTTGTTGACATCGCCCTCCGTGTACAATTTAAGTGCAGTGCCGTGCTTTTCTGTTCTGGACCAACTTCAATTGACCTATGTCCCTCTTTGCTGAACATGACCACACTACTGGTCAGTAGTCCAGGTGCGACAAAACTAGGGCCTGTAGGACCGGGCTGGTCGATTGAGATGTCAAGAAAGCAGAGCAAAGTCTTATCATGGACAGATCTCTTCCCATTTTAGCAACCATTGAGTCGATATGTTTTGACCATGACAGCTTGCTGTCTAGGGCTACGCCCAGCAATTTAGTCTCCTCAACTTGCTCAATCGCCACATTATTCAATAGAAGATCTAAATGAGGTTTAGCATTGCGCGAGTGAATTGTCCCATAAACAATGAGATATGTTGTACCAGCCTATTGCTAGTTTATCCATTCTGAAACTGACAGGAGCTTTATGTTAAGGGTGTCAGTGATTTATTTTACTGTCGTAGCCGACGTGTATACAGTTGTGTCGTCAGAGTACATAGACACAGAGGCTTTATCCAAGGTCAGTGGAAGGTCATTAGTAAAAGCAAAACAACAATTGTCTAAGCCGGCTGCCCTGCGGTAACCCGCACTCAAACCAATTTGAATTAGAGGGTTCCATTAAAGAAAACTAAAGAAAGAAAACCCTCTGTGTTCTACTCTGAGTTCTATTTTTTAAAAATCTTTATTTAACTAGGCAAGTCAGTTAAGAACAAATTCTTATTTTCAATGACAGCCTAGTGGGTTAACTTGCCTGTTCATGGGCAGAACAAAAGATTTGTAACTTGTCAGCACAGGGGTTTGGAACTTGCAACCTTCTGGTTACTAGTCCAATGCTCTAACCACTAGGCTACATTGCCGCCGATAGGTAACTCTCAGTCCACGATTAGGCAGAGGATGCAAAATCCGTCACACCTGCGTTTTTTTCAGCAATAGGTTGTGATCAATGATATTCAAAAGCTGAACTCTAACAAAACAGCTCCCACAATCTTCTCACAATCAATTCCTTTCAGCCAATCATCAGTCATTTGTGTCAGTGCTGAGCATGTTGAGTGCCCTTCCCTATAAGCATGCTGACAGTCTGTAGTTAATTTGTTTTCTGTAAAATAACATTGGATTTGCTCAAACACATTTTTCCCCAAAAGTTTGCTAAGCACTGGTAACACGTTAATCTTGTCAACAAAAAATGCATTAAAGTGGTTGGCAACATCAAAGGGTTTTGTTATGAACAAGCCCATCTGCCTCAATGAAAAATGGAGCTGTTCGCTTTTTTGCCTAGAATTTCATTTAAAGTACTCCAGAGCTTTTTTTTTAACGATGATCATTCTTTATATAATTTATATTTGTTCCGTAGTACCTTTTCTTCTTCGTTATGTTTAGTGATGACTTAATTTACTGTATGTTTGCCAGTCTGCTGTGTTGTCAGACTTATTTGCTATTCTCATTGCTCTCATCCCTCTCAGCCATACAGTTTTTAAATTCATCATCTATCCAAGAGGAAAGTGGCCGTTCTAACAGTCAGTTTCCTAATGGGTGCATGCCTATCAGTAAACCCGGAAGAAGCAGTTTCACAAATTCTTCAAGTATGGCATCATTACACACCTCTTGTATGATCGCTCATACACAGTTTTAGGGCCACTCTTTGGAACTTTGGTTTTTCTAGGCATGGCTATTATATTATGATCACTACATCTGCTGGGTGTGGATATTGCTTTAGAGCACATTTCTTCAGCATTAGATGTGATGCGATCAATACACATGGATGATTTAGTTCCTGATCTGTTTGTAAATACCCTGGTAGGTTGACTGATAACCTGAACCAGATTGCAGGCATCAGTTACAGCTTGAAGCTTCTTTTTGAGCGGGCAGCTTGATGACAACCAGTCAATATTTAGGTCACACCCCCCAAAAAATACCTTTCTGTTGATATCACATACGTACATTATCAATCATTTCACACATATTGTCCAAATACTGACTTTTAGCACTCAGTGGTCTATAGAAACTTCCTACGAGAATAAGCTTTAGGTGAGACAGGTGAACCTGTAGCCATATTACTTCCTCATCCTCTGACATGAGATCCTTACTCAGCCTAACAGGAATATGACTCTGGACATACATGGCAACACCTCCCCCATTTGCATTTACTTTCCTATATATTCTATGATCATGTATAACTACTACTGTATCATCAAAGGAATTATCTAAGTGTTTCAGACATGGCCAGAATATGAATGTTTTCTGATGTTAGTACGTTGTAAATTTCATGATACTTGTTTCTCAGGCTACATATGTTAATAATATGGGCTATTTTTAGTCCTTTTCTGGGTTGCTTGTATGTTATTAGTGCTATTCTGAGAGGCTGCTCCGAGGTAGACATTTATATTTGAGCCGAGGAACAGGAACATAGGAACATAGATTAGGTTACTTACATTGACTGCACTTGTATTTCTCTGGGATATATTACGATATCCATGTCCTCTGTTGCTTATTATGTCAGGGAGGACTAGTGTGCTACCAAACCCAGACAGCCAGTCTCTAACGCAGGCCGCTATGTTGATGTGGATAATCCTGGAACCCCTGCGGTTAGGGTGAATCCCGTCTCTTTTAAAGAGAGTTGGTTGCTCCCACAGCAAGTTAAAAATTGTCACAAAAGGAGACATTCCTGTCTTTGCAAAGTTTCTTCAGGAACTCATTTAGTGCAGCGGGGCGGCTGTAACGTCCCGAACCCATTCTAAAGCACAGCAGGGGGCCAGAGAAGATTATTCTCTTCCCTTTGCCAACAAGGGTGTTCAAGAGAGTGTTGTAGTCTTTCTTCAGTTCCTCAGATTGCCTAAAGCGAATGTAGTTAAAGCCAATGTGGGTGACGATGGTGCCAATACTAGAGTAGTTGGCTAGACCTGTGGGCAGGAGGGAGTTGATGTCTTGGGCACAGGCACCTGGTTGAAAGTGGACCTTGGTCGGCCCTAGGCCTGTTGTGGTGACCGTATGATTAACTCCACACCGGCGGTCACCAGTTATGAAGGCAGTCAAATTGCACATGACCATTTAGTCACTGTAATTAGGCTTCTCCAAGCTCTGATGCTGCTGCTGGTCATTAGTAGCCTACCAAACATACTAACTGCCTGCTACTCAGCACTCTATTGTCCTTTTAATCACTCTGACATCAGTGCAAATGTAATTGAAAATCTAATCAAACACTTCACGAGAGCCCATGAGCTTATGTTGCGCAACATTTCTATAGGCTGTGTAATTGCGGGAGAAAAGAGTGATGGCCGCTAATAAAAAGAGGAGGATCCCATCAGCGTTCTATTGGCTAGGCCTACCATTTTTATCTCTCAACTTTCCTAATATTAAGCACATGGCTTATATTTACAACAGGAGTATAGCCTACCTGGCTGGCATGGAAATAAACCACGAGGAAAAGTGCCCTCCATTCGCTATTTAAGTGCATTGATGGCATTTTTCTGCTTCCCCTGTTTTGTTGCAGGTGTATGATAATGGTTCATTCTAAATCAAAACAAATGCCACACATATATTATTTAGTATATGTAAAGACAAGATTAGTCAAGAATAGTCTGATGGGTGACAATACTAGCCTGTGCATTATATATTATCTCTTGTGAATGATGCCCAGCATAAGAAACAATCATTTTTTTATGCAACTTGTTCGATTCATAGTCACACACCTCATGTAGCCTATCCCATAGGCCTATACATTTTGATAAGGTTTGTATCGCAACTAAAGTGGCCAAGTGACTTCTTAAAATTAAGCACATGAATCCGCTTTACAAGGGGGATAGAGCCTCACTGGAATACATAAGCAGCATGTGAGTTTCAAGTTTGGGGAAGATAATTTCACCATAAAAATGCACCTTTATATTAAAAGCATTACATGCAAAATCACATTTGTGGTCACTTTTGATAAAGGTGTATTTTGCTTATGGAACATTGCTGCGCTTATAATGTGAAGAAATAGTAGATTGAAATAGTCTAGTGCTTTTGCTGTTCGTTAGACCTACTCATCTGGTTGGCTGACGAAAATTAAATGTGGACAGTTCTTCCAATATCTTCAATATGCACCTCAGAATTGGATAAGGACGGGCACAGTTGGGTCCCTGATGTGTCTGTCTTCACTTGTAGCCTGTGAGAAATACCCGATGACGTGACAGAGAGTCATGTGAGTGAGAGACGCTTCGGAGTGCGCAGCACACTCAGGGAGAAGGACACAAAGCAGCACTCCGGGCCGCAAAAGGCATGGTTAAAAAAAATGGGGAAAAAAATACTCTTGTTTATTCAGTTTTACACACAAGACAACACAGAACAATATAAATAATATACTCAACTAGAAAAAATACAAATATTTTTTTTTGCTTTAAAGATACCGTACTTTAGACAAGTTAAACACACCGGGCAGAAGGCTACAAAGGTTAAAGGGCAATCTGTAGTACAGTGACAGAGCAGACACCTCACCATTGTTCCTGTAAACAGATAAGGGATAGGGGTGGAGAAATGCAACCACTCACAGACAGTCATGGCCACAGACCGACCATCCACTGGACCAAAAATAAAGTTTACAATGCTTTAAATAATAATAATTTTTATTTTATGTAAGCATGAACAAAATAAAAAATACAAGCAGGGCAAAACAAGCTCACATTTTAGTCTCTGACCCGGCAAGATGAGCAAGGCATCCGCAGGTCACAATCAATAAGCACTTCATCAACCTTAATGCCCCCCCCCCCAAAAAAAAAAACACAAAGAAATGCTCATCCAACCCTTAAGTCACAGGGGAGTCAAATACAGAATTATTTTAGTTTTAATTGGAATGCCATCAGAGGATGGACTGTTTAAAGTAAGACCGGAATGGAGCCCAGGCCTCATTAAACAGTTTGGGGTTCCCACGCGTATTGAATTAAAACAATTCTAGTTTCAGAGAGCACAACACATCTCCCACCCAATATCTATAAGACTTCGGGAGCTGCCATCTTCCAGTTCTGTAGTATTAGCCGTCTAGCTAAAAGAGTTGTGTAAGCAACAGTGTCCGACTGGATTCTTGAAAGGGTGGTACCTATGGGCAGTACTCCAAAAAGGGCTGTAAGGGGAGACGGATCTATAACAGTGTCATATATATCAGAGAAACATTTAAATATTAATTCCCAGAAACCTGACAGTTTGTGACAGCCCCAAAACACACTGTGGTTGGTTCCGTTTTACATCAGACACAGGTAGAATCAAAATCAGAGAATATTCTTCCTAGTTTGGCCCCGGACCAGTGGATACGGTGAACCACCTTGAGTTGAATGAGGCTGTGTCTAGTGCTAAAAGAGGACAAATTCACCCTGTGCAGCACAGATTCCCAGGTGTCTTCCCCAAGTTCCTCCCCCAAATCCTTTTCCCATCGAGTCTTTAAAGGCACCAAAGAAGGGCTCTGTAAGTCATGAATGATTGCATATACATCTGAAATTGCGCCCCTAGGAAGCTTGTTCAGCTCCAAGATGCTCTCTATAGCTGTATTCGCAGGCCTGTGGGGAAATTCAGATGTGTTAGCTCTGACAAAGATCCTAGTCTGGAGATATTGCGCTGAAATTTGCAGCCCAATAGTATGTCTGGAAATTTGGTAGAGCTAAACCACCCAATGCCTTAGGCTTCTGTACATGTTATCTACCAATCCGTGGTACCTTGCCAACCCAAATAAAAAACATGAATGTGTAACGGTGTTCTTCGTTTGTTGAAAGAGAGTCGGACCGAAATGCAGCGTGTTGGTTACTCATGTTTTTAATGAATGAATCGCGGTACATTAAATAACTGATATAAATAAATAACAGCAAAAACGGAACGTGAAACCTAATTACAGCCTATCTGGTGAAACTACACAGAGACAGGAACAATCACCCACGAAATACACAGTGAAACCCAGGCTACCTAAATACGGTTCCCCATCAGAGACAACAAGAATCACCTGACTCTGATTGAGAACCGCCTCAGGCAGCCAAACCTAAACTAAACACACCCCTAATCAACCACAATCCCAATGCCTACAAAAACCCCAATACGACAACACAATAACATAAACCCATGTCACACCCTGGCCTGACCAACTAATTAACTAAAACACAAAATACTAAGACCAAGGCGTGACAGAATGTTTGATCCAGTGAATGAAAAAATATTTTGGAATAAAAATGGGTAAACATTGAAATTAAATTAGGCAACACACTCATTTTAATGACATTAATCCTTCCAATAAGAGAAAGAGGTAGCGAATTCCAAAAAGTAGAAGATTGTTTCAAACGGTCTGCTAGAGCAACAATGTTTTCCTGAAACAAATTTGAATATTTCCTTGTCACTTTAACTCCCAAGTAGGTGAATTGATCGCGGACAATCCTAAACTGAAAACTTGTAAAGAGCACATCTGCAGCCTTATTTACAGGAAAAAGCTCACTCTTGCCTAGATTCAGCTTGTACCCTGAGATTGATCCAAACCTTTTAAGAACAAATAAGGCACGTGGCAATGAGGTATCAGGGTTGGAGATAAACAGAAGGAGGTCATCAGCATATTTAGACCCTGGTGATGCCTAGGAGAGAAACAAGGCACTTACATATATAGGATCTTAATTTGATGAAGGAAAGGCAGATGAGCTTCATGATTTGCACACTTTAACTGAAAGCCTGCACTTTTTTTTTCGCGACGCGGATCCTGTGTTCTGCCTTACAAACAGGACAACGGAATGGATCGCATGCAGCGACCCCAAAAAACGACTCCGAAAAAGAGGGAAACGTAGCGGTCTTCTGGTTAGACTACGGAGACGGGCACATCGTGCCCCACTTCCTAGCATTCTTCTTGCCAATGTCCAGTCTCTTGACAACAAGGTTGATGAAATCCGAGCAAGGGTAGCATTCCAGAGGGACATCAGAGACTGTAACGTTCTGTGCTTCACGGAAACATGGCTCACTGGAGAGACGCTATCCGATGCGGTGCAGCCAACGGGTTTCTCCACGCATCGCGCCGACAGAAACAAACACCTTTCTGGTAAGAAGAGGGGTGGGGGTGTATGCCTTATGGCTAACGAGGCATGGTGCGATGAAAGAAACATACAGGAACTCAAATCCTTCTGTTCACCTGATTTAGAATTCCTCACAATCAAATATAGACCGCATTACCTACCAAGAGAATTCTCTTCGATTATAATCACAGCCGTATATATCCCCCCAAGCAGACACATCGATGGCTCTGAACGAACTCTATTTAACTCTTTGCAAACTGGAAACCATTTATCCGGAGGCTGCATTCATCGTTGTTGGGGATTTTAACAAGGCTAATCTGAAAACAAGACTCCCTAAATTTTATCAGCATATCGATTGCGCAACCAGGGGCGGAAAACCTTGGATCACTGTTACTCTAACTTCCGCGACGCATATAAGGCCCTGCCCCGCCCCCCTTTTGGAAAAGCTGACCACAACTCCATTTTACTGATACCTGCCTACAGACAAAAGCTAAAAAAAGAAGCTCCCACGCTGAGGTCTGTCCAACGCTGGTCCGACCAAGCTGACTCCACACTCCAAGACTGCTTCCATCACATGGACTGGGACATGTTTCGTATTGCGTCAAAAAACAACATTGACGAATACGCTGATTCGGTGTGCGAGTTCATTAGAACGTGCGTTGAAGATGTCGTTCCCATAGCAACGATTAAAACATTCCCTAACCAGAAACCTTGGATTGATGGCAGCATTCGTGTGAAACTGACAGCGCGAACCACTGCTTTCAATCAGGGCAAGGTGTCTGGTAACATGACTGAATACATACAATGCAGCTATTCCCTCCGTAAGGCTATCAAACAAGCTAAGCGTCAGTACAGAGACAAAGTAGAATCCCAATTCAACGGCTCAGACACAAGAAGCATGTGGCAGGGTCTACAGTCAATCACGGACTACAGGAAGAAATCCAGCCCAGTCACGGACCAGGATGTCTTGCTCCCAGGCAGACTAAATAACTTTTTTGCCCGCTTTGAGGACAATACAGTGCCACTGACACTGCCTGCAACGGAAAAATGCGGTCTCTCCTTCACTGCAGCCGAGGTGAGTAAAACATTTAAACGTGTTAACCCTCGCAAGGCTGCAGGCCCAGACGGCATCCCCAGCCGCGCCCTCAGAGCATGCGCAGACCAGCTGGCTGGTGTGTTTACGGACATATTCAATCAATCCCTATACCAGTCTGCTGTTCCCACATGCTTCAAGAGGGCCACCATCGTTCCTGTTCCCAAGAAAGCTAAGGTAACTAAGGTAAAACGACTACCGCCCCGTAGCACTCACTTCCGTCATCATGAAGTGCTTTGAGAGACTAGTCAAGGACCATATCACCTCCACCCTACCTGACTCCCTAGACCCACTCCAATTTGCTTACCGCTCAAATAGGTCCACAGACGATGCAATCTCAATCACACTGCACACTGCCCTAACCCATCTGGACAAGAGGAATACCTATGTGAGAATGCTGTTCATCGACTACAGCTCGGCATTCAACACCATAGTACCCTCCAAGCTCGTCATCAAGCTCGAGACCCTGGGTCTCGACCCCGCCCTGTGCAACTGGGTACTGGACTTCCTGACGGGCCGCCCCCAGGTGGTGAGGATAGGTAACAACATCTCCTCCCCGCTGATCCTCAACACTGGGGCCCCACAAGGGTGCGTTCTGAGCCCTCTCCTGTACTCCCTGTTCACCCACGACTGCGTGGCCACGCACGCCTCCAACTCAATCATCAAGTTTGCGGACGACACAACAGTGGTAGGCTTGATTACCAACAACGACGAGACGGCCTACAGGGAGGAGGTGAGGGCCCTCGGAGTGTGGTGTCAGGAAAATAACCTCACACTCAACGTCAACAAAACTAAGGAGATGATTGTGGACTTCAGGAAACAGCAGAGGGAACACCCCCTATCCACATCGATGGAACAGTAGTGGAGAGAGTAGCAAGTTTTAAGTTCCTCGGCATACACATCACAGACAAACTGAATTGGTCCACTCACACAGACAGCATCGTGAAGAAGGCGCAGCAGCGCCTCTTCAACCTCAGGAGGCTGAAGAAATTCGGCTTGTCACCAAAAGCACTCACAGACT
This sequence comes from Oncorhynchus masou masou, assembly GCF_036934945.1. Taxonomy (NCBI): domain Eukaryota; kingdom Metazoa; phylum Chordata; class Actinopteri; order Salmoniformes; family Salmonidae; genus Oncorhynchus; species Oncorhynchus masou. Next base: position 34,385,144 of record NC_088214.1, on the reverse strand, counting down.
TCTACAGAGGCACAATCGAGAGCATCCTGGCGGGCTGTATCACCGCCTGGTACGGCAACTGCTCCGCCCTCAACCGTAAGGCTCTCCAGAGGGTAGTGAGGTCTGCACAACGCATCATCGGGGGCAAACTACCTGCCCTCCAGGACACCTACACCACCCGATGTTACAGGAAGGCCATAAAGATCATCAAGGACATCTACCACCCGAGCCACTGCCTGTTCATCCCGCTATCATCCAGAAGGCGAGGTCAGTACAGGTGCATCAAAGCTGGGACCGAGAGACTGAAAAACAGCTTCTATCTCAAGGCCATCAGACTGTTAAACAGCCACCACTAACATTGAGTGGCTGCTGCCTACACACTGACACTGACTCAACTCCAGCCACTTTAATAATGGGAATTGATGGGAAATGTTGTAAATATATCACTAGCCACTTTAGACAATGCTACCTTATATAATGTTACTTACCCTACATTATTCATCTCATATGCATACCTATATACTGTACTCTATATCATCGACTGCATCCTTATGTAATACGTGTATCACTAGCCACTTTAACTATGCCACTTTGTTTACATACTCATCTCACATGTATATACTGTACTCGATACCATCTACTGTATCTTGCCTATGCTGCTCTGTACCATCACTCACTCATATATCCTTATGTACATATTCTTTATCCCCTTACACTGTGTATAAGACAGTAGATTAGGAATTGTTAGTTAGATTACTTGTTGGTTATTACTGCATTGTCGGAACTGGAAGCACAAGCATTTCGCTACACTCGCATTAACATCTGCTAACCATGTGTATGTGACAAATAAAATTTGATTTGATTTCACACACGGTTGGTTAAATACTGAACAAAAGTATAAACGCAACATGCAACAAATAAAAACAATGTGCTGAGTTACAGATCATAGAAGGAAATCAGTCAATTTAAATAAACTCATTAGGCAGGGGGCAGCCATGGGTGCCAGGCCCACCCACTTGGCAGCCAGGTCCACCCACTGGGGTGTCAGGCCCAGCCAATCAGAATACATTTTTCCCCACAAAAGGGCTTTATTACAGACAGAAATACTCCCCAGCACCCCCGTCCCCACTCAGACGATCCCACAGGTGAAGAAGCCAGATGTGGTCCTGGGCTGGCTTGGTTACACGTGGTCTGTGGTTGAGAGGCCGGTTGGACGTACTGCCAAATTCTCTAAAACGATGTTGGAGGCGCCTTATGGTAGAGAAATGGACATTCAATTATTTGGCAACAGCTCTGTTGGACATTCCTACAGTCAGCATGCAAATTGCACACTCCTTCAAAACTTGAGACATCTGTGGCATTGTGTTTTCTTAGAAAATGGCACATTTTATAGTGGTCTTTTATTGTCTCCAGCACAAGGTGCACCTGTGTAATGATCATGCTTTTTAATCAGCTTCTTGATATGCTACACCTGTCAGGTGGATGGATTATCTTGGCAAAGGAGAAATGCTCAATAGCGGATGTAAACCAATTTGTACACAACATTTTGAGCGAAATAAGCTTTTTGTAAATATGGAACATTTCTGGGATCTTTTATTTCAACTCATGAAACATGGGACCAACACTTTACATGTTGCATTTATAGTTTTGTTCAGTATATTAACAGTATTGCACTTTTCATGTAGCCTAATTTTGGCCAACTAATAGCCTAACCTCAGATCAAGCAACTTCATGGACTGAACGTTCAAATCATCATACATCTGTATCATCAGCAGGGCTACACTCCTGTCTCTTTTCTCTTCCCCGTGGTTCTGTTTCTCTTTGTGATATGTGTGGTAACATTTGTCTGTCGTTCCTTCTCATTCCTCTTTCCTTCTCACGCCTTCACATGTGAAAATAACACATCGGAATGTTTAGACGACAAGGTGGTTATCATCACCAAGGCCAACCGAGCCTCTCTTCTCTTTATTCTGCTCTTATTAGCTATTCCATTTTTCAAATATCTGCGGTAACGTCTTCATTTCTCCTAAGGCCTTTGGAAAGTTTGGGAAACAGAAATAATGTTTCCCGTCTTGAGGGTTTCCATGCCTGGATTGAATTCTATTTCAATTTAATAAGAACATTGTGAATGTAAAAAAAAGAGTTTTGATCTCGGGCTTGCCCTCTCCTCGAAACCGTTGTGTGTCCTTTGAAACGGAGCAGATGACTAGCTGCTTCCAGAGATGACTCAGATTCATGTGACATCTAATACCGATGTGGACGCAAACCACAGCCACTGGCAGGCTGTGTCTCACTCTGCGCCACATCCAGGGGTAGAAGCCACTGCCACTTAATGTTGTCTGACTCGGTTTACTGTAACAGGGAGAAGAGCAACAGATAGCCTTCCCGTCGAACATACCTAGAGGTGCATCCAAACCACGCAATATGTTTGTTTTGGTGCCGGTGGCGTCGTCCCGGGCAACGGACGGTGCATGTAATTTCCAGGCAGAGCTGTTAGCTGGTTGTAAGCCTCTTGTGAGACAACGCAGGGGGACTGGGCCTTGTGAAGATGTCACCAGTATGAATGGAAGCATTTGAGCCGCTGCATGACAAGCGTTTACAGCATGCAGTGAAAGTGCAGCAGGCAGGGTATCGACAGCAGCTGACAGGCCTAGAGGATAGAGTGAGGTTTGGACTGATATGTGTGTTTGTGATGGGGGACAAAGTGAGAGTAGAGGCATACGATTGGAATGACTGGCATGTGTTGCTGTGTTTCCATCCATACTGTACTGTACTGTACTGTACTGTAGAGAAGTCTACTGGTCTGTGTTTCCACCAAGGCCTCTAGGTCTGACTGTCCCCTTAAATTGAGTGCTCTACATTTTTCTCCTTTAGTTTTCCATCTAATTGGTCACCCTCTATTTTTCTATCTCTCTCATTCACTTCCTCCATCTCACCCTCAGCTCCACTACCCCCAGCTAATTCAACACAACCATATTTGCTCTAAAGTCTTGTTTGTTTCTTTTTATTTGGAGTGGTCCAGAAGAGATTGCTTTGGGTCAGGCCCGTTCCCTCTTCAAAGTGCTGACCAGGGGATGGGGGGATGGGGGGGGGAGAATACGAGGGTGTGTGTGTGTACAACTAAGACTCTCTGATCAAATGCCAAGCATAGCAGCGCTTGATATTTGAAGTGCCGAAACCTTCGCTTTTTTAATAATTCTGTGTTTGCTTTAGGTTTACAGTGCTGCGTTTCATTCACGTGTGGTGAACTGATTCCTCATCAAGCGCCGTAGGAGTCTGGCTGCGGGGAACATTAGAGCCAGCCAATTGGATACGGGGTAGTGATGCGAGGGCCAGCTTGTTTGTTCACCCGCCCGACTATGAGTGAAAATCTGAGGCCCGCACCCGACCCTGATCCACAAAAATAGAAAATGTGTTGTACAGTCAGAGATAGCGCAGCAATTTCTTTTACAGACCTTTTTAGATCGGCTTATGTTTCTGCTTATAATTTCCAACATTTTGGTAGGCTATTTGCTAGTCAACATGAATGTAATTAGGTACATGCAGCTTCTCTTCTGTCATTACTTGTTGCCCTTAGAATACAAAATACTTCCTTGCTCAACAGAATAATGTCATAAATCAGCAGAATGAATGCTTCAATTTAGTTGACATTGGTAAGGTTTTTCTCTTTCATCTCTGCTTCTCTCGTGCAGCAAAGACATTTAGGGACCAAAGAGAAAATACAATTACATTCCAAATGACATAATTTTTAAGGAAATTAAAAGCTGTGAAAACATGTTTCTGGAGAGATTTCAGGTCGGCTTGGATGCATATTTAATGTGGTTGAAATACTATCAGCTTTTATGATGCTGATAAAGATAGAATCTTTACAGACGGTCCCTAACCGTGCATTCATTCTCTCAAGATGCTTAAAGAAAGAAAGAATATTTCTCCACTCCTGTTCCCGAGTACAAATGTACATTTGGTGTATCATTTTACTGCAAGAAATGATTCATATATTATATTAGGCTATATGAGAGGTTACAGACCTAGTGTCAGTGTCCAGATTTCATTTCACCCATCTGAACAGTAGCCAGCAGTTCCCTTGACGTGCCATTTCGAAGTCCCCATCTTGTGACTGTTGAATGTGTTTAGCGCCTCACAATCATCACACATAACATAGCGGACACTGCTATCATCCTCTTTTACCACTTCAACAAATCTTTCCCAAACATTTGGCTAATGTTCTGGCCCTCCCTTCTTATTTTCAACTCTCCATTTTGAAAGATTTTCTAAAATCCGACATTGTCCTTTTTTCCTCAGTGGATTGACATGATTTTTTTCTGCCCAAGTTCCCAAAAGCAATTGGCAATTGGAGTGTGGCGCGGCGGTCTAAGGCAATGCATCTCAGTGCAAGAATCCAGGCTGCATCACATCCGGCCGTGATTGGGAGTCCCATAGGGCAGCGCACAATTGGCCCAGTATCGTCTGGGTTTGGCTGGAGTTGACTGGCATTGTAAATAAGAATTTGTTCTTAACTAACTTGCCTAGTTAAATAAAAAAAAACACAAAAACTAAAACAATATTTGGCACGCTACAATAAGGCCCTTAAAGCTTAGGCTTAGACTACGCACTAATGCCAGATAAAAAAAAAATAATGAAAGGAAACCCTCAATGTAGCCTATAGATATGAATTGCACAAGAATTAGACAGTTATACAGTGCCTTGCGAAAGTATTCGCCCCCCTTGAACTTTGCGACCTTTTGCCACATTTCAGGCTTCTAACATAAAGATATAAAACTGTATTTTTTTGTGAAGAATCAACAACAAGTGGGACACAATCATGAAGTGGAACGACATTTATTGGATATTTCAAACTTTTTTAACAAATCAAAAACGGAAAAATTGGGCGTGCAAAATTATTCAGCCCCTTTACTTTCAGTGCAGCAAACTCTCTCCAGAAGTTCAGTGAGGATCTCTGAATGATCCAATGTTGACCTAAATGACTAATGATGATAAATACAATCCACCTGTGTGTAATCAGGTCTCCGTATAAATGCACCTGCACTGGGATAGCCTCAGAGGTCCGTTAAAAGAACAAGAAGAACAAGGAACACACCAGGCAGGTCCGAGATACTGTTGTGAAGAAGTTTAAAGCCGGATTTGGATACAAAAAGATTTCCCAAGCTTTAAACATCCCAAGGAGCACTGTGCAAGCGATAATATTGAAATGGAAGGAGTATCAGACCACTGCAAATCTACCAAGACCTGGCCGTCCCTCTAAACTTTCAGCTCATACAAGGAGAAGACTGATCAGAGATGCAGCCAAGAGGCACATGATCACTCTGGATGAACTGCAGAGATCTACAGCTGAGGTGGGAGACTCTGTCCATAGGACAACAATCAGTCGTATATTGCACAAATCTGGCCTTTATGGAAGAGTGGCAAGAAGAAAGCCATTTCTTAAAGATATCCATAAAAAGTGTTGCTTAAAGTTTGCCACAAGCCGCCTGGGAGACACACCAAACATGTGGAAGAAGGTGCTCTGGTCAGATGAAACCAAAATTGAACTTTTTGGCAACAATGCAAAACGTTATGTTTGGCGTAAAAGCAACACCGCTCTCACCGTGAACACACCATCCCCACTGTCAAACATGGTGGTGGCAGCATCATGGTTTGGGCCTGCTTTTCTTCAGCAGGGAGAGAGAAGATGGTTAAAATTGATGGGAAGATGGATGGAGCCAAATACAGGACCATTCTGGAAGAAAACCTGATGGAGTCTGCAAAAGACCTGAGACTGGGACGGAGATTTGTCTTCCAACAAGACAATGATCCAAAACATAAAGCAAAATCTACAATGGAATGGTTCAAAAATAAACATATCCAGGTGTTAGAATGGCCAAATCAAAGTCCAGACCTGAATCCAATCAAGAATCTGTGGAAAGAACTGAAAACTGCTGTTCACAAATGCTCTCCATCCAACCTCACTGAGCTCGAGCTGTTTTGCAAGGAGGAATGGGAAAACATTTCACTCTCTCGATATGCAAAACTGATAGAGACATACGCCAAGCGACTTACAGCTGTAATGGCAGCAAAAGGTGGCGCTACAAAGTATTAACTTAAGGGGGCTGAATAATTTTGCACGCCCAATTTTTCAGTTTTTGATTTGTTAAAAAAGTTTGAAATATCCAATAAATGTCGTTCCACTTCATGATTGTGTCCCACTCACAAAAAAATACAGTTTTATATCTTTATGTTTGAAGCCTGAAATGTGGCAAAAGGTCGGCCAGTTCAAGGGGGCCGAATACTTTCGCAAGGCACAGTATATTTTTTTATGCAGTGTTTATTCTTTACTCAACCCGCCCGCCACCCACCCACTCTTCATACACAAAATATTTCAGTACCCTAAACACGCCCGCAAAAAACTCCATATCGACATTACGAGGGCTTGCTGATCTAGCGCTTTGGAGATATATCAATTAGAGGGCAGGCGTGGAGCCGCACCATTCATAAGCACACACACTACAGTTGGCAGCTGCTTTCTTGGCCTGTTTAGATATGGCACCCCTCATCACTGTGTGGCTCAAATAATGACATTCGTGAGGTCTACCAAGGCTGCTCAGATCACAACACACAGTTGCATTTTTATTATCAGTTATGATAATGTAATATGAGATGCAACTTACAGTCTCCTCACACATTCAGTCGATGTGGTACCATGTAGGACTTGAACCCTCCACTTTGTTGCTGCAAGCACGAGTGGTCCTATCAACTGAGCCATCGGAAGTCCTTACGTTTCGCATCTCTCCATCACAAAGACGGGTCACGCCATGTGTTTATGGAATGGGATGGGATGGGAACGCAGCATGTTATCACATGTTGCCACATCTTTGCCTGGTTACAACATCAAAAGCGTCTGGCAGCGACGCAAAGCTAACGATGCTCTTTTATTTGCTGCAGTTATTTTAAGCTCGTTACAATAGGCCTCCTCACAGACGAAGCATACACATTGTGCACACACCGTCCCCTCCACCCCCACACCCTCCTCTATACCTCAACATAAGGCCTCCGAGTCTTCATTGGTATGTTTTTCTCTACCCCAACTTATTGACCACCTGCTCAGTAATTATCCCAGAAATGGCTCAACAGCTTTATCTTTCATACAAGTGGAGATGTGTGGCTGTAGGAAGACGACGCAACAAAACAAGCTGCCATGAGATCGAGTTGGAGATACAGGAGCACTTCAAAAGTGTTCAATGAAAGTGTCTCCATTGCCACACATGACCATCTCACATACTGCAGACACAACTTCACAGCGTAGTTTGGTCAAAGGCGATATTGTTTGTTCACTGTCTGTAGTCTTGGCAACGTACGCTTGGCATGTCCTCAGCAGGTCTGTTGTAGAAACAAAGGTCATGTGGTTTGGTAAGAAGAATGCCTCTCTCTCCACAGGTGTGATTACTACCTCTTAGGGTTTAGAGCTTCTGGTAGTCACCTCATACAAGTACTTGGGTGTATGTCTAGGCGGTACACTGTCCTTCTCTCAGCACATATCAAAGCTGCAGGCTGAAGTTAAACCTAGACCTGGTTTCCTCGAATCGCTCCTCTTTCACCCCAGCTGCCAAACTAACCCTGATTCAGATGACCATCCTACCCATGCTAGATTACGGAGTCATAATTTATAGATTGGCAGGTAAGGGTGCTCTCGAGCGGCTAGATGTTATTTACCATTCAGCCATCAGATTTGCCACCAATGGTCCTTATAGGACACATCACTGCACTCTATACTCCTCTGTAAACTGGCCATCTCTGTATATTGCAAGACCCACTGGTTGATGCTTATTTATAAAACCCTTTTAGGCCTCACTCCCCCTATCTGAGATATCTACTGCAGCCCTCATCCTCCACATACAACACCCATTCTGCCAGTCACACACATATCCCTGGGTTGCTCATCTTTTCAGTTAGCTGCAGCTAGCAACTGGAACGAGCTGCAACAAACACTCAAACTGGACAGTTTTATCTCAATCTCTTCATTCAAAGACTCAATCAGGGACACTCTTACTGACAGTTGTGGCTGCTTTGCGTGATGTATTGTTGTCTCTACCTTCTTGCCCTTTGTGCTGTTGTCTTTGCCCAATAATGTTTGTACCATGTTTTGTTCTGCTACCATGTTGTGCTGCTGCCATGTTGTGTTGCTACCATGTGTAACAAATCTCTTCGTCGTCTGAGGAGGAGTAGGAAGGATCAGACCAATATGCAGCGTGGTAAGTGTCCATGTTAATTATTTATTTGACTGAACACACAAAACAAAATGACAAAGTGAAAGGAAGAAACGAAACAGTTCTGTCAGGTGAATACACAAAACAGAAAACAACTACCCACAAATCATAGTGGGATCACAGGCTACCTAAGTATGGTTTTCAATCAGAGACAACGATTGACAGCTGCCTCTGATTGGGAACCATACCAGGCCAAAAGCAGAAATACAAAACATAGAACAAAAACATCAAATGCCCACCCCAGCTCGCGCCCCGACCAAACTAAAACAGACATAAAAAAGGAACTAAGGTCAGGACGTGACACCATGTTGGTGTCAAGTTGTGTTGCTTGCTACCATGCTGTGTTGTCATATGTTACTGCCTTGCTATGTTGTTGTCTTAGGTCTCTTTTTTATGTAGTGTTATGTTGTCTCTCTTGTCGTGATGTGTGTTTTGTCCTATATTTATATTGTATGATTTTTAAAAATGTTAATCCCAGCCCCCGTCAACCGCAGGAGGCCTTTTGCCTTTTGGTAGGCCGTCATTGTAAATAAGCATTTGACTTGCCGAATTAAATAAAGGTTAAATAAAAAATAAAAATGAATAAAAGGACTGCCCTCAGCCTAATGTTCTCAGTCCAATCCCTCTCCCAACAGTGTCATCCCATTCTGAATCTGCTTAATGTGTCTTGAGTCGGGCTCGACTCAGGATCTCTTATTGGATTTCAGTCTAAGTTGGGCTGGTCTGGTGGGTGTTTATTGGATACTAGCCTCTGCCGAGTCCCCAACAACCGGATCCTCCAGTTTGCAGGGGAAATGTAAAGAGAGCCTGTGACGTGACTTCATCTTTTGGACGTTAACAAGGCAACACTCCAACACTCCTAGTGATTGGTTGAACAGTGTAGAACAGAACCTCCCCCCAACAGTTGTTTTCTTCTTGTCAAGACCAGTATGTAGGGGATCTAGTTTCAGACAATTCTTTTACATCTGCTACGTTAGGTTTATTGGATACCACCCAGGCCCCAACCTTATTGGGTGTCTGTTCTGAAGTGTGAACTGGCCAGTTATTTTCCTTTGTTAAACTTGTTTCGTAACATCAAACAGGCAACGACTACCAGGTAGATTTGCTTTTGTGTCATTGTCATAAGCGCCTTTCTCATAACCACTGTCGTAACCTCTGGATTTGATGGAAAGGCTGGGGTTGAAGTGATCTTTTGTTGCGTATGCTCCTTTGCTCCAAAGGGGCGTTATGACAGGATGAAGGTGTCTGCAGTAGAGCCTAGCAGGTCATCTGGGAGAGTAAGCCCAGTTTGTAAGGCACCTCCACCTTATGAAAAAAAACGACTGAATTACTGCACAAACACTTTAGTGCAGTAGTGACTATGTAGACTTGTAGGGATTGTTTAGTGAATGTGTAGTTTATGCACTACTCAGGATACACAAGTAGAGTTTTGTAGTGTTCAGTAGGAAAAAGTGTTTCCAGTAGTAAATAGGTAGATCTTTACTACTTGATGTTGGTAGTAAATAAGTAGTCACAAAATACTACACTGGCTTTTTGCGACCGCAGAAGACAAATTGTTGTTGTTAGCGAGCTACTGTTTTTGACCATCCGGAATGTAATCGTCTTCCATCCTTCATCATCCTGTCTTTCATAGCCCTTATGCTGGCACCATCTGTAAGTTTAACTTTCCTTTATGTTTCATGAATACTGTCATGTCGTTGCATAGCCGGAAATCCAAGATAGCGTAGCAGTCAGGCGTCTTTGTCTTCGTCTTGTCGTGTTCCGTGCATATATATTTTTATATCCTTTTTCTTCACATATATTTAAAAAATGTTTTCTTAACCTCAACTTCAACATACTCTCCTGCAACCCGCCTCACCCAATGTGGTATGAATCTTCTATTTTTTTTAACCTTAGAACCGGAACCCCCAACAGAAGCTAGCCAGCTAACTAGCTACTAGCTAGTAGTCAACCTTTAGCCCGGACAACTCCTGCCAGTCTGCACAGCGCGATTCAACCCAGAGCATATCTGACTTCTTCTTCTCCATATCTCCGGATTCCTACCGCAAGCTCTGAACCTTTTCACTTGGATCATCGCAGCTAGCTAGCTACTATCCGAGTGGCTACTCCTGGCTAACGTCTCTGTCCCAAAAAGCAAGCACCAATTAGCCTGGAGCTAGCCTATGCTAGGCCCATCTCCCGGCTAGCTGAAGAGGTCCATCAACCACTCCTTGGGATACAATACCTATTTTGCCAATTGGCCTGGACCCCTTTTACTGCCGATACGGAGCCCCACCGATTCATCACAACTGGACTACCGACGTAATCTGCCCGAGGGAGTTTTTCAACAGGCTCATCCGTCGCGATGTCCCCTGATTGTCCATTTGCTAGCCGCGGCCCGCTAGCTGTCTAGAGCATATCGGACTGTTAGCTGAAGAGGTCCATCAGCCAAATTCTTGGGCTACTCTACCCATTTTGCCAATTGGCCTGGAACCTTTTACTACTTGGAGCCCTGCTGATTCATTACGACTGGCCTGCCGACGTAACCGCACGAGGGGGCTACAATAGACTTCTTCCGTCGCAACGTCCCTCTAAGGCCCTTGGGCTAGCCCCGGCCCGCTAGCGGTGTGAAACGCCGTGTCTGCAGCCCGCCTAGCTATTCACTGGACCCTATGGTCACTCAGCTACGCATGCCTCTCCCTAATGGCAATATGCCTTGTCCATTGCGGTTTTCGTTAGTGATTATTGTCTTATTTCACTGTAAGAGCCTCCAGCCCTGCTCAATATGTCTTAGCTAACCTGTTTGTTCCACCTCCCACACATGCAGTGACCTCACCTGGTTTAAATGGTGTCTTTAGAGACAATACCTCTCTCATCGTCACTCAATGCCTAGGTTTATCTCCACTGTATTCACATCCTACCACACCTTTGTCTGTACATTATGCCTTGAATCTATTCTGCCGCACCCAGAAACCTGCTCCTCTTACTCTCTGTTCACGAATGTACTACACAACAAGTCCTTATAGCCTTTAGCCGTACCCTTATACCATTCCTCCTCTGTTCCTCTGATGATGTAGAGGTTAATCCAGGCCCTGCAGTGCCTAGCTCCACTCCCATTCCCCAGGTGCTCTCATTTGTTGACTTCTGTAACCGTGAAAGCCTTTGTTTCATGCATGTTAACATTAGAAGCCTCCTCCCTCCTCCCTTAGTTTAATTCACTGCTTTAGCACACTCTGCCAACCCGGATGTCCTGGCTTAGGAAGGCCACCAAAAACCCTGAAATTTCCATCACTAACTATAACATTTTCCGACATGATAGAACTGCCAAAGGGGGCGGAGTTGCAATCTACTGCAGAGATAGCCTGCAGAGTTCTGTCTTATTATCCAGGTCTGTGTTCAAACAATTTGAGCTTCTACTTTTAAAAATCCACCTTTCCAGAAACAAGTCTCTCACCGTTGCCGCTTGCTATAGTCCACCTTCTGCCCCCAGCTGTGCCCTGGACACCATATGTGAATTGATTGCTCCCCATCTATCTTCAGAGCTCGTGCTGTTAGGTGACCTAAACTGGGACATGCTTAACACCCAGGCCATCCTACAATCTAAGCTTGATGACCTCAATCTCACACAAATTATCAATGTACCTACCAGGTACAACCCCAAATCCGTAAACACGGGCACCCTCATAGATAACATCCTAACCAACAAACTCCAAAAAGTTCTGGGACACTGTAAAGTCCATGGAGAATATGAGGACCTCCTCCCAGCTTCCCACTGCACACTGGGGCTAGGAAACACTGTCGCCACCGATAAATCCACGATAATTGAGAATTTCAATAAGCATTATTCTACGGCTGGCCATGCTTTCCACCTGGCTACCCCTACCCCGGTCAACAGCCCTGCACAGCAACTTTCCCAAGCCTCCCCATTTCTCCTTCATCCAAATCCAGATAGCAGATGTTCTGAAAGAACTGCAAAATCTGGACCCCTACAAATCAGCCGGGCTAGACAATCTGGACCCTCTATTTCTAAAATTATCAACAGAAATTGTTGCAACCCCTATTACTAGCCTATTCTACCACTCTTTCATATCGTCTGAGATCCCCAAAGATTGGAAAGCTGTCGCGGTCATCCCCCTCTTCAAAGGGGGAGACACTCTAGACCCAAACTGCTACAGACCTATATCTATCCTACCCTGCCTTTCTAAGATCTTCGAAAGTCAAGTTATCAAACAGATCCCAGACCATTTTGAATCCCACCGTACCTTCTCCACTATGCAATCTGGTTTCCGAGCTGGTCATGGGTGCACCTCAGCCACGCTCAAGGTCCTAAACGATATCATAACAGCCATCGAAAAGAGACAATACTGTGCAGCTTTATTCATCGACCTGGCTAAGGCTTTCGACTCTGTCAATCACCACATTCTTATCGGCAGACTCAACAGCCTTGGTTTCTCAAATGACTGCCTCGCCTGGTTCACCAACTACTTCTCAGACAGAGTTCAGTGTGTCAAATTGGAGGGCCTGTTGTTCGGACCTCTGGCAGTCTCTATGGGGGTGCCACAGGGTTCAATTCTCGGGCCAACTCTTTTCTCTGTATACATCAATGATGTCGCTCTTGATGTTGGTGATTCTCTGATCCACCTCTACGCAGACGACACCATTCTGTATACTTCTGGCCCTTCTTTGGACACTGTGTTAACTAACCTCCAGACAAGTTTCAATGCCATACAGCTCTCCTTCCTTGACCTCCAACTGCTCTTAAATGCAAGTAAAACTAAATGCATGCTCTTCAACTGATTGCTGCCCGCACCTGCCCGCCTGTCCAGCATCACCACTCTGGACGGTTCTGACTTAGAATATGTGGACAACTACAAATACCTAGGTGTCTGGTTAGACTGTAAACTAGCTAATCCAAAATTAAATCTAGAATCGGCTTCCTATTTCGCAACAAAGCATCCTTCACTCATGCTGCCAAACATACCCTTGTAAAACCGACTATCCTGCCAATCCTTGACTTCGGCGATGTCATTTACAAAATAGCCTCCAACACTCTACTCAGCAAATTGGATGCAGTCTATCACACTGCCATCCATTTTGTCACCAAAGCCCCATATACTACCCACCGCTCTGACCTGTATGCTCTCATTGGCTGGCCCTCGCTTCATATTCGCCGCCAAACCTACTGGCTCCAGATTATCTATAAGTCTTTGCTAGGTAAAGCCCCGCTTTATCTCAGCTCACTGGTCACCATTGCAGCACCCACCCATGCACGCGCTCCAGCAGGTATATTTCACTGTTCACCCCAAAAGCCAACTCCCCCTTTGTCCGCCTTTCCTTCCAGTTCTCTGCTGCAATGACCCGAATGAATTGCAAAAATCACTGAAGCTGGAGACTCATATCTCCCTCACTAACTTTAAGAACCAACTGTCAGAGCTGCTCACAGATTACTGCACCTGTACACAGCCCATTTGTAAATAGCCCATACAACTACCTCATCCCCATACTGTTATTTATTTTATTTATTTTTTCGCTCCTTTACACCCCAGTATCTCTACTTGCACATTCATCTTCTGCACATCTATCACTCCAGTGTTTAATTGCTAAATTGTAATTATTTCACCACTATCGCCCATTTATTGCCTTACCTCCCTAATCTTACCTCATTTGCACACACTGTATGTAGACTTTTTCTATTGTGTTAGTGACTGTATGTTTGTTTATTCCATGTGTTGTTGTATGTCGCACTGCTTTGCTTTATCTTGGCCAGGTCGCAGTTGTAAATGAGAACTTCTTCTCAACTCGCCTACCTGGTTAAGTGAAGGTTGAATAAAAAAAATATCTGACTTTTTACCACATCAAAAGGTTGCTCGCCAAAATGGTCTTGTGTTTAGGAGCTAACCCCATTGAAATGTAACTATGTAACCTCTGTTCTTGTCATGCTAGCGGTCTTGTGTGTTTGTATGCAAATGTACAGTATGTTCATATTAGTATACTTACCCATTCTACTTACCTCTTTTCCCCTGTTGCCAAGGAGGCCCTCGACATAAGACTGGAGTTTTTTTCTGTGTTGTCTTATGCGATTTCTGTTAGCAGATGATTGACAATGGCTTATAATTGGTTGTCTCTTGTGCTTGCCTTTATTTTCTAAAAGGTTAAAAGGTGGAGAAATGTAGCTGAAACAAAGAAAGAGGATCTGAAGATAGTTAATTAAGTCAAAGCTGAATGAAGACAAGTCCTCAAAGGGATTAACAAAAAAGTACAAATATGTCAGTTAATATGTAATTATTTTAATAATAATAAAAATGTGAGTGAGAGAGACTGTCATTTCTTCAAACAATCATCTTTATTTAATAACAATTGCAATAATGGAGAGGTTAAAAAATCAGTGTTAAGAGCCCAACGAATGGCGTTGGGTCTCAGCTTATATAGCCAAGTATTCTAATGGAACGATATAACACGTGATTATAGCTTACCATAGCCTCACATCTCTCAAGCAGTTTGTAACGGTTGCTATGTGTGTGTGTCAAAAGAAGATTAGGGTTATGACGAGGTGGCCTTTGCTGACTGTAACGAGTGCGCTGAGAGTTGGGAAGCAAGTTCAGGGAGTGAGTGTTTCAATAAATAAACACAACTAAATACAAAACAAGAAACACGAACAACGCACAGACATGACACAGAAACAATGACGCCTGGGGAAGGAAACAATGGGAGTGACATATATAGGGAAGGTAATCAGGGATGTCCAGTCGAGTTTGATGACGCGCAGGTGCGCGTAACGATGGTGACAGGTGTGTGCCATAATGAGCAGCCTGGTGACCTAGAGGCCGGAGAGGAAGCACACGTGACAGTACCCCCCCCGACGTGTGGCTCCGGCCGCAGGAAGCCGACCAAAATGACGATCCCGGGGATTAGGAGCGGACCGGTAACCTCTGCTGAGACACGGGCTACCTGTCAGTCCGGCTGAAACGCGGGAGCCTCGCGAACTAGAGAGTATACGTGACAGTTCCCCATCCCAGGGACACGTTCGGCTCCAGCCGTAGGATGCCAACCAAAGAGACGATCTCGGGGGTCAGGGGCAAAACCGGTCACACCTGCTGATGCGCGGGAACTTGACAGAATGGCTGAGGCAGGGGAACCTGGTGATCCGGTGAAGGCATGAGAGCCTGACGAGCCAGCTGTAGCAGGGGAGCCTGGCGATCCGGTGAAGGCATGAGAGCCTGACGAGCCAGCTGTAGCAGGGGAGCCTGGCGATCCGGTGAAGGCATGAGAGCCTGACGGGCCAGCTGTAGCAGGGGAGCCTGGCGATCCGGTGAAGGCATGAGAGCCTGACGAGCCAGCTGTAGCAGGGGAGCCTGGCGATCCGGTGAAGGCATGAGAGCCTGACGGGCCAGCTGTAGCAGGGGAGCCTGGCGATCCGGTGAAGGCATGAGAGCCTGACGAGCCAGCTGTAGCAGGGGAGCCTGGCGATCCGGTGAAGGCATGAGAGCCTGACGGGCCAGCTGTAGCAGGGGAGCCTGGCGATCCGCCTGTAGCGGCTCCCGGACCCGACGTCATTCCCACCGAAACAAAAAACAAATAACACTCCCCGATGCTTCTCTTGGTTAGGTGTCATTCTGAAACGAGTGCGCTGAGAGTCGGGAAGCAAGTTCAGGGAGTGAGTGTTTTAATAAATAAACGCAAATAAATATAAAACAATAAACATGAACAACGCACAGACATGACTCAGAAACAATAACGCTTGGGGAAGGAACCAAAGGGAGTGACATAAATAGGGAAGGTAATCAGGGAAGTGATGGAGTCCAGGTGAGTCTGATGACGCGCAGGTGCGTGTAACTATGGTGACGGGTGTGCGCCATAATGTGCAGCCTGGTGACCTGGAGGCCGGAGAGGGAGCACACGTGAAACTGAAATTGTATTCAGCTAATAGTATGAGATCAAACCCAATTCTCAGTTCTCATTTTCTAAAGAACATCTTGTTCTTGTTTCTTCGAAAATGGGAAGCTACATATGGATAAGATTGTAGCTTGTGACAGCTTGCCTAGACCTTTCACGTGACAACACCCCCACAGCAACAGCCACTTAGAACAACATTAAAGAGGTTGTTCTACACTTTTCCGATTTTCACAAGCTTAAAGAGGTTTAACAAGATTTTTCCCTCACAGTTTGTATAAACATATTATTTATTGTTTGATGATATAACTACAGTTAGAAACTTTAGGAATTAACATGTGCAATAGTCTAGTAGTGACACAGTAATGAAACAAGAAGATGCCAATAGTGATTTTGAAGAGGCAAACAGTAGTAAATATGTGAGTTTCAATAGTAATTCTGTGGAAATAGTAATTATGTAGGAAATGAAAATGATCAGGAGCAATTCAGTAGTGATCAGTAGTGACATAACACTACACAGACAAATGGCAGTGCATACAGCAGTAACATGTTGGCATTATATAGTAATTCAATAGTGAACATGTAGGAATTGTGTATGTATGTGTAGGTTTGAAGTAGTAGATAGCCAAAAGCTCAGTAGTTACACACTAGTCATTAAGGGAGACTTATGTAGTGATTTGTTCACCAGTAGTGAAACGTCCCAATTTATCACTCATTACTACTTAAAAAAACGACATAAATCCCTACTGGTTAACTACACATCTCAGTAGCAATCAAGTAGTAAAACCAGTAGGTTTTGTGTAGATCTTGTGTAGTGGTGATGAGTAGTAATTCAGTAGTACTTTTTCATGAGGCCATGGTCAGTCAAACAGCTGTTTGGGCAGACAGTCAGAGTGCTGTACATAGGCAAGGCCTGTGGCTGAAGCTAAACCCTCTAACTGTTTTAAAGTACCCTCTTCGCAAACCTCTCAGCCTCCACATCCAACAACCCAGTCCCCCTATCCCCTATTGCCCCTCAACCCTCAACTCCTTTGACCCACATCCAACATTCCCTAGTTCCCTCCGACTCTGTCCTCCAACCCTCTACCCCCACATCCACCATCCCACCAGTCCACTAAGCCTCAAGTGGCCCCTCTACTTGAGCCCCTCTGCCCCTCCCCCTCCTTCTCAATCCTCTAACCCACATCCAACTGCCCCCAGTGCCCCATAACCCTGCCCTCAACCTCTTTGCCCCCAAATCCAATAATCCACTAGACCTCTAGCGCCCCCACATCCAACAACCCAACAGTCTACCAAGCCCCAAGTGCCCCTTGGCCCCAACCCGTCTGAACCACATCCAAGCCTGCCCGGCCCCCTGGCCCTGGCCTCTGGCTCTGGACCCCTGCGCCAGTCACTGTGGGCACTGCCAGCTCGAATGTCTGGAAAAGCCTGACATTCCAGGCGCGATTCAGGGCCGTCCAAAAATGCAGGTATGCGGCAAAGCCCCTTTTGAGTCGTGTTTTCTTTAAACACGGTCCCGCCCAAGCACAGCAAATCAATACAGTGTAAATATCCTGCAGGTTCACTGGATGGGACGACTTCAAAAGGACAGCGCTTCCTGAGGTGGAAGAGTTGAGTAGAGAGAGAGAGAGAGAGAGAGAGAGGCAGCAGTATGTAGAGGACTAAACTCCTGCATTAATGACCTGCTTTCCCACAAAGTTATTCCTGCTCTCTGGAAAACATATCCAAACGGCAGCGTCAGGAATTCGCCGGCCTCCCCGCCAGTAACCTATCCAAATTCAAAACAACATTTCCACTCAAAACGAAATGTCCACGCCTTATTGACGAGATGTGTGATGCAAGCAAATTGTGCCTGTGATGTCTTTTAAGGAAGTCTGGCTGCAAAACCAAGGGCGTGTTTCTACCATCAAGACTTTCTCCCATTTTCACCCACAGGGTACCCAAGGGCACTGAGACGTGGCGGAAGTAATTATGGCCAACAAGTTGAGACTTCGTGAATGAGCAGTGGCTTAATACGCCCAATTAGTCCGGAGGTATTTGTCACCTGAGGCCAATTAGGGAATTAAAGGGCTAGGTTGACATTCTGACTCGGCACTCTGAGCTGTGTGTGAATGTCTGGCCAGGCAGAACGAGCGGAGTGGCGTACACACTAATCTCTAATTTACCACCAGGACCTGTGGAGTTGGGCCTTGCCCCACCAACACTTTTGGGTCTGTATCAAATTACATTAGCGCTAAGGGACTGTAGGGATACCCTGCAAGAGACTAAAGCATTGTTGTATAAGGGCCAGTAGTTTTGCACTATAAGGGACGTAAGCCACATTGAGACCATGAGCTACGATGGCTGTTACCTGTCAAATAAAAATGTACCATGCTTTTGTTGAAAGGAAAATGTTTTGTTGAGAGGAAATGTATCATAGTAACTGACTATATCTTAGATTCAACATCCTAGAGATTGCAGTGTTCTCAAGCTTTTGTTCGTACTACAGTATGTCTCAGATATTACGTTTACACAAAGGGAGGATTAGCAAAGGTCACTTCAATAGGCTGTGAATCACTTGCTATTGTTCAGCTCCCTTTGACGTTGGCCTCTTTGCGAATTGCAAGACCTGTCCAATATCAAAGGACTTGCAACAATCTGTTCGTTACTACACCCCACAAAATACTGGTTCTTCTCATCAGCGCTCAATAAAGTCCATAACAGCAACCTACCCACCGTATTGACAACATAGATAAGACCTTGGTTATAATCAATGTTCTGGAATATTCCGGACACCGTTGACCTGTCCTGATAGCGGCTGTTGGTGGCTGTGGCTGCCAAAGTCATTATGGGTATCTCTTTCTCCCCCGTCGCTAGACATGAAGGACTGGGAGGCCAAGCTGGATTCCACTGTGAGTCTGTGGCCTGGATATTAGTTTCATATTGGAGATAAACAGAGTGGTGAGCCAGCCAGGAGCGAAAGGGTCAGGGGCATAGAGAGAAGAGCATGGTGAAGGGTTCTGGGAAAGAGACAGAAGGAGAGATGGGGTCAGGAACAGAGTGAGAGAGGTCTGGGATAGAGGGTCAGCAACACATATAAACAGGGCTTGGAGCCGAGAACAAGGGCCTGGAGACGGAGAAAACGGATGAAGGCAGAGGGGCAGTCTGAGACAGAGAACAGGTGGGGGAAAAAGAACCAGACATAAGAAGGAAGGGTGTTCTGGGACAGAAGAAAAAGGAGGGAGACAGTCAGACCGATAGAGGGAGAGACGTGTGGAGGTCAGCCCAGTCGTGACTCCATTCCTAGGTGATTGGGAAAAATGGGGGCTCAGTGGACTCTCTCTCCCTCTGGGTAATTAAGTAACAGCCATGTGGCGCTAGGGACATGTCAAACAAGAGAGGGAATGAGACAAGTGCAACCCTATTGTGTTTCAGGGGTGGATTTGGACTAGGGAAGCTCTAGGCCTGGCGTATAGGCCCACACCACCTGCCCCCCACTCCCCTCCCCTCACCTCTCCAACCAACCCCCAAAATTAGTTATCGTATCAGGGCACAGCCTTTTGAGCACTTGGCTGGAGGGGACGAGGGTGGTGGGGGACAGCAAGGGGGACGAGTGGGTGGGGGGCAGCGAAGAGGGGAACGGCAGAGGGGGAGAGTTTCAATATTACACGTTCTGCTAACTGTGGCCAGCCTCTGTGATGTCATGGCCGTGTTTATATATGGAACTGACAGTATGAGAGTGGTAGAGGAGGGTGTCAGGCAGCATGTCATGACAGGGTGGACTGACTGATGTGGGAACTGCGTTGATGTCATGGTGCCTGATTGAGCCTCACTCAGGTTCATATTAGATCATATTAGATTACTCTTTATGTGGTTTATTATGGGCCAAGATATTATGTCTAGTGTGAGTCCAGTTTATAGAGTGATGTAAAAGTCCCAACGTGACTCACATTGTGTGTGTGTGTGTGTGTGTGTCTGCGTGTGCTTGCATAGGCTATATGATCTAACACATTCACCAGTGCTATTTATACTCCAAGCAGAGCTTGTGTTTTTAGTGGTAAGCTAAGCATGTATGAAATTCTACATAATCTTATATACTTTCTCTCGTTCTCTCTACTCTTTTTCTATGCTCAGGTTGTACAGCGCATTCGGAAAGTATTCAGACCACTTTCCTTTCTCCAAATTTTGTTACGTTACAGCCTTCTAAAATTGATGAAATCATTTCCTCCCATCATCAATGCGCCATAATGACAAAGCGAAAACAGGTTTTTAGAACTTTTTGCAAATGTATTAAAAATAAAAAAACAGAAATTACCTTATTTGCATAAGCATTCAGACCCTTTTCTATGAGACTCTAAACTGAGCTCAGATGTTTCTACAACTTGATTGGAGTCCACCTGTTGTAAATTCAATTGAGTGGACATGATTTGGAAAGGCTCACCTGTCTATACAAGGTCCCACAGTTGACAGTGCATGTCAGAGCAAAAATCAAGCCAAGAGGTCGAAGGAATTGTCCGTCGAGTTCCGAGACAGGATTGTCTCGAGGCA
The DNA here is from genome assembly GCF_036934945.1 of Oncorhynchus masou masou. Taxonomy (NCBI): domain Eukaryota; kingdom Metazoa; phylum Chordata; class Actinopteri; order Salmoniformes; family Salmonidae; genus Oncorhynchus; species Oncorhynchus masou. The sequence goes on along the minus strand of NC_088214.1, from coordinate 34,364,508 downwards.
CAGATCTGAAGATCCCCAAGAATACAATGGCCTCCATCATTCTTAAATGGAAGAAGATGGAACCATCAAGACTCTTCTCAGAGCTGTCTGCCAGCCAAACTGAGCTTTTGGGGGAGAAGGGCCTTGGTCAGGGAGGTGACCAAGAACGTGATGGTCACTCTGACAAGATGGGAGAACCTTCCAGAAGGACAACTATCTCTGCAAAACTCCACCAATCGGGCCTTTATGGTAGAGTGGCTATGAGGAAGCCACTCCTCAGTAAAAGGCACATGACAGCACGCTTGGAGGTTGCCAAAAGGCACCTAAAGGACTCTCAGACCATGAGAAACAAGATTCTCTGTTCTGATGAAACCAAGATTGAACTCTTTGGCCTGCGTCAGATCTGGAGGAAACCTGGCACTGTCCTTACGGTGAAGCATGGTGGTGGCAGCACCATGCTGTGGGGATGTTTTTCAGTGGCAGAGACTGGGAGACTAGTCAGGTTTGAGGGAAAGATGAACGGAGCAAAGTACAGAGAGATCCTTGATTAAAACCTGCTACAGAGCGCTCAGGACCTCAGACTGGGGTTAAGGTTCAAATCAAGTTTATTTGTCACGTGCGCCGAATACAACAGGTGTAAACCTTACAGTGAAATGCTTACTTACAGGCTCTAACCAATGGTGCGGGGAAAAAAAGGTATGTGTGTCTGTGTGTGTGTGTGTGTAGGTAAGTAAATAAATAAAACAACAGTAAAAAGACATTTGAAAAAAGAGTAGCAAGGCTATATACAGACACCTGTTAGTCAGGCTTATGGAGGTAGTATGTACATGTAGGTATCGTTAAAGTGACTATGCATATATGATGAACAGAGAGTAGCAGAAGTGTAAAAAGAGGGGTTGGCGGGTGGTGGGACACAATGCAGATAGCCCGGTTAGCCAATGTGCGGGAGCACTGGTTGGTCGGGCCAATTTAGGTATTATGTACATGAATGTATAGTTGAAGTGACCTTCCAATAGGACAACATCACTAAGTATAAAGCCAAAACCACATAGGAGTGGCTTCGGGACAAGTCTCTGAATGTCCTTGAGTGGCCCAGCCAGAGCCCGGACTTGAATCCAATCAGACATCTCTGGAGAAACCTGAAAATAGCTGTGTGGCGATGCTCTCCATCCAACCTGACAGAGCTTGAGAGGATCTGCAGAGAAAAATGAGAGAAACTCCCAAAATACAGGTGTGCCAAGCTTGTAGCGTCATACCCAACAAGACTCGAGGCTGTAATCGCTGCTAAAGGTGCTTCAACAAAGTACTGAGTAAAGGGTCTGAATACTTATGTAAATGTGATATTTCCGTTTTTTGTTTTTTCATTACTTTTTTAAACATTTCTAAAAAACTGTTTTTGCTTTGTCATAATGGGGTGTAGATTGATGTGGGAAAAAAACTATTTTATCCATTTTAGAATAAGGCTGTAACGTAGCAAAATGTGGAAAAAGTCAAGGGGTCTGAATACTTTCTGAAAGCACTCTATCTATACAGTATATTACTGTCTGTAAATAGGGACCTTGTGGTAGTTAGTTGTAAGGGCATGAGATCAGCAGAAGACAAGGCAAGTTGAAGTACTTAAAGTGTACTTTTTTTCAGGTCTTGGTGGTCCAATGGATGAAGTTGCCATATGATACACCATATCCAGTCAATAATTGCTGTAGCAACAAAGCCCAAAAATGTGCCCCTGAATTAGGCTTAACCTGTTCTATTTGAATGGACACAGGTAGAGCAAGACTGCACAGCCTCTCCTTGAGAAACCAAGTAGGATCTGCCTCACAGCACCCATAATGAAATAATGAATGTGCCCGAGTTGGCGGGAGGCCTCCAGTACCCCCCCGACTGCACACCGTTGTTGTTGTAGCCCCGGACAAAAACACCTGATTCAACTTGTCAAGGGCTTGATGATTGGTTGACAAGTAGAATAGGTGTAAGACCAGAGTTGGGAACCACTGCTCTATATGGTGATGTGAGACATGTTCTGTTTGGTAAAAACTTTCCTGCAGTCAAATGAACAAATGGCCCTATGGTGGCCTCATGGGCGGAATATTGTTTATATTTTGGATAATTTCATAATGAATAAAAAACAGAAATTCAACCTGCAGAAGATCTGGTAATACATTTCAATTCTCTATCTGACATGGTACAGGTGTCTTATTTTTCTAAGCCCACAACCATGTGTGTGAGGTGTGTACTTTTGTTTCAAAGTAGATGTGTTTAAGACCACCAATAAACACTTTGTGTGACCCTGATTTAGCCCACTGCAGTAAAAATGCTCACCCTGAAGTGTTCTGGCTGCATGATGAACAAAGGCTAGAATTTCTTTTCAGAAAGGCTTTTGATATTGCTCAATTTCTTTTTTTCAAAGCCTGGGGGGAGAACGATATGTGTATTGTTTTTGTATTCTAATGTGACAAGGTAATCGATAGCTGTACTTTGTTATGATTCGTTAAATGTCATTTTGTTTTTTGTATTTTGTGCACACAAAATAGCGTCTTATAAGCCCATAAGTGCTATGCAGTGTATGACACAGAAATAAAATCAATCAAATATAGACCTAACCCTGTCCTCTCTCCCCCTCTGTCCCATCAGATGTGGACCTGTTGGTGTGTAAGCACCAGGGCCCGTCCTGCTGCACCCGCAAGATGGAGGAGAGCTACCAGGAGGCGGTGAGACGAGAGACCCTCCAGAATGTCCGCTCCTACAGCTTCGAGCTGAAGTACCTCATCTCCGGCCACGCCACCGCCTTCCAGGGTGAGGAGAGGGGGAACATTGGGATGGGATGGGAAGGCCTTTTAGGGAATGGAGTGATAGTGGGACGGGTACGGGGTTTTAACCAGGTTAGAGATAGAGGATCTCTTTCCGTTTGTAAACCAATTTGGACAAAACATCACCGCCCTAAACCACAAGGAAGGAAATGGAACAGAGAAAGCGACTTCATAGTACTTGGATGAGGCCTGTAAACAAATCTCTTTGCTGACATACAGTTGAACTTGTCTATATTTTCCACCAGCATAAACAGTTGAAAACCAAACAGTTTTATTTGTTTTGATAGTTATTTGTAAAAATATATATATATTTGTTGAGGAATTCATTCAAATGTTTTTCTTCCAATCCTCTTGGGTCACTGTTGCTGGCTCCAGCTCTAGTTCCTGACTCTTGCTCTGGCTAGTTTTTGATTGGTCCAGATGGCACAGCTATCTTCTTTTCCCCTCAGTGGTTTTGGCAGTAGCTGGGTTGTGGAGAGGTAGACTAGGGAGGGTAGAGAGTGGAATGGGTGGTGGGTAGGTAATGTTGGCAGTTACATGTATTGTGGAGAGGCAGTGGGAGCCTGGAGACTAGGGAGGGTATAGCAGAGGGAGTTAATGGAGGATTCTGCTTTTTTCACGCAGAAAAGGAAAGATAAAATGCAGGAAAAAATATATTTTATATATTTTAATATTTTTTTAATATTAATATTTTATAAACGCAGATCTAAAATACTTATTTTTGTTAATTCTGCTCGGCTTCAGTCAAGGTTCACTCCAAATCGTGAATGTAAAAGGACAAATTATGTGCTTCAGTTGCACTTCTCCACTTGGATTAAATATCTTTGCCCTTGTCATTGGATCACCAGAAAGCACTCTGACTGATCTGTGAAGGCTACTTTTCTCCGGTACTTTCCTCCTGTGTGGTTTTTCTTCGGTAGCAAGTTAAAATGCAAGATTAACTTCAAGAAAAACATTCGGAAATGTAGCTGGCTACCCCTTTTTCTCCCCAATTTCATGATATCCAATTGGTAGTTACAGTCTTGTCCCATCGCTGTAACTCCCATACAGACTCGGGAGAGGCGAAGGATGAGAGCGTCCTCCAAAATGACCCTGCCAAGCAGCACCTTTTCTTGACATACTACTCACTTATCCCCGAAGCCAGCCACAACAATGTGTCAGAGGAAACACCGTACAACTGGCGTTTAAAGTCAGCTTGCAGGCATCTGGCATGCCACAAAGGAGTAAGAAGAGCGCGATGGGACAAGGCCATCCCAGCCGGCCAAACTCTCCCATAGCCTGGACGATGCTGGGCCAATTGCGCGCTGCCTAATGGGTCTCCCGGTCACGGCCGGCTGGGACACAGCCTGGGATTAATCCCGGGTCTGTAGTGACGTCTTAAGCGCCTTAGACAACTCGAGAGGCCCTAAACATGAGAAATATGAAGGCCATGCATCGTTTTTTGCAAAAAATACCTTGCTTTTTCACCGTAAGCTAATTTACTTAGCTATGTGTGGCTGCTAGCCAAATAGCATTGCACTTCTGTTGTCATCTGATGAGAACTATTTTCCGGCAAATGTGTTGGTTGCACTAATGTTTTTTGTGTTAAGTAAAACTATAGTATCACGCCCCTTATCATTCTATTGAAGCAAAACACCATGGTTGAACTTCAATATAAAACGAAGGTAAAATGGTTTATAAGGCAGGTTTTTTTATGGTCTGCAGTTTGAAAATGCAGATTTCTGAACGTTATTTGACCTCTGGTACCCTCTGACCCTCTGGTACCCTCTGGGCCTCTGAGCCTCTGGGCTGCAGTAGTTTATGAGCGGAAGTCTGTCTACTGTGCCACTTTCTGCCTGCTTGGCTCTCTCTGAGGGCAGCAGTAGATGGATGGATGGTTGGCAAGTCTGCCTGAGGGGCTAGTTCAGCTGCCAGAGGGGCTTTTACTGGGCCAAGCTAGGCCAGCTCCGGTCCAGCCCCCCCAGCCTTGTCCTCTCCGATTGGGGTGACTGGTAATTGCAATGTCATTTGAAATTTCCTAAACGGACAGATTTTTCTCTGTAAACCTCCAGTGCTATCCCGCAAAGTCTACTGGCGAGCGGTTCTGAATGTTTTTGGTGCTGCAGGAATTTGTGTACCATGCAATTTGTTTTATAAGACAATGTACTGTGTGCATAGGCATTATGCTGGCCAGTTTTGTTTTATATGATTGTTGTTCGGATACCAGTGGTTTGTTGGACTCCTTCATGGAAATATGTGTGCATGATATATGCAAGTACGTGAGAGTGGGTCAAGTTGAGCCAAAGGGTTAGTTGAGCCACCGCTTGTTTCTAGGAAACCATACACAAAATATATCATGTGACCAAATATTGAGGTAGAGTTCATCATTTCATGGAGTCTGATGGAAGAAATCATGTGGAAAAAGTGATTAGCAAGTTAGGTCCTAAAAACAGATTTTCACCAACTCAAATGAATGTATTGTTATAGGTTTCATGATCCTTGAATCTAAAACAAAGTATTACTTTGATACATAATTTAGGGTCTCTATAAGCTTCAATAGGAGGTCCTCAACCTAGCATGAAAGGATATCCTTGTAGCTGTGTGGGCTAATATAGTCAAAATGTTTGCCTTGGGGTAAGTTGAACCAATGGCATACTATGCAGAGTATTTTTGCAATGTGTCATGCATATGAACTCAAGATAGTCTAGTAAAACACGTAGGAGTCTAGCCACCCTTGAGCTTCTTGAAAGAGCAGCCAAGGAAGTTAGAGAAGGGAAGCAGCAGCAAGGGAGGAAAACACAGACTGAAGGACCCTGAAGAGGTACATTGACAATAAAGACATGAACATGTACCTGTCTGAAAGAGGCTATGACAGAGTAGCAGAGGACATGGAGTCTGAGCTTGATAAAGAGAGGCTATGACAGAGTAGCAGAGGACATGGAGTCTCAGCTTGATAAAGAGAGGCTATGACAGAGTAGCAGAGGACATGGAGTCTGAGCTTGATAAAGAGAGGCTATGACAGAGTAGCAGAGGACATGGAGCCTGAGCTTGATAAAGAGAGGCTATGACAGAGTAGCAGAGGACATGGAGCCTAAGCTTGATAAAGAGAGGCTATGACAGAGTAGCAGAGGACATGGAGTCTGAGCTTGATAAAGAGAGGCTATGACAGAGTAGCAGAGGACAGGGAGTCTGAGCTTGATCAAGAGAGGCTATGACAGAGTAGCAGAGGACATGGAGCCTAAGCTTGATAAAGAGAGGCTATGACAGAGTAGCAGAGGACATGGAGTCTGAGCTTGATAAACATGTCAAGAATCTTGTGGAGCAGTTTCATTGGCTTAGTAGCCTCAAATGCAGAGAACTTGCCTATTGGTTTAAGATATACAGTGAGATGAGCAAGTGAAGACATAAGAAAGGTCTCAGTACAATATTCTAGCGGGTGGATTCATTTGTCGTTATGAACATAACTTCCTGCTTACCTCATGTCTGGAGCCTTCTGAAGCAAGGTCAGGTGCTCAACATGTCTCGACAGCAATAGATTTCATCAACTATGGAACAACAATAGAAGGCATGATGATGATGGTGATGATGATGTCAGTTGCCTCGGTTCTAAGCTCAACTTGTCCCGTTGGCGTGCTGTGTGGAGATTTGGCATGTGTTGCTGTGGAGAAAGTCACGTGGGAGAGCGACGTCTCGCGAGGTGTTTTAAATATCCCAGGAAGTCACTGCTATGACATGGTGATGGAGTGGAGACGTACTTGCTATGGTGACATCGGTCCCTCTAATTGGTGTGTGCGTATGTGTGTGTGTGTGTGTGTTTCAGACTGATTTGAAGATACGTGTGTGTTGTATATCTATGACCCTACTGTATCAGAATAATAGACGAGAACATGTTCACCCCCTCTCTCATCATCTCATCCAGTTTCAGATCTGGAAGGCGTCCTACCCCCGCACACACTCACACACTCCCTCAGTGCCAGAGCCTTTCCCCAGCCTGCTGCTTCAGCCTCAGCGGGGTTTCCTGCTCTGCTGGAGTGTTTATTTGATCACCACACTCCTCCAGGCCTTTAGGGTGTGGCCTCTGTTTATGTTCCCTTGCTTCTGCTCACTCGCCAAACACTGAGGGAGATGGCTTTTGGATCTCTCTCTCTCTCTTTATCTCACACTTGCTCACTCAATCACTCTCTCTCTCTCTCTCTCTCTGTGTCTCTCTCTCGCACTTTCTCACTCTCTCTCGACTCGTTGTTCATGTCACACTGACTAACGATGGAGACTCAGCCAAAGATTTGACGGGCCCACCCGTAGGCAGATGTGAGTATGGGCTTTGTTTGGCGGTTGCGTGTTTTTTTTAGCCCAAACAGCCTACTGTGTCATGTCATGTACAGGTGGGGACATGTCACGAGTGTGACCCCGTAAAAACGAATGTCCCAATCCCGTTGACACAGAGCGGAATGAAACTGTTTCACATCTTTTTCTCCTGTTTATGGCTAGTGAACAGAGCTCGCTCTTCCTGGCCTCCTCCCTTTACCTCTCTCTGCCAGGCCAGTCTGAATGTTCTGGTCACATGAGGAGGACTGACCAGGCCAACGTAACCCCCTAGTGACGTTTTTTTTAACCCTGTAATAGAGCCGGGACTATAAACCGAAAATGATCGACGACCATTGCGATCAGTTATTGCCGGCATTTTGCTGATATCGTTTAATACAATACGTACCCTATACTAGAGAAATGTGACGTTTCAAATGAATATGTCTCATATTATCTGCGATTGTTTAATGGGCAGTTGTTGGCTACAAACATCAAACTAGTTGTGGAGGTTTAAAGGATAATTGTGTGGTGCATATTAATGTTATTAATGTATCGTTCTATTTATCATTAATCACATCAATTGAGGCAATTTATCGAAGTATGGATATTTTGTCTATATCCCCATGCTCTACCCTGTAGTCTTTCCCTCCTTTCTGGACACCACTGATTTCATTCTCCCTTCTGACATCGTCTGTCCTTTAACATCAGACAGACAGGTCACCTAACTCCCACAGAGACAGGTCACACTAACTAGGGGTCAGAGGTCAGGAGGCTAGGGGTCAGGTACTTATACACACACACACACACACACACACACACACACACACACACACACACACACACACACACACACACACACACACACACACACACACACACACACACACACACACACACACACACACACACACACACACACACACACAGACAGGTCACACTCAGACCAGGGGGTCAGAAGCGGTCAGGATCCGTACATAAATATGCTAATTGATAGTGAGTGCTGGGACTAGAGGGAATGGGGTTTAGCCCCAGTCTAGTCTAAGTCTGAGCCGGACAAGATTAGACCCAAAGGGGCTTTGGTAGACAAGAGGACCAGCCTGACCGTTAAAGTGCTCCAACCAATCAGATCTGGACTAATCTCAAGCCTTTTATTGACTGAGCTAGGCTGGAGCAGATGGACCAGACTCTTATAGAACAGGCCTCTGTGTGATATCTGTGAGAGTGTGTGCTGGTTCCAGGAGGGTCAAGGAGTTTCATCCACCATGTCAGACAGAGGGGGAAATCCACTCTGAGTCCATCAGTGATTATTGTCCAATCACCTCTTCTGAATGACTGTGTACTCTGCTTGTTTACTTGTTTACTATTAACTCTGGTAGGTTTGGCTAGACTCTGCTGGACTGTGCTTCCAGGACTATACTACAGGTGTGTGTGTGTGTGTGTGTGTGTGTGTGTGTGTGTGTGTGTGTGTGTGTATGAATGACTGTGTGTGTGTGTGAAGTTTGAGTGTGAATGATCAGATTACCTTAACCCAGACCTTAACCTTATCCATGAGGTTGATGAAACATAGCTTACCCTATATCAGTGGCCAGGGGCATGGGGAATGGACACTCAGCTAAATGCCATAACTGCATCCCAAATAGCACACTTTTCCTATATCGTGCACTACTTTTGACGAGAGCTCTATAGGCACTGGTCAAAAATAGTGCACTATATATGGAACAGGGTGCTATTTTGGATGCAGCCCATGTCAACGTATAAGTCCTGGAGTTGAAGACTTGTTGTTTACACACTCCGCCATCACCATGGATACATACTAACACACAGGTGAAGTTTATTGGTTGCGTACACAGATTTGCAGATGTTATCGGAAGTGCAGTGAAATGCTTGTGTTTCTAGCTTCAACAGTGCAGTAATACCTAGGAATATTTTAAGTTTTTTTAAATACACACATCATCCCTTTATAATCCGTGATTTTACATTTACATTTACATTTAAGTCATTTAGCAGACGATCTTATCCAGAGCGACTTACAAATTGGTGAATTCACCTTCTGACATCAGTGGAACAGCCACTTTACAATAGTGCATCTAAATCATTTAAGGGGGGGGCGGTGAGAAGGATTACTTTATCCTATCCTAGGTATTCCTTGAATAGGTGGGGTTTCAGGTGTCTCCGGAAGGTGGTGATTGACTCCGCTGTCCTGGTGTCGTGAGGGAGTTTGTTCCACCATTGGGGGGCCAGAGCAGCGAACAGTTTTGACTGGGCTGAGTGGGAACTGTACTTCCTCAGTGGTAGGAAGGCGAGCAGGCCAGAGGTGGATGAACGCAGTGCCCTTGTTTGGGTGTAGGGCCTGATCAGAGCCTGGAGGTACTGCGGTGCCGTTCCCCTCACAGCTCCGTAGGCAAGCACCATGGTCTTGTAGCGGATGCGAGCTTCAACTGGAAGCCAGTGGAGAGAGCGGAGGAGCGGGGTGACGTGAGAGAACTTGGGAAGGTTGAACACCAGACGGGCTGCGGCGTTCTGGATGAGTTGTAGGGGTTTAATGGCACAGGCAGGGAGCCCAGCCAACAGCGAGTTGCAGTAATCCAGACGGGAGATGACAAGTGCCTGGATTAGGACCTGCGCCGCTTCCTGTGTGAGGCAGGGTCGTAGTCTGCGGATGTTGTAGAGCATGAACCTACAGGAACGGGCCACCGCCTTGATGTTAGTTGAGAACGACAGGGTGTTGTCCAGGATCACGCCAAGGTTCTTAGCGCTCTGGGAGGAGGACACAATGGAGTTGTCAACCGTGATGGCGAGATCATGGAACGGGCAGTCCTTCCCCGGGAGGAAGAGCAGCTCCGTCTTGCCGAGGTTCAGCTTGAGGTGGTGATCCGTCATCCACACTGATATGTCTGATTTTCTGGTGTCTCTGCTACATACATCTCGTGTCTGAGTCGTTGAAATGCGAGCTACAGTAAATGCTGCCTCGGGATATGCGGTTTCCAATTTGTACATAGCCCAGAGAAGTTCCTTGAGAGCCTTTTGGCGATGTCGGCTTGGAGGGGAAAATACATGGTATTGTTGATGACGGAAGAAAATTCTTGCCGGAGGTAATGCGGTCGGCATTTGATGGTGAGAGATTGGAGATCGGGAGAACAAAAGGACTTGAGTTTCTGTACGTTACCACAATCACACAATGATCATTAGCCAAAGTGTATTGGCAGCAGACCAGCTTATAATGCCATGACATTTTCAGGTTATTAATGTGTGCCTGCATATTTTTATTTTTTAATTTTTTAAATGAAATAATTTCTATTTCACTAGGCAAGTCAGTTAAGAACTAATTATTATGTCCAATCACAGTCTAGGAACGGTGGGTTAACTGCCTAGTTCAGGGTCAGAATAACACATTTTAACCTTGTCAGCTCGGGGACTTTCAGTTGCCAGTGCTCTAACCACTAGGCTACCAGATGCCAATTAGCAGTTGCCAAGGCAGCAACTACTATTCCTGTGGTTCAAACATTGTGCATTATTTACATTGCTCAATTATTACATTACAATATTACAATACCACATTACATGACTAAGAATAATGTGTGGGTGTGTGCAGATTGTGTGTTTTAGTGTGTGTGTTGGTTTGTTTTTTGTTATCTTTGTGTGGACCAGAATTAGGATTAGGGGTTTGGGATCAGCATTGAGGTAAGGGTTATGTTAAGGGTTAGTGTTAGGGTTTAGGGGAAATAGTATTTTGAATGGGAATCAATTGTTTGGTCCCCACTAGGATAGTAAAACAAAACGTGTGTGTATGTGTGTGTGTGTGTGTGTGTGTGTGTGTGTGTGTGTGTGTGTCTTTTCACAGTAGGTGTTGTACCGTGAGGTGTTGTTTTATCTGGGGCGGTTCTTCAGTCTGATTTTCCAGCTTGCTTGAGTTACCTAAGGTGGAATTGTTGAATTTAGCCATGGCTCTATGTAGTAGTGCTTTTCCTAATAGTCTGTTCGAGACACGGGGACTGTGAAGAGACCCCTGGGGGCATGTCTTGTGGGGTATGTATCCTTGTCTGAGCTGTGTTTTAACGATTGAACGTGCTGTTCGGTACTATTGACATGTCAGTACCTCTCACAAAGGCCAGTAGCGAGGCAGTCAGTCTCTCCTCGACTTTGATCCAGGAGAGATTGATGTGCATGTTGTTGATGTTTGCGCCAGAAAATGTAGCCAAACTTTAACGAGACTTTTAATGACACAAATGCAGGCTGACACATGTCATGTCTGACAAATACAATGTAAGATAGTCAACGTTAATGCCGAAAGACTTGATTCCGTCGAACCACGTCGAGGCACGGTTCATTCGGATCAAATGGTCACAAGACCAGAGCGTGCCTGTTTAATAAGACAGTGCCTGTTTTGCACTGCACATTACCCACCTTCAATCTGCGCGGCCGCGGTCGGCATTTTGAAACTATTTAACCATAAACTTAATTATTTAAAACCTGGAAGTTTTATGTAATTTTATGAAGCTTGTCTTTGTTCCAAAGTAGCCAAAACACGACCGCAGAAATGTTCAGAGAAATATTTTATCAACACTTAATAGGACATTGAAACCAGCATTTTTTTTTTCATGTTTTATTGGTTTTCAAATCAATGTTATTTTATTGTCCAGCAGCCAAAGGCATAATCCTAGTCATATTAGTAGGCCTAACCCAGGCTAGTTGATGCATGTTTATATCCCCTCTCTTTCTTAATTTCTAACTGCCTGTGTGTGCAGTGGCCTTTTTGAGAAATGTGTTTTTCCGCTAATTGCCTTTTGAAACATTTGCATGTAGCCTACAGCCATGTGCGCATCGTTGAGCTTATAATAGGAAGAAATACTACTTAATCAACATTTAAGTGAAATGGTCTGACCTTTTGCATCAGACTCATTGATTAAAAAAAATACATTATTGCGCAGTGGTTGTATGAATTTGGAATCTGTCGTCCTAGAACTGTCCTAGAGTCTATTTGGAACTGTAGACATATTTTTGGTTGGCCCAGGGATGATGGGACGCCCTTCATTTCGGGCCCTGGAGGGAATTATTTTATAAAGACAAAAAGTATTTGGTTGTAGCCTAACTGTATTATTGCAATATTTTATAGGCTACCAAGAGTGGCCAACCATCCTCCAGGAGAGCCTTAAAAGGGCAGTGTTGTGTTTTGAGACAGGCTTAAATATGCAAAGAAGCCAATTGGCAAAGGGTAGACTCCATTTTTGTCTGATTCACTATGGTAAAAGACCTCTGTTGTCTGTAGTGACGCCTATAGCTAGCTAGCTGTAGCTTATACTTTCAGTACTAGATTCATTCGCTGATCCTTTGATTGGGTAGACAACATGACAGTTCATACTGCAAGAGCTCTGATAAGTTGGAGTACGTCCTCTTGAAGTTGTCATAATTTCTTTGCAAGTCTATGGAAGGGGTGAGAACCAAAAACTTTCTAGGTTTTGTATTGAAGTCAATGTACCCAGAGGAGGACAGAAGCTAGCTGGACAGAAGCTAGGAGGACAGAAGCTTGTGAGGTGTCTGTTTCTCAAACTAGACACTCTAATGTACTTGTCCTCTTGCTCAGTTGTGCACCGGGGCTTCCCACTCCTCTTTCTATTCTGGTTAGAGCCAGTTTGCACTGTTCTATGAAGGGAGTAGTACATCGTGTTGTACGAGATCGTCAGTTTCTTGGCAATTTCTTGCATGGAATAGCCTTCATTTCTCAGAACAAGAATAGACTGATGAGTTTCAGAAGAAAGTTATTTTTGAGCCTGTAATCAAACCCACAAATGCTGATGCTCCAGATACTCAACTAGTCTAAAGTAGATCAGTTTTATTGCTTCTTTAATCAGGACAACAGTTTTCAGCTTTGCTAACATAATTGCAAAAGGGTTTTCTAATGATCAATTAGCCATTTAAAATTATAAACTTGGATTAGCTGACATTGGAACACAGGAGTGATGGTTGCTGATAATGGGCCTCTGGTACGCCTATGTAGATATTCCATAAAAAATCAGCCGTTTCCAGCTATAATAGTCATTTACAACATTAACAACATCTACACTGTATTTCACACATTAGCAGTAGCACATAAAATTGTCAGAGACTCCAGTCACCCAAGTTATAGACTGTTGTCTCTGCTCCGCACGGCAAGCAGTACCGGAGCGCCAAGACTAGGACCGAAAGGCTCCTCCACAGCTTCTACCCCCAAGCCATTAGACTGCTGAACAATTCATAAAAATTGCCACTGGACAATTTACATTGACCCCTCCGTTGGCCACTGCTGCTACTTACTGTTTGTTTGTTAATACCTATGCATAGTCACTTCACCCCCACTTACATGTACAGATTACCTCAACTAGCCTGTCCCCGGCACACTGACACTGTACCGGTGCCCCTGTATATACTCTATTCTTATTGTGTTACTTTGTATTATTATTTTTTATTTCAGCCTACTTGGTAAATATTTTCTTCTTCTTGAACTGCACTGTTGGTTTTAATTTTTAAATATTTTTTATTTAACCTTTATTTAACCAGGTAGGCCAGTTGAGAGCAAGTTCTCATTTACAACTGCGACCTGGCCAAGATAAAGCAAAGCAGTGCGACACAAACAACACAGAGATACACATTGGATAAACAAACGTACAGTTAATAACACAATAGAAAAATGTATATACAGTGTGTGCAAATATAGTAAGATTAGGGAGGTAAGGCAGTAAATAGGCCATAGTGGCGAAATAATTACAATTGAGCAATTAAACACTGGAGTGATAGATGTGCAGAAGATGAATGTGCAAGTAGAGATACTGGGGTGAAAAGGAGCAAAAAAATAAATAACAATAGGGGGATGAGGTAGTTGGGTGGGCTATTTACAGATGGGCTGTGCACAGGTGCAATGATATGTAAGCTGCTCTGACAGCTGATGCTTAAAGTTAGTGAGGGAGATATGACTCCAGCTTCATTGAATTTTGCAATTCGTTCCCGTCATTGGCAGCAGAGAACTGGAAGGAAAGGCGGCCAAAGGAGGAGTTGGCTTTGGGGATGACCAGTGAAATATACCTGCTGGAGCGCGTGCTACGGGTGTGTGCTGCTATGGTGACCAGTGAGCTGAGATAAGGCGGGGCTTTACCTAGAAAAGACTTATAGATGACCTGGAGCCAGTAAGTTTGGTGACGAATATGAAGCGAGCGCCAGCCAACAAGAGCATACCGGTCACAGCGGTGGGTAGTATATGGGGCTTTGGTGACAAAACGGATGGCACTGTGATAGACTACATCCAATTTGCTGAGTAGAGTGTCGGAGGCTATTTTGTAAATGACATCGCCGAAATCAAGGATTGGTAGGATAGTCAGTTTTACGAGGGTATGTTTGGCAGCATGAGTGAAGGATACCTTGTTGCGAAATAGGAAGCCGATTCTAGATTTAATTTTGGATTGGAGATGCTTAATGTGAGTCTGGAAGGAGAGTTTACAGTCTAACCAGACACCTAGGTATTTGTAGTTGTCCACATATTCGTAAGTCAGAACCGTCCAGAGTAGTGATGCTAGACGGGTGGGGAGGTGCGGGCAGCGATCGGTTGCATTTAGTTGTACTTGCATTTAAAAGCAGTTGGAGGTCACAGAAGGAAGGTTGTACGGCGTTGAAGCTCGTCTGGAGGTTTGTTAACGCAGTGTCCAAAGAAGGGCCAGAAGTTTAAGGGCTTGTAAGTAAGAATTTCACTTTAAAGTATCCACTTGTTGTATTTGGCGCATGTGGCAACTAAAGTTTGATTTGATTTAGACTGTGTTTGGACTAGAGGGTTAGGAGAGGGGAATCCCAGCCTTCCAACGGTGCTGATTTGTTTAGGCTCTACAGTGCCGGTGGAAAGGCGACAATGAAATGAATGATTAGTTGGCTATATTTAACTAGCGAGATAACGGTTACAAGTTATGTTTTGAATCGGTGGTCTAACTCGTCTGTCTGACATGATTGTATATCTGCTGCTGAAATGTACCGCTCTCTCTCCACTCGCACTGGTAAACACACGCAGCACCACAGACATGCACCGAAGAAGGATCAATCCGATAAAGTCTGTTATTTAGTTTCATATTTTAAAGTGTGCTTTCATCAATGACATTAACGGCAATTATGAAACTCATTTCCATGACTTTTCATGACCTTCCAAACCCTAATTTGACAACTTAGAACAGCTCATCATGCCATTCAAGCTGGCACATTTTCAATCTGTGCAATCTACTGTCACCCACCGATTCACAGATGAACGTGAACAAAGCAGAATTGGAAAATGAATGCCCCCTCTCCATTCCTATTCAATTAAGCATTCTGCTTTGATCAACCTTTTTTTTGCCTCTGTGTGTGAATCTGGGCCAGCGATAGCTTACTTTATTTTTTATAGAGGAGCTCGTACGCAATTTCCCAAAAATGTGAAGTGCCAGTACGACATTCCAGACAGCTCCGGCCCAAGTCAGGCACTGTCTATCGCACCGCCCCTCATGAATAGGCCTTAGGTAAGGCAGTTGAACCTGTAGCCATATTACTTCGACAGCGTTTGACATGAGATCCTCTCTAAACTTTACAGGAACACCACACTGAATATATACAGCAACACCACCCCGTTGCCCTTCCTGTCTCTTCTACCGTTGTGTCATCAAATGAATTATCTAAGTGAGTTTCAGAGATAACCAGTTTATGAATGTTGTTGATTGTTAGCAAGTTAGCGATTTGATGAACCCTGTTTCTCAGGCTACATATGTTAATGAGGACTAGTTTTAGCCCTTTTCTGGGTTGCTGGTTAATTTTGAGTGCTTTCCTGGGATGCTTATCAGAGGTAGACATGTCAGTGAGATTTACATTTGAGCTAATAGTACAAGGAGAGCTGCCCACAGTGGGCTTCCTGCTAGGGCAAACAGACTCAGTGCTAACAGTGTTATTCAGGTTTATAGCTACAAGATTACTGATAACAACAATGCTTTAAAATCACTCTGCGTGTTTAAGTGCAACAGCCCAAGCCCCTTAACAGATTTGAAAGAGAAGTCATGTGAAGGTGAGACTCTTGTTAAGGTCGGCTAATGAGCTGATCTTCGTCTGTGTATGTTGAGTTTGGGAAATCTCGTGTTTGTGTGTCTCCTGAGATCATGTGAGACACAGATAAACCTATCTAGGCCTTTCCCCTGGGAATGTCTTTCTTGCTGGGCTCCCAAACAGGGGGTTCAGTGTTCAGTTCAACTCCAGTGTCTGGTCTGTCATTCTCTCAGGAAGTTTCTGTCAGTGTGTCTGTCTGTCTCTGTTTCGCTCTCTGTCTCTTTCTGAGGAGCCTGTGTGTCTGTATCCTCAACAGCGGTTGTAACTCTGTTGTGGCTCTATCTTTCTCTCTCTTCTTCTCCCACTCCCTCTCTCTCCCATCATCTTTCCTTAGGCTCCAATCTGCGGAGATGGAGACAGGCAGACAGGCAGAGACAAAATCTCTCCCCATCCAAAGCTCTCCTCAGTCTCTGTTTACACACCTTTCTCCATCCACTATTAAGCCCCGGGGAAATTCCATTAGTATTATTGTGTGTGTGTGTGTGTTTTTGTATGTGTGTGCGCGCAAGTGTGCGCAAGTGTGCGCAAGTGTGCGTGTTTCTGTATCTCCCGCTGGGCCAATTATGATCTGCCCGGGTGGCATAGGAACAAACACATCTTTTATGAGTTGGAGATGATAACAAATGATAATAAAACTATGGTGTGTGTGTGCGTGTGTGTGTGTGTGTATATATATGAGGTTGTGAATCATCATAGGCTCTGTGTTTTGTCTTGTCTGCTGTTTTGTATTTCTGAGCTTTTAATTTAAAAAAAACATAAACAGTGTTATCTTGATGGCAATCTCTCTGTCTCTTACCTTTCCTTCCCTCTGATGTCGCTCTCACGCTCTCTCTCCCTCTCTTTCTTCCTTCAGTTCTCCCTCTGTGTGTGGATGTTTTGAAGGGTCATAGTTATGGCGCCAGAGGACATTATGAGGTCGATATGATGACATTATTACTCGTCTACACCATGTCATGTTCAAATTAGGACTGATTTCCGGCTCCAACCCTTCAAGTCCCATTCAATCATAATGGAGTGTGTTTGTGTTTGTGTGTGTGTGTGTGTGTGTGTGTGACAAATTGACACAACAGGGAAGGATGCCTTCCCCAAAGAGAGGGAAGACTCCCCCTAGAGAACAGAGGGATGAGGGAAAGAACAAAGAGAGTGAGAGAGGAGGATAGAGGGAAAGCTGAAAGCTTCTCCCCATCATACAATTTCACTAAAGCCCCTTCACAATTACCTCTCCTTTTCATTCCCCTCTCACCTCACTGAGAACGTGTGAAAACTCAGCAATATGGGAGATAGAGGGAGAGTGCCTGCCTGTAGGGAGTGAGTTAGGGAGTGAAGGGGAGGAGGAAGGGAAGGAAGGTGAGGTGTGTGTTGTGCGCCCATCTCATGTTATTATTTCTCAGAGTGTTTGCACAACCGACTAAGTCTGACTAACTAAAGGCGTCTGCGTGCTTCCCAGCCAAAACAGTTCAGAAGAGTTGATGCCATATATTATGACTACATTTTGTGACATTTCTGTTAGTTTTAGACTTCGGTGGGTTTTTGTCGGCTGTTCGGGCACCCACATTTTTTTCCGAGAGGCAAACTGAAGTTCAGAGCCGAAGTCTATGCCCCTTCGTCAGTGGTAGGTCAACAGTAGGGATTTCTTGTCATTCAACAAGAGAGGACTCGTTTTCATGCACATTTTTTAATTGAGAAATACTGCACCAAACATCTTAGTTCGATGTAAAATTGCACGAGTAAGATCTCCTTGTCAAAAACGTAAAAATTTGTGAGCGATTTCTTGAGTTATTTTGGATTACCTCGGACTATTTTCAGGAAGCACATTCTGTCTACGGCATCTCAAAATGGACAAACGGTACAATTGCCACTTTTTTCTCGTCTCTCAAGTGAAGGTCCTTTAAGGTAGTATGTGAGCGCATGCGTTCAGTTCGGCTAGCCGAGTTCAGCTAGACCACACACAGCTACACACAGCCCCCGAGCCCCACCCCCTTCAACTTCTTATCCAAACATTTGAGAGAACCAATCAAATCCGTTGCACAATTGCTGAGCGAATAATGCATTAACAAACGGCCTCTTTTCCGGACCAGTGTGGCCACGGTTCTCCCTGCCCTGTGAGCCACATGGGTCGTGTCAGCCAGGCTGGGGGCATTGTTACTACTGCTACTGAGTTCAGTGCTGTGTGGCACTGCAGTTGCCACTGGTAACCCCCCTACACACACAAACACACACACACACACACACACACACACACACACACACACACACACACACACACACACACACACACACACACACACACACACACACACACACACACACGCGCACGCACAAACCCTACGCCCCCAACACGCTCACTCTATACCCCCCTGCTTAGTCAGATCCTTGCCTCCCTATAACGAGACCAAGCTGTATCAGGCCTGGCTGGGCGAGGCAGGCATCATGCCAGCTGCTCTCCCTGGCGCGACGGGAAACCTCACGTCTCAAAGACACTGCCGCAGCCAAGATTGGCACGCTGCAAAGCAAAACTGTAAGACAAATTATTTTCCCTCCTCAAGCTCGCTCCCCGATCCCTCTCTTTTAATGTTTCTCATCATTGTTATTCTGTTGTGCCTCCAGTCTTGCTCAGCAACCGCCCAGCAGGCCAATTGTTCTGCTCTCTCCAGCCAGGCACGACTTAGGGAAGGGCCTAGAAAAACACTCTGTCCCGTTCACACATAGAGCAGAGTTGAGTCAAATAGGATAGGATAGAATAAAATCTCAGGATTCTATTGTCCAATGTTATCCCCACCACACCTCTCCCAACTCCTCCCATCCCCACCACACCTCTCCACCTCCTCCCATCTCCACCACACCTCTCCACCTCCTCCCATCCCCACCACACCTCTCCACCTCCTCCCATCCCCGCCACACCTCTCTATTCTACACTTTTATCCAAAGCCACTTAGTCATGTGTGAAATATATATGTATGTGTGTGTGGGTGGCCTCTCCCCTCCATATCCACCCAGGAGTATTAGGGGAAGCACAACAGTGTACATCAGACTGAAAACATACACATCTTTTCAATTTCACAATTCCAATGATCTAAGAAATAGATAACGACCAGGAGGAATTTCCTGATTAATCAGGAGAAGGTCACATCCCTGTCTAATCCTCACCCTCCTCTCATCTCCTACTTCTCCCTCTCCTCTCATCCCTTCCTATAATCTGAACTCTCGATGCACGATTGTCCGTCCCATTGATGAGAGTCATCCTGTAGTTAATTAGTCCGGCTCGGCCTCTTCCTGGAGCCTGGTCCCAGATCAGTTCTTGCCAACTCCTATGGTCATTGTCACGCCAAAGGCAAGTAAGAGCACAAACATATCTGAGACCAGTTCTCTTCCTGTATCCAGCAGGACAGAACTTTGGTGCCGTCATTCACTCCCAGTTATTCCCACCAGTCCCTGTGCATTTCCTGTCCTTTCTGTCAGGAGCCAGGGAGAGGAGAGACTGGTGTGAACACTATGGGAAGAGAAAAGGGTCAGAGTCGGGGGTTATATAAAGAATGGCCAGGATGTCTGAGCAGGGAGAGGTGTTGTCTGGAAGTGTCTGTATGTGTACTGGAATCTGGGGTCACACTCAATCCCCATCCCAGAGATAGATAATCAATCAGTGTCAGGCATGATCCGGCCCAGAGTCATTAACATCACATTAAATTGACCGAATTCCCTCAGTTGGGACTGTGAACCTCCATCTATGTGGACATGGAACACTGAGAGAGAGGAGAGAGAGAAAGGGAGAGAGATGGAGCGAAAGAGGGAGAGATGGAGCGAAAGAGGGAGAGATGGTGAGCGGAATGTACGGAGAGCGAGACAGGTAGAAAAGTAGGGAGAGCTAGGGAGCCGGCCATACAGAAAAAGAGAGAGGAAGGAGAGCGAACGAGAGATTGAAAGGCAGCTTATAGCAGAGAGGGAGAGAGAGAGTGAGAGGCAGCTTATAGCAGAGAGGGAGAGAGAGAGTGAGAGGCAGCTTATAGCAGAGAGGGAGAGAGAGTGAGAGGCAGCTTATAGCAGAGAGGGAGAGAGAGAGAGAGTGAGAGGCAGCTTATAGCAGAGAGGGAGAGAGAGAGTGAGAGGCAGCTTATAGCAGAGAGGGAGAGAGAGAGTGAGAGGCAGCTTATAGCAGAGAGGGAGAGAGAGAGTGAGAGGCAGCTTATAGCAGAGAGGGAGAGAGAGAGAGTGAGAGGCAGCTTATAGCAGAGAGGGAGAGAGAGAGTGAGAGGCAGCTTATAGCAGAGAGGGAGAGAGAGTGAGAGGCAGCTTATAGCAGAGAGGGAGAGAGAGAGAGTGAGAGGCAGCTTATAGCAGAGAGGGAGAGAGAGAGAGGCAGCTTATAGCAGAGAGGGAGAGAGAGAGTGAGAGGCAGCTTATAGCAGAGAGGGAGAGAGAGAGAGTGAGAGGCAGCTTATAGCAGAGAGGGAGAGAGAGAGTGAGTGGCAGCTTATAGCAGAGAGAGAGAGAGAGAGTGAGAGGCAGCTTATAGCAGAGAGGGAGAGAGAGAGAGAGGCAGCTTATAGCAGAGAGGGAGAGAGAGAGTGAGAGGCAGCTTATAGCAGAGAGGGAGAGAGAGAGTGAGAGGCAGCTTATAGCAGAGAGGGAGAGAGAGAGTGAGAGGCAGCTTATAGCAGAGAGGGAGAGAGAGAGAGTGAGAGGCAGCTTATAGCAGAGAGGGAGAGAGAGAGAGTGAGAGGCAGCTTATAGCAGAGAGGGAGAGAGAGAGAGTGAGAGGCAGCTTATAGCAGAGAGGGAGAGAGAGAGAGTGAGAGGCAGCTTATAGCAGAGAGGGAGAGAGAGAGAGAGAGAGAGTGAGTGGCAGCTTATAGCTGAGAGGGAGAGAGAGAGATTGAGAGGCAGCTTATAGCAGAGAGGGAGAGAGAGAGTGTGAGGCAGCTTATAGCAGAGAGGGAGAGAGAGAGAGTGAGAGGCAGCTTATAGCAGAGAGGGAGAGAGAGTGAGAGGCAGCTTATAGCAGAGAGGGAGAGAGAGAGAGAGAGGCAGCTTATAGCAGTGAGGGAGAGGGAGAGAGTGAGAGGCAGCTTATAGCAGAGAGGGAGAGAGAGAGTGAGAGGCAGCTTATAGCAGAGAGGGAGAGAGAGAGAGTGAGAGGCAGCTTATAGCAGAGAGGTAGAGAGAGAGAGTGAGAGGCAGCTTATAGCAGAGAGGGAGAGGGAGAGAGAGGCAGCTTATAGCAGAGAGGGAGAGAGAGAGAGAGAGGCAGCTTATAGCAGTGAGGGAGAGGGAGAGAGTGAGAGGCAGCTTATAGCAGAGAGGGAGAGAGAGAGTGAGAGGCAGCTTATAGCAGAGAGGGAGAGAGAGAGAGAGTGAGAGGCAGCTTATAGCAGAGAGGGAGAGAGAGGGAGAGAGGGAGAGAGAGAGAGGTGGCTGGCCAACAGCGGACGCCAGTAAAGAATGACTGAATTAGAAAAGAAAAGAAAGAAGGAGAGATGTCTGGCCAGTAGTGGACGTCAGTGGAGAGAGCTGTTCAGAGGCAGTTCTCTAGAAGGTGGAAGGGAGTGCCTCTGTCTCCAGAGTGTTGTTCCAGTGACTTTCACACGGTCCACTCGCAGGGTGTGTGTGTATGTAGGCATTAATGCCTTTCCATGAGTGTGTGCACCACTCGCAGGGTGTGTGTGTATGTAGGCATTAATGCCTTTCCATGCTTGTGTGCACCACTCGCAGGGTGTGTGTGTATGTAGGCATTAATGCCTTTCCATGAGTGTGTGCACCACTCGCAGGGTGTGTGTGTATGTAGGCATTAATGCCTTTCCGTGCGTGTGTGCACCACTCGCAGGGTGTGTGTGTATGTAGGCATTAATGCCTTTGTATGAGTGTGTGCACCACTCGCAGGGTGTGTGTGTATGTAGGCATTAATGCCTTTCCATGAGTGTGTGCACCACTCGCAGGGTGTGTGTGTATGTAGGCATTAATGCCTTTCCATGAGTGTGTGCACCACTCGCAGGGTGTGTGTGTATGTATGCATTAATGCCTTTGCATGTGTGTGTATGTGTGTGTGCACCACTCACAGGGTGTGTGTGTATGTATGCATTAATGCCTTTGCATGTGTGTGTATGTGTGTGTGCCTTCACGTGTATTTGTGTGTGTGTGGCCAGTATAACTATGGGTAGTGAGTCACATCATTACCTCAACTCTGTCTCAGTTGGTAGGCCCGGGAGTTGGCCCACTCACTCTACACCTCACCCCTCTCTGTTCCTCTCTCTCCCCTGCTCTCACCCCTCTCCCTTGCTCTCATCCCTCTGCCCCCTTCTCCCCACTCAAACCCCACCCTCTCCCACATTTCTCCCCCTCTCTCGCGTCCTGTCTTTCTCCCCTGTCCCCATCGCTCTCCTCCCTCCTTCCCCCATCCAAACCCACTCACTTCCCCCATTACATTAAGCCTTGTGTCATTCCTCCTCCTCCCTCTCCCCTCTGTGACTCCGACCGTGCCGTTAAAGAGTCCCCCCGGCCTGCTTTATGCATCTGGTCATTCCCTCGTTCCGCTCCGGAGAGAGAGAAAGTGAGAGAGATGGAAAACTCCAGTTATTCGTCCCCCATGTTGGTGTGTGTGGCGGGATGTTTGGTGGTTTTAGTGGCGTCCAGGGTGGATTATAATGTCTCTGTCTCTCTCTCTCTGTCTCTGTCTCTATCTGTCTCTATCTGTCTCTGTCTTCCTCTGTTCTATCTCTCTATCTCTCTCTCTGTCTGTCTCTCTCTCTCTATCTCTGTCTCTGTCTCTCTCTGCTCTATCTGTCTCTGTCTCTGTCTGTCTCTCTCTGCTCTATCACTGTCTCTCTCTCTCTCTCTTTCTCTCTCTCCATCTCTGTCTGTCTCTCTCTCTCGCTCTCTCTGTCTCTCCCTGTCTCTCTCTCTCTCTCTTTCTCTCTGTCTCTGTCTGTCTCTCTCTCTCTCTGTCTCTCTCTGCCTCTCTCTATCTGTCTCTCTCTATCTCTCTGTCTCTCTCTGCCTCTCTCTATCTGTCTCATAAGCAGGTGGACTGATCTGGTCAACTACAGTGACTTCAGTGAACCTAAGATGACTGAAGGGATACATCAGCTACTAGTTCGTCTGTCAGTGTGTTTCGTCGACAACACCTCGCTTAATCAACACCGTTGCGATGACAAAAAGGGAAACACTGTTGGAATTTTGGTTGTAATATATTTTTACAAATTGAAAAGTGTTCCACACCTGTATGAACGAGTGGAGACTCCTCCGTTAGGCTTCGTCACTTTCCTTTCATCTTAACTAAGTGACAGGCTTTCGCTACTTCAAACTCCTCCGCTTGACTGTTCTGTGTTACTGATCTACCTGGGCCATGCCACACGGTGTTCATCGTTTCCTTCTACTCTTCTCTCCTTTCTCTCTCTCTCACGCACACACGCGCGCACACACACGCACACACACGTACACACACACACGCACGCACGCATGCACGCACGCACGCACGCACACACACACACACACACACACACACACACACACACACACACACACACACACACACACACACACACACTCTCTTTCTGGAGACCAGGCAGTGCTCTGATGCCAGCCTGTCCCTGTACTGTGCTCGCCCTCCCTGGGTTAGTAGTGTCCACTCCCTGCTAGCGTTGTACCGAGCCAGCCAGTCTGCTAGCTAGCCTCTTGTCACATCATCTTACAGTTAGGATATGACACAACCAGGCTGTTTGTCATAAAGGGTTATGACCTACAGCGACAACATTTTGACGTGGCTGTAACAGCCATCATAAAGTTAGAGCGCAGTATTGTGTTACCTGACTTTCTACAAGTCCTTCTTAATGTCTACATTTCCAGAGAAGAACTTGTCCAAGTTGTGTAAAGTTTTCTCTTCGCAGTCTGCCTCCTGTTCAGATCCTACCCTGTCAGCAGAGTGACACCACACTACCAGAGATGGACTAGGATCCATCATATGCCAGTACAGGGAAGAGTAAATGAGGACACTTTGACCTTGTGCCATGCCACCAATCATGCCATGAGGCCAAAGCCATGACCCTGACGGAAGGTGCCTGTCGTGTTACGTCACACGTTACAGACAACCCTCACAGTGGTCTCTCCCTCAGTGGAATGCCCCAACCTCTTACCAACCCCTCCCCTCCCACATCCCTCGTCCCTCTGCTCATCCCTCTCCCCCACTAAGCCGGACAGTCGTTGTGTCTGTTGATAATCATCATATTGTTGTTCTGTTATCTCCCTAACCGTCACATATTCACGTGTTTATTCATTGACCTCTTTCTAGTCACGGCTTTTGCTGAGTAGGTGGCGGGGTGGCAGGACAGGTTGCGTGCCAAATGGAACCCTATTCCCAATTTAGTGCACTACCATTGACCAGGGCCCTTAGGGTCATGTACAGTATAGGGAATAGGGTGCCATTTGGGATGCACGCCTAGATAGAATGAGTGCTGGGAAAAGACTAGTGTCTCCTCGTGTCAGTCATGCAGGCTTACCTGTCCACCAGTGGAGGCTGGTGGGAGGACGGCTCATTGTAATGGCTGGAATGGAATGAATAGAACGGTGTAAACAGATCAAACATATGGAAACCGCTTTTGACTCTGTTACATTGATTCCATTCCAGCCGTTACAATGAGCCCGTCCCCCTATAGCTCCTCCCACCATGCTGGCACGTGCACACATGGACGCGCGTGAGATCATGTAGGTACACACACACGCGCGCATGCACACACACACACACACAGGTACACACACAGGTACACACACACACACACACACACACACACACACACACACACACACACACACACACACACACACACACACACACACACACACACACACACACACACACACACACACACACACACACACACACACACACACAGAGAGAGATCTGTGGTGCCACATGTCTGGGCTGAGGGTCGGGCTGGCACCCCTACCATAAAGATCTGGCCCTGGATCTTCCCCCTCGCTCCCCTCTCTGTTCCCCCAGACAGGTCTGCTCCCGTTGGGGAAGTGGCTAGGAGCTCTGCGCCACACTGGGGGAGGGATGCCATAGTTGTGGTCAAAACCCATACAATTCACTGCCACTGACTGTGGTTATTTTGACCCATTTGTTATTGTGGCTGCACTGCAGAGTACGAGCCACAACACTTTAGGCGTTATTACCTCAGAAAAAGCCCTTGGTCGCCGGGCAGAATAGAAAGTAGGAAATAGCTCTAGCAGTGAATAAAGTGGAGTTGTTTATAAGAGGCTTGGCGAGGCCAGCGCTGGTATAAGACGCTGTCTCATTGCAACGCCATAAATATGAACTCTGTTTGGGCTACGGTGGTTGTGTTGTTTGTGGCAGTCTCCTTCATATGCACTCAATGTGGAACCACCCTTTTAACTCACTGCCCGACCAACCCTTTAAACGGGTAAACCGCCCCTTTAACTCACTGCCCGAGCAATCCCTTTAAAGGGGTTACCACCCCTTTAACTCTCTGCCAGACCAACACTTTAAAGGGGTAAACCACCCCTTTAACTCACTGCCCGACCAACCCTTTAAAGGGGTAAACCACCCCTTTAACTCACTGCCCGACCAACCCTTTAAAGCGGTAATCCACCCCTTTAACTCACTGCCCGGCCATCACTTTAAAGGGGTAAACCACCCCTTTAACTCACTGCCCGACCAGCCCTTTAAAGATGTAAACCACCCCTTTAACTCACTGCCCGACCACCCCTTTAAAGATGTAAACCATCCCTTTAACCCCCTGCCTGACCAGCCCTTTAAAGATGTAAACCACCCCTTTAACACTGCCCGACCAGCCCTTTAAAGAGGTAAACCACCCCTTTAACTCACTGCCCGACCAACCCTCTAAAGGGGTAAACCACCCCTTTAACTCACTGCCTGGCCAGCACTTTAAAGGGGTAAACCACCACCTTAACTTACTTGCCGACCAACACTTTAAAGGGATAAACCACCCCTTTAGCTCACTGCCCGACCAACCCTTTAAAGGGGTAAGCCACCCCTTTAACTCACTGCCCGGCCAACACTTTAAAGGGGTAAACCACCCCTTTAACTCACTGCACGACCAGCCCTTTAAAGAGGTAAACCACCCCTTTAACTCACTGCCTGGCCAGCACTTTAAAGGGTTAAACCACCACATTAACTCACTGCCCGACCAACCCTCTAAAGGGGTAAACCACCCCTTTATCTCACTGCCCGACCAACCCTCTAAAGGGGTAAACCACCCCTTTAACTCACTGCCCGGCCAACACTTTAAAGGGATAAACCACCCCTTTAACTCACTGCACGACCAGCCCTTTAAAGAGGTAAACCACCCCTTTAACTCACTGCCCGACCAACCCTCTAAAGGGGTAAACCACCCCTTTAACTCACTGCCCGACCAACCCTCTAAAGGGGTAAACCACCCCTTTAGCTCACTGCCCGACCAACCCTCTAAAGGGGTAAACCACCCCTTTAACTCACTGCCCGACCAACCCTCTAAAGGGGTAATCCACCCCTTTAGCTCACTGCCCAGCCAACCCTTTAAAAGGGGCTAAACTACCTCTTTAACATTGTTTAATATCGTGTTCATGACATGTTGTAGCTCTAGCCCTATTGCTGTAAACCGTGCAGTGCCACAAAAATGCAGGCGCTGGAGTTCTGTGGTGTACGGAAGCAAAACAAGCTAGGGTCATGCTATGTGTCCAGGACTCAAAGACTGCTTGACAAATCGCTAATCATGGCATCATATAAAAACTGATGATTACGACTTAAAGATATTTCACCATATCCCAGAGTTCTTTGAGGTGAGAGACAGTGAAGTCATAATGATCGCCACCCAGGGAGGGATGTTTGTGTCCTAGAACAGCGGACACAGCTGTCAGACAGTGGTCGAACACAAGTCGACCGTGATGGGACCGTGGTGACCACTTGGTGGAGTTCCCACCGAGTATTAGGTTTATGGTATTGGGTTTATTGTTTTCAAACTATATTCCCCTGATCCAGAAGATGGAGGAGAGGATCGACAATGTGATTTAACACAAAGACTACAGCCAGATCCGTTAGAAGAGAGACAGCGACAGAGACGAACTAAAGAAGAGCGTCTGGGCTTTGTCAGAGCAGTGCCTGAGAGGTGGACAATTGTCCCCGAGCGGTGTTTGGAGAGGGAAGTGTTTGAGCTAACAGCCGCGGAGAAACAGAGACCTGTTCAGGATCCGGGGTCCTATTCAAGCCAGATGTATCCTAGTCCGGTGTGGTTCAATAGTCCACTTCGTACAGTAGTTGTTTTTCTCTCATGTTCAGAAGTTGTTCTGGTCTCTCTAGTCTTGTTTCATTTCCCTGGAGGTGGATATAATGAAAACCTCTAATTCAGTAGAACACAGGATGTCCCCACAAAGTGTCGACCTAAATATCGAAAGGGAGTAGCCTGGATTGGCTCCCGAGAGAGTGGTCGTGAATTGTACTTTTTTTTTTATATAGATCAGCTAGTGATAGATGGTTCAGTTCTTACCAAGTCGTCTTGCTACAACCTTACCTTGGTGGGCAAGTTGCGAGCAGACTGCAGGTTTTTGTTTCAAACCAGCACTAACACTCCCGATTGAACTAGCAATCATCAAGACCTTGATTAGCTGAAGGGTATCACTACCAGAACAAAAGCTTGCACATCATTGCTTGGTGAACTAACGTGTTCCTATTGTCCTGGGTCGGCCTGCCTCCCTGTCTATCTAGCCCTGCTTTGAGTTGTTCGTGGCTGGTCCCTGCCTCCTGAAGACTACAGCTCTGTAACGCCGTAACCCAACCCTGCTGGCACGTAGTGGGGCTGAGTGCCCTGTGGTTTTCATCCCGCTGGCCAGGCCAAGCAGCCTGGTCTGTAACATACTGACACTGCAGCTCAACTCAACAGGGCTGAGGAGGGGAGGCTTTGAGCTGGTTACGGAGAGTTTCTCTCTCGGCTTTTTCTCTCGATCCCTTCCTCCGTTTCATCAATCTTTTTCCCTGTCGTTTTCTCTCCGTACCTCTGTTGAATTATTCTCTCTCTCTCCCTCTTTCTCTAGCTGTCTTGTGATTTAGACCTCTCTCTCATTCTCTCGCTCTGCTTCTCTTTCTTCCTCTACCCTTTTCATCCCCTCTCTGCCCCCCCCCCCTCTCACATTCTTGCTCCCCCCCCACTCTCTATCCCAACGATGTATTGTTTGACTATTATCCCCGGCCCCCTCACCTTTGACTTTGAACTTTATTAGTCTCCCTGATCGGGCGCAGTGACAGATGCAGCCCTGCCTGTCTGTCAGTCACATTCACACGACCTCAACTGTCTATCTGGTCACCTCACTGTGGCTGTTAAAGCAGAGACAGAATATGACTCATTGGACTCTCGATGTTCGTCACACACACACCCACGTGCACGGATATACACACAAAAGCATGTGCATGTACACACACACACACACACACGCGCACACACACAGCCATGCAGACAGTCACATATGCATGCACACACACACCAAACGCCAACGCCTGATTGTGTGTGTTCGTGCTTGTATGTATATGTGACTGTTTGCTTGTGATTATGCATTGCGGTGGAACATTTGAAATTTAGCCTTGTGGTTTTCTAGGGCCGTAGAGTGGAGAGTCCCTGGTGGGATGTCCCTGTCCCTAACAGCACAGCACACTGGTATTAGGTTATGCAGCTGTTGACTGGGAGAGATGACTGTTGTTCGGTTTCACTCCCTGTGTGTGTGTGTGTGTGTGTGTGTGTGTGTGTGTGTGTGTGTGTGTGTGTGTGTGTGTGTGTGTGTGTGTGTGTGTGTGTGTGTGTGTGGGGGGGGGGGTACTGGCGTGGCAGGAAAGTGTCTGATGGCGCACACACAAACATGCAAGCACATACAAACATTAACAAGATATTGAGTACTGTACTGTAGACGTGTACTGTAGACTGGACTGTATGTGTGTTTTGTGTGTTTCTGCTACAACAAATCTACTTCAAAGTGTGTTTAGTATCTTTATGTCATATTTTGCGAGTGTGTGTGTCTGTGTGTTTACATGTGTTGGGTTGGCACCGCGTCTCCCGTCTCAGTTTCTCTACAGTTGCTCTTTCATCTGCTGGCATGCAATAGAGATGACATCAGAACACAGAGACACAGAGAGAGAGAGAGAGAGAGAGAGAGAGAGAGAGAGAGAGAGAGAGAGAGAGAGAGACAAAGGTAGAGAGGAGCCTCTCTGACCTCTTTTCGGCACGGCATACTTGTGTTATTATTAGATAGACAGTTTAAATGAAAGTAGTACAAAGATAAACTTATAGTGCGTTTGAATTTTCAGTACCTTCGGAAAGTAATCAGACCCCTTGACTTTTTCCACATTTTGTTACGTTTGTTACGTCTAAAATGGGTTAAATAAATAAAAAATCCTCAGCAATTTACACACCCCACACCCCATAATGACAAAGTGAAAACAGGCTTTTCAAAATGTTTGCTAATTTATAGAAAATAAAAACAGAAATACCTTATTTTATACCCTTTGCTATGAGACTCGAAATTGAGCTCAGGTGCATCCTGTTTCCATTGATCATCTTTGAGATGTTTCTACAACTTGATTGCTCCAGAGACCTGAAAATAGCTGTGCAGTGACGCTCCCCATCCAACCTGACAGAGCTTGAGAAGATCTGCAGAGAGGAATGGGAGAAACTTCCCAAATACAGGTGTGCCGAGCTTGTAGCGTCATACCCAAGAAGACTTGAGGCTGTAATCGATGCCAAAGGTGCTTCAACAAAGTACTGAGTAAAGGGTCTGAATACTTTCAAAATATATATATACATTTGCAAAAAAATAAAAAATAAACTTTTTGTTTTGTCATTATGGGGTGTGTAGATTGATGAAGGAAAAAAACAATTAAATCAATTTTAGAATAAGGCTGTAATGTAACAAAATGTGGAAACATTCAAGGGGTCTGAATACTTTCTGAATGCGCTGTACACCTCACTGCCTAAATACTCTGTTTTGTCATTATTTTATGAACGTAATTGTAACCAGGCCCTGATGTCTTCTCCCCCCTTTCTCCCTCCCCTTCTTCCCCCTGCCTTCCCTCCAGACACCTTCCAGTACCTGCTCTCCTTCTCCCAGGGCCACCTATCCTCCCTGCTAGAGGACACATACTCGCCCCTCTCCCGGGAGGCCCTCCCCCATGTCAACGCCCTGTTCTCCTCCCTCTCCCTCTACATCCGCGGACACAACCTCTCCCTCGAAGCTGCCGTGGCCCGTTTCCACGACAACCTCTTCCCGCTCGTCTACGGGCGCCTGGTCAACCCGGGCGTGGGCGTCCAGGGTGGTTTGTCCGGCGAGCGGGGCGAGTGTCTCCGTGCCACACGGCAGGACGTCAACCCATTCGGCCCTCACCCCGAAATGCTCGCTCAGGAATTGGGGCGCACCCTGGGCGCCGGGCGAGCCTTATCCCTGGCCCTCGCCGAGGGCACCGAAGTCATGAACGCCACTGAACACGTTTCCTTCACCAAAGAGTGTTTACGTGGCTTGACCAAGATGCAGTACTGCTCGCACTGCCGTGGGCTGACGCTGATCAAGCCGTGCGTGGGCTACTGCCTGAACGTGATGCGCGGGTGCTTGGCGAGCGTGGCCGAGCTGGACGGGCCGTGGCGGCGGTATGTGGCGGCTCTGGAGGAGCTGACCAATGCTGTGGCCGGACAACACAGCCTGGAACTGGCACTGCTTGGAGTCAGAGGGCACGTGAATGAGGCCATACTACACGCTCAGCTCCATGGGCCCACGCTGACCGCTACGGTGAGTAGAAGCACACACCCACTGTGGTGTTAGCTGAGTGGTTTTACGTGAATGAGGCTAGGTGGGATGGAAGCGAAGCCCTTCAGTTTCTCTCGAGGTCACACGAGATAAACTTCAGTATTCAACGTTTGTCCAGGTCCCAAGGATCGCGGGTTCAATCCCGGTGCTAGGCACTCGTTTTCATTTGTTCTGTTTGAGCTTTTTCCCAAACCTTAACCCTTATCCTTAAACAGTTGGAATTGTTGCCTAAACGTAACTGTCGTGTTTTAATGCTTAACAGTCAAGTTTTCTTCCGTTTGAACAACCTTGACCCTTAACCTACTTTCACTTTACCCATAGACGTTTATCCCCCCCCCATGGACAAACGTTGCATAATGAAGTGAGTCCGGGAGATCTTGTTGCTATAACACCATTCATATGTCCAGTCTGTCTCTGGCTGCACCCTCAGGAGCAGAACCACCAGACGACCAGACTGGCTTTCTATGGTCTGAATACCACACTGCTCCAACAACCTTTACTGGGAACTTTTACTGTCTGACTACTGCCTTTACTGGGTCTCATATGGAGTTACATTTAGTTATACACTGAACTCTCTGTCTCTCTCTGTCTCTCTCTCTCTCTCTCTCTCTCTCTCGCTCCCTTCCTCTTTCTCTTCGCCTCACTGAGTTTCTATGGAGGGTGTTAGCCAACAGCTATAGTCTGTTGTGATGTGGTGTATTGGGAGTCTGGGGTTGCAGTAGGGAGAGACTGTGATTCAGATGGAGCATATGATCCTGTCTGGCTCTGACATGAACGACAGATATCTTGACTGAACTAGCGGAGAGGAAGGAAACTGGCGGAGAGAAAGAGCTGAGGTCCTTGAACTGGACATGCTGGGTTGCTTCTGTCTAAATTGCCCCCAGAGAGAGTGAAGTGGGTGAGTTGCCAGGTTTAGAGGCAGGGTCCGTCCAAGTATGCAGACCCAGAACCCGGGGTCTGGCTGCCTGCTTGGTATTCAAGAGGCAACACATGCATGCACTCACACACACACACACAGCCCAGCTAAGGGACAAATTGTTTCTGGCAAAGTGGCATGCCCCAATGGGGACAATGACTTTGGGTCCTCGGCTCTATACACACGCACAAGATACACACGCATACTCTATATGCACATGTACACACACACATGTACACACACACACATACACACACAGTGGACACACAGACACAATCACAATCCTCTCACACACACACGTTCCTACGTACAGTGGGGACCCAGGGCGTGTGGAACTGTAAGGGTAGCACAGAGCTCTGGCCTGTTTAAAGGACTGTCCCATGTCTTTATAGAACACAACTATAAAGACCCAAACCACACGACTACCTTTTAAACCCCCCCCTCCCATCCCCCCTCCCACTCTTCTCACCCCCATCTATCTATCCCTTCTTCTAAACATTCCTCTGTTCACCTCTATTCATTTTACTGTGAAAAGCAAAACAATTACAAAGTTGTGTACAGGGGTTTCTGGAAGATTCACTCTTGTTTTTCTTTTCCCTCACATATGTTTCTTGATTCATTCGTACTGTAGACTGAACTTCTAGACTGTACTGTAGACTGTACTGTAGACTGGACTGTAGACTGTACTATAGACTGTACGGTAGACTGGACTTCTAGACTGTACTGTAGACTGTACTGTAGACTGGACTTATAGACTGTACTGTAGACTGTACTGTACACTGGACTGTAGACTGGACTTCTAGACTGTACTGTAGACTGTACTGTAGACTGGACTGTAGACTGTACTGTAGACTGGACTGTAGACTGGACTTCTAGACTGTACTGTAGACTGTACTGTAGACTGGACTGTAGACTGGACTTCTAGACTGTACTGTAGACTGTACTGTAGACTGTACTGTAGACTGGACTTCTAGACGTGTACTGTAGACTGTACTGTAGACTGTACTGTAGACTGTACTGTAGACTGTACTGTAGACTGGACTGTAGACTATACTGTAGACTATACTGTAGATGTGTATTGTAGACTGTACTGTAGACTGTACTGTAGACTGGACTGTAGACTGTACTGTAGACTGTACTGTAGACTATACTGTCTAATGTACTGTAGACTGTACTGTAGACTATACTGTCGACTGTACTGTAGACTGTACTGTAGACTGTACTGTAGACTATTCTGTCGACTGTACTGTAGACTATACTGTAGATGTGTACCGTAGACGTGTACTGTGTACTGTAGACTGTACTGTAGACTATACTGTAGAATGTGCTGTAAATATGTACTGTAGACTACTGTAGACATGTACCGTAAATGTGTACTGTAGACTGTACTGTAGACTGTACTGTCGACGTACCAGTAGCTATGTCTCTGGGATTTCTGCCGACTTGTGTGTTATGTAGAGTTGTTATTAAATTAATTATTGTGATGCTGTGGTTTTACACTGGGAAGTTATCCCAAACTGTTTAGTAGTTGACTCACACACCATGGGCTCTCTCTCTCTCTCTCTTGCCATTCTCTCTCTAATCTCTCTCTTCTCTCTCCTCTCTCTCTCTCTGTCTTTCAGCTTTCTCTTCTCCCTCTGTTCTCTCTTCTCTCTCTCTGCACTTGCTCTCTCTCTCTCTCTATCTCTCTGCTCTCTCACTCTCCCCTTTCTCTCCCCCCCTCTCTAATCTCTCTCTTCTCTCTCTGCTCTCTCTTCTCTCTCTCCCCTCTGACAATTCAATTCAATTTGCTTTATTGGCATGACGATGACGTAGCAATGTACATATTGCCAAAGCTTACTTTGGATATTTACAATATGAAAATAATAAGAATCAAATTTGTCAACGGGACAACAGTAACAACAATAACCAAGGGCCAAAATAACTGTACATTGAACAACAACAATACACATACAGTAGAGGACATGTGCAGGTTGATTGGTCTGTCAGACACTGTCCCTCAATTTATGGCAGGCAGCAATGTAGTGTAAAGGTTTCAATAAGGGTTTCAAATTTGTAAGGGTTTCAATAAGGGTTTCAAATTTGGTAAATGACACTCTCTATAAATGTTTTATATTTTTTACATTTTGTCAGGGAATGCAGCTCTGTCTCAGGTGCTGCTGTTGTGCAGTGGTTGTACAGCCTTTCCTCTGCAGGGAGACAGGTTTTCCTGTGTCCACCCTTCCCCGCTCTTCTCTCTCTCTCTCTCTCTCTCTCTCTCTCTCTCTCTCTCTCTCTCTCTCTCCCTCTCTCTCTAATCTCTCTCTGCTCTTCTCTCTCTCTCTCTCTCTTCTCTCTCTCTAATCGCGCTCTTCTCTCTCTCTCTAATCTCTCTCTGCTCTCCTCTCTCTCTTTTCCCTCTCTCCTCTCTCTGCTCTCTATCCGCCCTCTCTCTCTGCTCTCTCCTCTCTCTGATCTCTCCCCTGTCTGTTCTCTCTCTGCTCTCCCCCCTCTCGGCTCTCTCTTCTCTCTCTCCCCTCTCTGTTCTCTGGATACATTTTTTACACATTCCCTCTCTTATTGAGACTGGGGAGATGAGGAAGTGACCTTTCTGGTCCCCACAAGGATAGTAAAACTGCCACCCTCCCATCCACTCAATTTATATCTTCTCCAAAATATGACAGACAGGCATCCTGGTCCTCCCCCCATCCACCCACACAGCCCCTCACTTATTTTAGACTATAAAGATGACCCCCTTGCATAGTGAATAGAATCCCTCTCCTAGTCCCACTGGCCATAGTTTCCATTATCTTCAGTCCCAGCAGTATGCTGTTAGCATTCCACCATAAGGCAGTAATGACAAGACAGGCTAAAACCATGGGGGGAGAAGGTAGACAACCACATTACACTGGCTGGCTTCATCCACACCACAGTTATTGATCTTTCTTATGTGTGTGTGTGTGTGTGTGCCTGTGTGTGGAGGGGTGTGTGTGTGTGTGTGTGTGTGTGGGGGGGCTGTCATATTTTGGAGTACATTTAAATTGCCTCTAGACTGTGGTTTCTCCCTCTAGTGGTTGAGATGAGGATTTGGGAGGGTAAGATGTTTCTAGATCTGTCTGACCTTAGAGAGCCTATTTATGTCTCTATTTGGTTTGGTCAGGGTGTGATTTGGGTGGGCATTCTATGTTTTGTATTTCTTTTTTGTTTGGCCGAGTGTGGTTCCCAATCAGAGGCAGCTGTCTATCGTTGTCTCCGATTGGGAATCATATTTAGGTAGCCTTTTTTCCCACCTATGTTGTGGGATCTTGTTCTTGTATTGTTGCTGTTGAGCCCTACAAGGCTGTACGTTTCATTGGTTTTCTCGTTCTTGTTTTTCCTGGTTTTCATTAAAGAACATGAGTAACCTACCTCACGCTCGAACGACGGACGTTAACGGACGACACTTAAGGACAACTCGACATGTTTTTCACCTTGGCAGGGAGCCGATCCCCGTCAACGATTGCCTGCTAACTCAGCAAGACTGATCTTCATTAGCTGATGATGTTGCTCTCTGACACACGGAACATTCCTCTCCTCCATTCAGCCCTCTTCCTTCCCCCCCACTCCTCTCTGTCTTTCTTTCCAGGTCTTCATAATGTGCTGATAGCAGCATTACCGCTGAGCAACACAAGCGTTCTTCTCACACGCACGCACACACACACACACACACACACACACACACACACACACACACACACACACACACACACACACACACACACACACACACACACACACACACACACACACACACACCATGGAAACACAGTGTAATTGTCAACCATCATGGCTCCACTATTACTTTAAGTATCCATGACTGGGATCACAGGGATTTCACAATTCGTATAGAATTTTCACAAATGGCATAATTTCTCAAATGCTGTTTTTAATGTCAGAGAGGCACTATGATATGGCTAATAGTCATCAAGGTGAAAGCGGCCCTAAAAGGATTGGACGCTGTACTCAGTTGAAATAGCAGAAACCAGCCCCTGGGAAAGTAGATGCCAACCTGTCCTAACCCCAAGTCACATCCTTGTCATTACATGACCCTTTCCCTTCATATCCCTCTGTCTCCTCTCCAACGCCCTGTGGCTTCATCTGGTGCCCACTAGACTGGCATGCCAACATACAATCCCCACCGTCCTCAAAAAGGAGCCAACTGAACAACCGTTAGTGTGCTTCTGGCATTGTTTTAATGTTGATAGGTCTATTGCAGTTCATTCATGGGATTTTGAGTGCAGTGGGTGCATCCACTGTGACTCAAATATGATTGGTGGTCTTTGGCGACTGTTCACTTCTTCTTTCTGGTTGTGTGTGAGCCTCAGATACAGGATCACACACAGCGGCATGATGGACTCAATTGACCTCTCTCTCTTTCCCTCCCCCCTCTCTCTATCGCTTGCTCACTCACACTCGACCCCCCCTCCCAACTCTCTCTCTCTCTCTCTGTCTCTCTCTGTCTCTGTCTCTGTGTCTCTGTCTCTCTCTCTCGGTCTCTGTCTCTCTCTCTCGGTCTCTGTCTCTCTCTTTCTCTCTTGTCTCTCTCTCTCGGTCTCTGTCTCTCTCTCTCGGTCTCTGTCTCTCTCTTTCTCTCTTGTCTCTCTCTCTCGGTCTCTGTCTCTCTCTCTCGGTCTCTGTCTCTCTCTTTCTCTCTTGTCTCTCTCTCTTGGTCTCTGTCTCTCTCTTTCTCTCTTGTCTCTCTCTCTCGGTCTCTGTCTCTCTCTCTCGGTCTCTGTCTCTCTCTTTCTCTCGTCTCTCTCTCTCGGTCTCTGTCTCTCTCTTTCTCTCTTGTCTCTCTCTCTCGGTCTCTGTCTCTCTCGGTTTCTGTCTCTCTCTTTCTCTCTTGTCTCTCTCATTCTCTGCCTCTCTCTCTCTTGTCTCTCTCTCTCGGTCTCTGTCTCTCTCTTTCTCTCTTGTCTCTCTCTATCGGTCTCTGTCTCTCTCTTTCTCTCGTGTCTCTCTCAGTCTCTGTCACTCTCTCTCGGTCTCTGTCTCTCTCTCTCTCTCTCTCTCTCTCTCTCTCTCTCTCTCTCTCTCTCTCTCTCAGTCTCTGTCTCTCTCTTTCTCTCTTGTCTCTCTCGGTCTCTGTCTCTCTCTCGGTCTCTGTCTTTCTCTTTCTCTCTTGTCTCTCTCTCTCTGTCTCTGTCTCTCTCTTTCTCTCTTGTCTCTCTCTCGGTCTCTGTCTCTCTCTTTCTCTCTTGTCTCTCTCTCTCGGTCTCTGTCTCTCTCGGTCTCTGTCTCTCTCTTTCTCTCTTGTCTCTCTCTCTCGGTCTCTGTCTCTCTCTTTCTCTCTTGTCTCTCTTTCTCGGTCTCTGTCTCTCTCTCTTGGTCTCTGTCTCTCTCTTTCTCTCTTGTCTCTCTCTCTCGGTCTCTGTCTCTCTCTTTCTCTCTTGTCTCTCTCTCTCGGTCTCTGTCTCTCTCGGTCTCTGTCTCTCTCTTTCTCTCTTGTCTCTCTCTCTCGGTCTCTGTCTCTCTCTTTCCCTCTTGTCTCTCTCTCTCGGTCTCTGTCTCTCTCGGTCTCTCTCTCTCTCTCTCTCTTGTCTCTCTCTCTCGGTCTCTGTCTCTCTCTTTCTCTCTTGTCTCTCTCTCTCGGTCTCTGTCTCTCTTTCTCTCATGTCTCTCTCAGTCTCTGTCACTCTCTCTCGGTCTCTCTCTCTCTCTCTCTCTCTCTCTCTCTCTCTCTCTCAGTCTCTGTCTCTCTCTTTCTCTCTTGTCTCTCTCGGTCTCTGTCTCTCTCTCTCAGTCTCTGTCTCTCTCTCTCGGTCTCTGTCTCTCTCTTTCTCTCTTGTCTCTCTCTCTCTCTCTGTGTCTCTGTCTCTCTCTCTCGGTCTCTGTCTCTCTCTCTCGGTCTCTGTCTCTCTCTTTCTCTCTTGTCTCTCTCTCTTTCTCTCTTGTCTCTCTCTCTCTCGGTATCTGCCTCTCTCTTTCTCTCTTGTCTCTCTCTCTCTCGGTCTCTGCCTCTCTCTCTGTCTCTCTCTCTCTCTCTCTCTCTCGGTCTCTGTCTCTCTCTCTTTCTCTCTTGTCTCTCTCTCTTGGTCTCTGTCTCTCTCTCTCGGTCTCTGTCTCTCTCTCTCTCTCTCTCTCTCGGTCTCTGTCTCTCTCTCTCTCTCTCTCTCTCTCTCTCTCTCTCTCGGTCTCTGTCTCTCTCTCTCGGTCTCTGTCTCTCTCTCGGTCTCTGTCTCTCTCTTTCTCTTGTCTCTCTCTCTCTCTGTTTCTCTCGGTCTCTGTCTCTCTCTTTCTCTCTTCTCTCTCTCTCTCTCTCTCTCAGTCTTTGTCTCTCTCTCTCTCTCTCTCTCTCTCTCTCTCTCGGTCTCTGTCTCTCTGTCATTAAGTGCATCCCATCCTCTGAGAACCTCTGCCACATGTATAGTTGAGGCCAAATATGTTTACAGTCGTGGGATTGGATGACAATCCACACAACAACAAAATCCAAAGCAACATCCGTATTTAAAAAAACAACAACAAAAAAAAACTATCATTTTGAAAATCACTTGTGAATAATTGAATGATTACAGGATTACAGCGGAGAAAAACAATGTCCCGTCAAGTTGTGACAAAGTTGGAGCGAGAGACTAAGACAGTTAAAGTTAGAGACTAAGACAGTCCACTGTAGTATATGAGGGGCTGGATTTGTCTTCGTCTCTCATCCTGTTTAATTAGCCCTGACAACACTTGGTATGCAATAAGAAGAGAGACAGGGATAGATACAGAACGGGAGCGAGAGGAGGAAGTGGAGAGGGAGACATGGACAGATGTAGAAAGTGAGAGACAGTGACAGAGAGGAGGAAGAAGAGCGGGAGAGAAGTCACGGGTGTTGGTTGTGGCAAGAGAGATGGGGAGAGTGGGTAAAGATGGAACAGAAAGCTGTCTCCTAGGAGAAGTGTGGGGAGACATCCAGGCCACAGGCCCGAATAGAGGAAACCCCAAGGGGTCATTTGGGGTCGCGGGCTGTACTCTACATGTACCATTCTTAGTCCATCATGGCCTCTTTCTTTCCAGTAAATCACATTTGGGAGCATATCAGACATTATTTTCTCTTTCTCTTCCATGCCGTACACTTCAGTCTGATGATATACAGTGCCTTGAGACGTTGTGTGACTGGCCTACACACAATAACCCATCAAGTCAAAGTGGAATTATGTAAAAAAAAAAAAAAATGCCATACATCAGTATATGTTGTAGAATGCTCAAGGGTGTGGGGTTTCCACCAAGTTCAATAACCGAACACGCACAAGGAGCACAATTACAATGCAAATGAGGAATTTTATTAGGGATATTCGCAACGGGTAATTGTACAGATAATTCTCCCGCTTCTTACACTCTTTGTGCAGTCCGCTTCCTCTTCTATCCCCAAGCACTCAATGGCTTTATGATCCAGCGGCTTGCCTCGTTGTGGCAGGAAGTCCATACAAGACTCGGGGGTGGAGCCAGCGGGCTGCATGATATCTTCCTTCAATCACCACTCACCTCTCTGTCATCTGCCACAATATTAATGAAACGTTTAAAGCTCAAATGTTTTGAGTCAATAAGTATAGTGTACACGGTGGACGTGTCATAATACCCATAAAACCTAGCGGTCAAACACAGGGAAAGGGTTCCAATCGTTTTTCCACCATTCAGTTTTCCCATAGGTGATTTTTAGAAACACTTCAAATAAGAGCTGTGTTTTGTGTAGACTTACCCCGGTGTGACGTTTTAATAACCGTGTAAATATTTATAGGACAAGATGACTTTTATCAATATATTTAGCTCCATTTACTCTCAGATAAATAAAAAAAATGCTAATTGGCATCAAAGTAGACTACAAATCCCTGCAAGCCCCTGCATGCCATCTTCACTTGACACCTTTGATAACAGGTATTGTGTACATTTGATATACACAGATTCAACCACAGATTCCAATACCTCTCAAAGAAGGGCACCTATTGGGTAAAAAAAAGCAGACATTGAATATCCCTTTGAGAGGGGTGAAGTCATTAATTACACGTTGGATGGTACATCAATACTCCAATTACTACAACGATACAGGCATCCTTCCTAACTCAGGCATCCTTCCTAACTCAGGCATCCTTCCTAACTCAGGCATCCTTCCTAACTCAGGCATCCTTCCTAACTCAGGCATCCTTCCTAACTCAGGCATCCTTCCTAACTCAGGCATCCTTCCTAACTCAGGCATCCTTCCTAACTCAGGCATCCTTCCTAACTCAGGCATCCTTCCTAACTCAGGCATCCTTCCTAACTCAGGCATCCTTCCTAACTCAGGCATCCTTCCTAACTCAGGCATCCTTCCTAACTCAGGCATCCTTCCTAACTCAGGCATCCTTCCTAACTCAGGCATCCTTCCTAACTCAGGCATCCTTCCTAACTCAGGCATCCTTCCTAACTCAGGCATCCTTCCTAACTCAGGCATCCTTCCTAACTCAGGCATCCTTCCTAACTCAGGCATCCTTCCTAACTCAGGCATCCTTCCTAACTCAGGCATCCTTCCTAACTCAGTTGCCGGAGAGGGAAAAAACGCTCAGGGATTTCACCATGAAGACAACGGGGACTTTAAAACAGTAAAATAGTTGAATGGCTGTGAGAGGAGATAACTGAGGATGGATCAACAACATTGTAGTTAATTCATAATACTAACCTAAATGAGTAAAAAGAAAGAAGCCTGTACAGAATATAAAATATTCCAAAACATCCTTTTTACAATAAGGCACTAAAGTAAAATTGGCAAAAATGTGGCAATGAAATGTACTTTATGTCCTGAATAAAGAGTGTTATGTTTGGTGCAAATCCAACACAACACATCACTGAGTACCACTCTTCATATTTTCAAGCATGGTGGAGGCTGCATCATGTTATGGGTATGCTTGTCATCGGCATGGAGTGGGGAGTTTAGGATAAAAAGAAACGGAATGGAGCTAAGCACAGGCAAAATCCTAGAGGAAAACCTTGTTCAGTCTGCTTTCCAGAAGACACTGGGACCCAAACTCACCTTTCAACAGGACTCTATCCTTAATACAAGGCCAAATCTACGCTGGAGGTGTTTACAAAGAAGACATTGAATGTTCCTGAGTGGCCTAGTTACAGTTTTAACTTAAATCGTCTTGAAAATATATGGCAAGAATTGAAAATAGCTGTCTGGCAATGATCAACAACTAACTTGACAGAGCTTGAAGAATTGTAATAATGCGCCAATATTGTACAATCCAGGCATGCACAGCTCTTAGAGACTTACCCAGAAAGATTCACAACTTTTATTGCTGCCAACGGTGATTCTAACATGTATTGACTCAGGGATGTCAATCAATATGCAACAATTTCTATAAACATGTTTTCACTTTGTCATTATGGGGTATTGTATGTAGATGGGTGAGAGAAAATACAGTATATTTAATACATTTTGAATTCAGGCTGTAGCACAACAAAATGTAAAATAAGTCAAGGGGTATGATGACTACATCAATGGCCTGTAAGAGGGAATGGCAATCATACATCTTCCACCTGTATTGTAATAGCGTATTATATTGTACTTATACATGGAAGTGTTCCTGTACATGGCTCAGATCATAAGAGCATGTTGTTAGCAACAACAGAGTTGTGGGTTCGATTACCACTGCGGTCTCATACCAAAAAGTGGGGTCTGTTGGCACTTTGGATAAAATTGTCTGATACGTAAAATGGCATATATTTTGGTATTACAATACTGTTTTGGCCAATGCAATTTTAGTAACGGAGTGTAAAAACACCCCAGCAACTTCATTTTGGATGTTTACTGCATAGGGATATATTTCTTTCTTGTTTTAGACTTTCTGGAATATCGTATTTGTATTGTATTGATATTGTATTACTGGAGGAGCTAGAAACACAAGAGGTTCACGGCACGTTCTGTGACATCTGTGTACGTGACCAATAAACATTGATTTGTTACATACAGTACATTTCTGTTCTTGTCAATATCAGATTTTTTTTTAAACGTACTGTGAAGTGAAATCATAATAGTCATCATCATAGTAGTACATTCGAGTATATATTATACTTTTTATGTTTCTACTTTACAGACATACATGTGCCCCCTATGTGCCCCTGTGCCCCCTAAGTGTTACCAGTTTGGAGTTTAGAAAATTCACCACACACTTGTGAAAATAGTAAAATAACTAAATTGAGAAGATATCATTATGTTATGTTTGGTGACGAGAAACCAATGTACTAATTATATTTCACAGTAAACATATATTTTGGGTCAATGCGCAATGAAATATTTTGAATGGAAGACTGGCTGGGTTACAAGTGTTACTTACCAGTTTGGAGTTTTGTATAAAGAGTTTTGAAAATTCAACGCTTGGTTTTCATTTGAGTTTACGTCCAGTTTCTTTCAGCAGCATTTGATGTATGTATGTAGTTACACCACATTGATTTGGCCTGTAAATGTGTCATTATTCAAGTGTGTTCTGTTATTCTGTGCCCGATAGACTATTGTTAAAAAGGTAATTTAGCAAATGGTTTTATCCCATGTGAAATACAGTAAACACATATTCATATTCAACCCTGATATTAGCAACAAATGATCCAACCAACTGAGCTATTGGATGCAGGAAAACTTTCCCTTCTTTGAACCAGCAGGATCCTAAGGATTGCTGTTGTATCAACTACAGTCCACCACTCTACCAACTGAGACAGGTGAGGAACATAGCTCAGAGGTGTATGTGAAAGAGTATGTTATTGTGTCCCATTCAAAAGTAGATGGCTGTGATTCATACCACGAAGCCATGAAAACATCTACCAAAGCTTGAGGATAAGGTTCTCTCCTTCGAGAGATTCTCTCCTTCACCTACAGTCCCCTGCTCTACCAACGGAGCAATCAAAGGGGTGTTTGTGTGACTGTGTTTACAATCAGCATGATTGACTGTGAGCGTTGAGTTGTGAGTGGCATGTGGACTTTGGCTGAGCTGGCACAGATGGGTGTTCTCATGGTTGAACACACTGGCAGTGGATGCATGGATACGGTGTGCGTGTGTATCCGTGCATGAGTGTGACATCCTTCCAGAATGCAAAACAGCCGTAGACAATAGGGGGACAAACTGTCCTGAGAGCAGTGCATTTGGGGTGGAGAGGGGGCTGCACAGTGATTCCTGCCATAAGACCATCAGAATGTCAGTTAAAAGCTGGAGGCTATTTCCTCCTTTGAGACAGATTTGAATCAGCAGCCTAATGATCTCTGTTTTCCCACCTTCAGTTCTCCACTCTACCAACTGAGCTATCAAAGGGGTGATGGTGCGGGTAGTCAAGAAAGTGAGCTGTGAGTCGACAATAGGGGGCAATCACTAGTGGACCATGGAGCCAAACTGTCCAGACATCCCCACCCAAAACTGAACAATGGATTACAGTTTCCCCTGGTGCATAGACTACTTTCAGGGTGAGGAACCATCTAACGTCATGTTGTGAAATACATTACGGCCCCTTTAATGTGCTCTGGTCGGTCAGGCTGGAATGGTACACATAATTCAAAATGAACAAGATCCAGAAAAGAGACAGATTTGAACCAGTGACCTAAGGAACTCTGCTTTTGTAACTACAGTCCGCCGCTCTACCAATTGAGCTATCGAAGGGGTGATTTTGAGTTAGTCAACAGAAAAAAGGAGAGTCAATAGTATTATGTGTGCGTTGGGAGCGAACCATTGGCAGTAGACAATAGGGGCCCAAACACCCCCCACCCCTTCACCGAATGCAGTGTGTTGGGGTTGAAAGGGGGCTAGAGTTGAGATTTTTGGCCCGAACCCAGCTGGACCTGTCGGCCCAACAGGGCTTAACATCCTTAGGCTATGGGCCAGTCGGGCTTCAATTTTCCAAAAAACAGCCATTCGACACAGGAAAAAGTCTCCTCCTTGGCTCAGATGTGCTGCTGAGGGATGATGTTCCTGTGTGTCCAATTCAAAGATGGCTGGATGCGATTAATGCAGTGAGGCCATGACAAACGTCTCCTCCTTCAAACCAGCAACATAAAGATCCCTGCTCTTGCGCCTACAGTCCTCCACTCTATCAACTGAGCTCTCGAAAGGGTGTTTGTTACTGTGCATTTAGAGTTAGCAGTATTGGCCTTCCTCTATTGTGGAACGGGGTTCCCTAAAATCGGTCCTGCCCCCCTGCGTGCACGTTTTGGTTTGAAATATCCTCCGCTCTACCAACTGAGCTAGTTTGATAGATCAGGGGCAGAACCTACAGGTTAGGTAGAAGCAAGGGTCAGAGGTGCCTGTGTATTGGCCGTTGCGTCCAGTGTAACAATTGCCATCGAAAAGTCGACCAAAAGTAAAAACATTTCCTCCTTCGAGACAGATTTGAAGCGATCTAAGGATCTCTGCTATTTAATAATAATAATAATAATAAATCCCATTTAGCAGACGCTTTTGTCCAAAGCGACTTACAAGTCGGCTGGTGCCACTACTTTTACATATGGGTGGCCCCAGCGGGAATCGAACCCACGAC
Source organism: Oncorhynchus masou masou (assembly GCF_036934945.1). NCBI lineage: Eukaryota > Metazoa > Chordata > Actinopteri > Salmoniformes > Salmonidae > Oncorhynchus > Oncorhynchus masou. The sequence continues at coordinate 34,320,165 of NC_088214.1, read as the reverse complement.
GCTTGGCGTTGCAAGCGCCATGCTCTACCGACTGAGCCACACACCTACAGTCCTCCGCTCTACCAACTGAGCTTTCAAAAGGGGCAGCTGGGCTTGAGTGATTGTGTGTTTAGAGTCAGCAGTATCGACTGAGCTCTATTGTGAAGCTCTGTAAAAGCTGTGAGTGGCCTATGCACTGGTGCACCGTTCCCATGGTTTCACACACACTGGCAGAGGATGTGTGTGTAAGCTCACACATGGAGCGTTAACTCTGTTCAAAATGTGATGAGTGTGATAAGTGGCACTGACAGAGATGGTCGCCTCAGGTCCTTAGGAAACTATGCAGTAATTCGTTTTTTTAATGTATTATTTCTTACGTTGTTAGCCCAGAAACTTTCAAGTGTTATTACATACAGCCAGGGAGAACTACTGGATGTAAAAGTGACGTCAACTTACCAACAGTACAACCAGGAATATGTCTTTCCTGAAGCGGATCCTTTGTTCAGACCTCCACCCTGGACATGGCATCTTATCCCAGAGGCCGACCCAAAACAACGCGGTCGCTGCAAGAGAGGCAGACGGAGCGGCCTACTGGTCAGACTTAGAAGGCGAGCACACCGTCCACCGCTTCCGAGCATATTACTCGCCAATGTTTTCTTCACGCATCGCGCCGACAGAAGCTAACATGTCTCTGGTAAGAAGAAGGGCCTTCTGATTAACGACTCATGGTGTAATCAAAACAACATACAGGAACTTAAGTCCTTTTTTCACCTGACCTAGAATTCCTTACAATCAATTGCCGACGGCATTATCTACCAAGAGAATTCTCTTTGATTATAGTCACCGCCGTGTATATCCCCCCCAAGCAGAAACCTCGACGGCCCTGAAAGAACTTCAGTGGACTGTATGTAAACTGGAAACCATATATCCTGCGGCTACATTTATTGTAGCTGGGGATTTTAACAAAGCTAATCTGAGAACAAGGCTTTCTAAATTCTATTAGCATATCGAATGTGCGACACGAACCGGTAGCATTCTGGACCATTGCTACTCTAACTTCTGCGATGCATACAAAGCCCTCCCGCGCCCTCCCGCGCCCTCCCCCGCCCTCCCTTCGGCAAATCTAACTATGAATCCATTTTGTTGCTCCCAGCATATAGACAGAAACTAAAACAGGAAACACCCATGCTTAGGTCTATCCAACACTGGTCTGACCAATCGGATTCCACGCTTCAAGATTGCTTCGATCACATGGACTGGGATATGTTCCGGGTAGCCTCAGACAATAACATTGACTTGTACGCTGACTTGGTGAGTGAGTTTATTAGCAAGTGCATCGGTGATGTTGTACCCACTGTGACTATTAAAACCTTCCCTAACCAGAAACCGTGGATTGATGGCAGCATTCACTCAAAACTGAAAGTGTGAACGACTGCTTTTAATCATGGCAAGGCGACTGGAAACATGACCGAATACAAACAGTGCAGCTATTCCCTCCGCAAGGCAATAAAACAAGCAAAGCATCAGTATAGAGACAAAGTAGAGTTGCAATTCAACGACTTAAAACACAAGACGTATGTGGCAGGGTCTACAGTCAATCACAGATTACAAAAAGAAAACCAGCCCCATCGCGGACATTGACGTCTTGCTCCCAGACAAATTAAACAACTTCTTTGCTCGCTTTGAGGACAATACAGTGCCACTGACACGGCCCGCTACCAAAGCCTGTGGGCTCTCCTTCACCATGGCCAACGTGAGTAAAACATTTAAACGTGTTAACCCTCGCAAGGCTGCCGTCCCAGACGGCATCCATAGCCTCGTCCTCATAGCATGCCCACACCAGCTGGCTGGTGTGTTTACCGACATATTCAATCAATCCCTATCCCAGTCTGCTGTGCCAAATTGCTTCAAGATGACCACCATTGTTCCTGATCCCAAGAAAGTTAAGGTAACTGAACTAAATGACTATCGCCCCATAGCACTCACTTCTGTCATCATGAAGTGCTTTGAGAGCCTAGTCAAGGATCATATCACATCCGCCCGACCTGATACCCTAGACCCACTCCAATTTGCCCCAATAGGTCCACAGACGATGCAATCGCCATCACACTGCACACTGCCCTATCCCATCTGGACAAGATGAATACCTATGTAAGAATGCTGGTCATTGACTACAGCTCAGCACTTAACACCATAGTAACCTCTGAACTCATCACTAATCTCGAGACTCTGGAACTCGACACCGCCCTGTGCAACTGGGTCCTGGACTTTCTGACGGGCCGCCCCCAGGTGATGAGGGTAGGAAACAACATCTCCACCTCGCTGATCCTCAACACTGGGTCCCCACAAGGGTGTGTTCTCAGCCCTCTCCTGTACTCCCTGTTCACCCATGACTGCGTGGCCATGCACGCCTCCAACTCAATCATCAAGTTTGCAGACGACACCGTAGCAGTAGGTTTGATTACCAACAACGACGAGACGGCCTACAGGGAGGAGGTGAGGGCCTTCGAGGTGTGTTGTCAGGTAAATAACCTCACACTCAACGTCAACAAAACAAAGGAGATGATTGTGGACTTCAGGAAACAGCAGAGGGAGCACTCCCCTATCCACATCGACCGGACAGTAGTGGAGAGGGTAGTAAGTTTTAAGTTCCTAGGCGTACACATCACGGACAAACTGAATTGGTCCACCCACACAGACAGCGTCGTGAAGAAGGCGCAGCAGCGCCTCTTCAACCTCAGGAGGCTTCTCACCAAAAGCACTCACAAACTTCTACAGATGCACAATCGAGAGCATCCTGTCGGGCTGGTACAGCAACTGCTCCGCCCACAACCATAAGGCTCTCCAGAGGGTAGTGAGGTCTGCACAACGCATCACCGGGGGCAAACTACCTGCCCTCCAGGACACCTACACCGCCCGATGTCACAGGAAGGCCATAAAGATCATCAAGGACAACAACCACCCGAGCCACTGCCTGTTCACCCCGCTATCATCCAGAAGGCGAGGTCAGTACAGGTGCATCAAAGCAGGGACGGAGAGACCTAATAACAGCTTCTATCTCAAGGCCATCAGACTGTTAAACAGCCACCACTAACATTGAGTGGCTGCTGCCAACACACGGACTCAACTCCAGCCACTTTAATAATGGAAATTGATGGAAATTGATGTAAAAATATATCACTAGCCACTTTAAACAATGCTACTTAATATGATGTTTACATACCCTACATTACTCATCTCATATGTATATGTATATCCTGTACTCTACTGCATCTTTATGTAATACGTGTATCATTAGCCACTTTAAACTATGCCACTTTGTTTACATACCCTACATTACTCATCTCATATGTATATACTGTACTCGATACCATCTACTGCATCTTGCATATGCCGTTCTGTACCATCACTCATTCATATATCTTTATGTACATATTCTTTATTCCTTCACACTTCTGTGTATAAGGTAGTAGTTTTGGAATTGTTTGGTTAGATTACTCGTTGGTTATTACTGCATTGTCGGAACTAGAAGCACAAGCATTTCGCTACACTCACATTAACATCTGCTAACCATGTGTATGTGACAAATACATTTTGATTTGATTTGAGCTATCCGAGAGGTAGTTGTTTGTGAGTGGCTGTCCAGAATTCAAACCAGCAGTGGACAATAGGGGGCCAAACTCGCTGGACAACCCCCCCACCTACCTTCCCACTGCTACCCAGAATGCAATCGGAGAGGGAGGCTGAGAAAGTTACCCTGGCTGATCCCTAGATAAACAAACCAAGATGACAGCCTGGGACCACCACTGCTGTCTGTAAGGCAATACTCCCCTAGAGCCTGGGATGGCCTGGGACAGCCTGGGATGGACTGGGATAGGTCGGACACTCTCTAGTTCATTCCCTCGCTCTCTGCTCCTCTCGTCTCAACTCTCTGGCCCCGGGGTAGACCAGGGATATATGAGATGGAGACGATACATAAACACAAGTGTGGGGGATTATAGACAGATAGATACACACACACGCGCACACACACACACACACACACACACACACACACACACACACATGCAGGCAGGCATACAAATGCGACCACACACACATATGCAGGCACACAAATGCGAACACACACACATATGCAGGCACACAAATGCGAACTCACACACACATATGCAGGCACACAAATGTGAACACACAGGTACAGAAGCATATACAGAACTTATAATAACACACACATGCTTTCGTCACCAATTTCATCGCCCTCTTCCCAAATGTATAGAGAACTCAAGTCTTTGTTTCCCCATAGGCTGAACAGTTTGGCATAGGGCATCAGACCATTGCATCCTATGCCATCATTCTCCAGGAAGTCACCCGAGGAATGCCTGAAATGGAATAGCTGCCATTTTAAAGATTTAACAAGGACAAACAGGTGGTTAAACAACTTCTTTGCTCGCTTTGAGGACAATACAGTGCCACTGACACGGCCCGCTACCAAAGCCTGTGGGCTCTCCTTCACCATGGCCAACGTGAGTAAAACATTTAAACGTGTTAACCCTCGCAAGGCTGCCGTCCCAGACGGCATCCATAGCCACACTCGGGCTTCCATTCCCATGCCATCACTGAGGTCAGGAGATAATTGATTTATCGTTGCATTGTGGTCTGTGCCATCCTTCAAGCTGTCCTCTGATTGGTCAATGGGATTATGTGGCCAATCCGGACATCTAGCTTCTAATGCTATTTCTCTCCGTTTGTCCCTGTTGTGGCCCCAAACTGTCTTAATATTTATTTTCCGTATCATTTCTGTTTTTAGTGGCTTATGTTTATTCTCCCGACCATTACTTTTTGTTTTGTTTACAGAGCTACATGTTTAGTTAGGCGTCCGACTGATTTGTGCCCATGTTTTATTGTTTTGAAATGACGACCTCAGCCCGTCTCTACAGGACACTTCACTGACAGAAACCCCTTGTCTTGATCGCCTAAACTGGGTGGTATTTATTAGGGTACACCGTGGCAAAATGTTTTGTAACGGAAAAGCAAAACGAGCATTTCTTTTTGGACAAGTTCAGGCAGTTCCTCCCCGTTTCAGTCCCCTTCCCCTCAGTTTGGTGCCCAATGAACATAACCCAGGTTTTGTTGTGAAAGAGAAAGAACAGAACACACACAAGTGTTATTGACTTTCTCTTCCAACTCATATTTTGGAGGGAACGTTTACATATTTGTCTCTACAAAACAAACTTTTCATTCTGGAGACAGGCGAGACATGGTGTATGATTCCGCCAAATTTCAACACTTACGAAAGAATGAGAAAAAAAGCTAATCCCAAAATTATAATAAATCACTTTGATATAAATATTTACATATATATATATATATAAACATATATTGAAGATATACACTGAGTGTACAAAACATTAGGAACACCTGCTCTTTCCATGACATAGACTGACCAGGTAAACCCAGGATAAAGCTATGACCCCTTATTGATGTCACTTGTTAAATCCACTTCAATCAGTCTAGATGAAGGGAAGGAGACAGGCTAAAGAAGGATTTTTAAGCCTTGAGACAATTGACACATACATTGTGTCTGTGTGCCGTTCAGAGGGTGAATGGACGAGACAAAAGATTTAGGTGCCTTATGAACGGGGTATGGTAGTAGGTGCCAGGCTCATCAGTTTGTGTCAAGAACTGCAATGCTGTGTGATTCCTGTGTGTATCATGGAAATCCAGCCAACTTGACACAACTGTGGGAAGCATTGGAGTCTACATGGGCCAGCATCCCTGTGAAACGCTTTCGACACCTTGTCGAGTCCATGCCCCGACAAATTGAGACTGTTCTGAAGGAAAAAGGGGGTGCAACTCAATATTAGGAAAGTGTCCCGAATGTTTTGTACACTCAGTGTATGCTTTTGGTAACCAATGATAACTTCCCTTAGTGTAGTCTAGTCTGCATAGATACATGTGCAGTATTGGCTGGACTATGGCACTTTGTTCAGCTAGGAAGTGTTGCTGTATGAGACTGTGTATTCATCTGTCTTGTCTGTTTGGTTTTAGTCTTTTAGTAGCTTGTCAAAACTCCCTCCAGTTCCCTCTGATGGTGTCTGAGACAGATCCCCAGGCTCTTGTCCTTGTCTGGTACTGCTGTTGGACAATATTGTCCAATTGTGTGTGTGTGTGTGGGCGTCAGGAGAATGCCAGTCTTGTAATAGCCATGGTAATTCATACTGGGGAGTCTGGGTGCTCCTGCCCTGCCCCTCCACACACCTGCCCAGTCTGCCAGGCAAGCCAACTAGACACACAGGCCCAGTCTGCCAGGCAGGCCCAGACCTCCCAAACACTGCCCCCACATGCAACCTCGAGGAGGGGGTAGGGGGGGGGCAGTGTGTTTGAATATGTCCCAACAAGACTCTGTGGTGTCCGAATACGACCCAAACTGTTCTAGAGGGATATAATCAGTAGAAAGAGGGGGTTTGGTGTGTCCGTGTGTCTGTCTGTGTCTGTGCGTGTGTTTGAGCCGTGGTGGTTGGTTTGAATCCAACATGAATTAGGATGGATTTTTATAATTCAACTGCTTGGAAAGACAATTCATCCCTTTTTACATTGTTCGTTTCAACTTGGCTTATTAACAAGCGATCTGGCAGTGCGGCGACTGCAACAGAACCATGTGCTAATCAACAAGGAATTAAAAGTGTCTCCATCAGTCCACATTAGCTTCCCTCAAGTGTTCTCGCTTGGATTATTTCATAAAACAAACCGGTTACAAGTTTACAATTTACAAGTGCTCCAACAAATGTTTGCCTTGCAGAGCGCATGGGGGCGGTCAGTATGTAAATTGTTTTGACATTTTAATTGTTTGAAAAACTGCATGGAATAATACAAAACAGAATACAATTTTTGCATTTTTGTCTCCTCCATCGTTGTTGGCCGTAAAATGGTTGCTACCTTGCATGTCTTGCATGTTGATTGCCCACCCGCAGCTCTATAGTCTGTGTGTGTATGGGTGTGTGCGTGTGTGTGTGTGTGTGTGTGTGTGTGTGTGTGTGTGTGTGTGTGTGTGTGCATGCCAGTGAGTGTGTGTGTGTGTGTGTCTCTGTGTGTGCATGTGTGCATGCTAGTGTGTGTGTGTGTGTGTGTGTGTGTGTGTGTGTGCACGCCAGTGAGTGTGTGTGTGTGTGTGTGTGCTGTATTTTATTGGTCCAGGGGACTTCAAGGGTAATGTAATAACACAATCATCTCCCCAATGGCCCAAGTCTGCCTCTCTTTGCTGCTCCACAGCTGCTCCTGTGTGTGTATTGACTGAAAGAGAGGGGGAGAGAAAGGCGCGGGGGGTAGACAAGGGGGGGAGAGAGAGAGAAAGGTGGGGAGAGAGAGAGAGAGAGAGAGTGAAGGGGGGAGAGTGGAGGGGAGAGAGAGAAAGGGCGAGAGTTGAAGAAAGAGAGATAGAGGGAGAGAAGAGAAAGATAGAGAAGAGTTGTGGAGAGGTAGACAATGTGCCAGTACCGCACTGCTGTATAACTCCGTCTCTCAGTGACTCACTCCCTTACCAGGACATGGCCTGTGTCGCTCAGCAGGTCTCTGGTAGAAAGCTGCATGGTCCAGTGTTCTCAGTCAGGAATAGCCCTGCTGTTATGCAGAAACCTCCATTTCAATTGCCTTTATAGGGCACATGTGCTGACTTATATTCATATCGCACACACGCACACACGCACACACACACACACACACATGCACACGCGCACACGCGCACACACACGCACACACACACACACACTTCCTCCTAGCCCCAGAGGCTAACGCTATTTATAAGCCGCCCCGTTGGCACATATGGGCTCTGACTACCTGCGGTTTTGAAGTTGTTACGCATATTTCTGCTGCTTTGTTGGTTTCTCACCCCTCCATCACCCCCTCTCAACCCCTGAATATTCCTCCTTTTCCCCTCTCTGTTTGGTATGGAAGAAAGTGCATGTTTATGTTTTGTACATTCCATTGTTTAGTTTTCCAAAAGGCACACAGTGTCTGGGAGGTCTGGGCTGGCTGGTGTGAAGAAGTGTATGTGTGCGTGTTTGTGTGTTTGCGCCTGGAGTGTTCACTCGCTCTCCTAAACAGGTCCCGTACCGTAGGAGTGAACCAATGCGTAAATACTTCAGCAGTGTCTTTGATGTCCCCGCGTCACATGCATACTGCATTATGAAAGCCATTGCTGAAGCCCACTTAAGACGTTATTACACTTACTGTGCTCCAAGAGCAGTGACGCAAGTTTCTTCTTATGTAACAACGAGCGGAGGTATTTATAGAAGCCTATGTCAGGTGTCCGGCTTCCTTCGTCATTTGGAAGTTACAGAGCCTTGTCGTAAGGCTGTCGAAGTGTGAGATTTGCCTCACCTCATGTTGAAAGTACACGTTCAGTATAGGAGATGTATGACAGGAGGCAAGGAGAACAGTAAGTTATAGCCGAGTGACATTGGGTTGTCATGACAGCGATAGAATGACCCCTCCAGACAGAGACAGACAGTGAGGAGGATGAGGTGCTTCCCTGTACTCCACCAGACGTGGTGTTGGTGCAGCTCACCATTAGACTGTTCATCTCCCTAATAGAATAACATTTAATAACACCCAAGGCTTTTAAGCCATTAAAACACCATTGATTTGGATTGTGGGGGTGGTCACTGCATGACCTGTCTTTCTCATAGAGCCATTCAGAGTTTTAATGGCCCAGTGGAGATATACTCATCGTTAATAGCACACGCACGCACGCACGCACGCACGCACGCACGCACGCACGCACGCACGCACGCACACACACACACACACACACACACACACACACACACACACACACACACACACACACACACACACACACACACACACACACACACACACACACACACACACACACACACACACAGTCTTGGCAATAACTCTCTCATCCCGTCCCTGTCCCCCTCCAACGTATCCGTGTCTCCATAAGCCCTATGCTCATTCTGTCCCCATCGTTCTTTCTCCAGCAAACTGGATGCAGTTTATCACAGTGCCATCCGTTTTGTTACTAAAGCACCTTATACCACCCACCACTGCAAACTGTATGCTCTAGTCGGCTGGTCCTCGCTACATATTCGTCGCCAGACCCACTGGCTCCAGGTCATCTACAAGTCCATGCTAGGTAAAGCTCCGCCTTATCTCAGTTCACTGGTCACGATGGCAACACCCACACGTAGCACGCGATCCAGCAGGTGTATCTCATTGATCATCCCTAAAGCCGACACCTCATTTGGCCGCCTTTCCTTCCAGTTCTCTGCTGCCTGTGACTGGAACGAATTGCAAAAATCGCTGAAGTTGTAGACTTTTATCTCCCTCACCAACTTCAAACATCTGCTATCTGAGCAGCTAACCGATCGCTGCAGCTGTACGTAGTCTATCGGTAAATAGCCCACCCAATTTACCTACCTCATCCCCATAATGTTTTTATTTATTTACTTTTCTGCTCTTTTGCACACTAGTATCTCTACCTGCACATGACCATCTGATAATTTATCACTCCAGTGTTAATCTGCTAAATTGTAATTATTTGCCTACCTCCTCATGCCTTTTGCACACAATGTATATACACTCTTTTTTTTCTACTGTGTTATTGACTTGTTAATTGTTTACTCTATGTGTAACTCTGTGTTGTTGTCTGTTCACACTGCTATGCTTTATCTTGGCCAGGTCGCAGTTGTAAATGAGAACTTGTTCTCAACTGGCTTACCTGGTTAAACAAAGGTGAAATAAAATAAAAATATAAATGTGTGTGTGTGTGTGTGTGGTTTAGACACCATTCCCTTTATAAAGCCACTTGTTTATTTTCTGTGACACCCGCAGGTGGACACCCGCAAGGGGGTGTAGACATTGTGCCGTGTGTCAACCCCCGTGTGTTTCTCCCTCCCTTGCAGGTGGACAAAGTGTGTGGTCAGTCAGCCAAGGAGCCCCGCACCAGCGTCCACCCTGACCCCGCCCCGGAGGTCACGACCTCCACGGTGACATCATCGACCGTCCCTCCCTCCGACCCCCCCTCCATCCCCCCACCAGAACAGCTGATGGGACAACTTGCCCACCTGAGGAGGTAAGGCTGGGCCAGACAGAGCTGGGACAAAAGTTCTGTCCGGATCCGAAACACCTGGGAAATCAGATCCTTTCTTCGACATCAGATTTGCAACTTTTCGGTTTCCATTATCCTTGTGTGAGTCACATTCTCACTGCATGTTAAATAGGCAGAATAACCTATTGGTTTTCTGTCAAATACTTGACATGCACTTGATTTAACCCAGTGTGCTGGGATGGCGGAGCTGTGCACGTTAAATCAAGCACATCTAATGTTTTTGAAAGGAAAACGATAGGTACTTGATCAAAGTCTGGTGACAGATGAACATCACGTGACCGTCATAAATAAACGTAATTGTTTTTACATAATGTGATAGCCAAGGGAATTTTGGACTTTGAGATTCTTGGCTCAATCTTAAATGACAATTTATTCATCTATACAGTACATATAGGATAGTGATTCTGCCACACACACACGTACACACTCACACACTCACATAGACATACTGTGTGTTACACACTCCTCTCACACGGTCCGATTCCCCCTCTACCTCGTCCTTTGAGGCACCCGGTGCCCACAGCAGCTGGCAGGGCAGTGCCCACAGGGAGGGGGGAAGATTAATACTGACGGACCGCTTCCTGTTTACCCAGACTACCATAGCCTCAGCTCAGATCAGCTGCCCACCTCAGTGCTATCACATAGGCACACACTGACACACAGTCACACAGTCACATATTAGGCACACATACACACACACACATCCACACACACTCACTCACACAGACACAGACACACAGTCACATATTAGGCATTAAGGCGCACACACACACACACACACACACACACACACACACACACACACACACACGCACACGCACACGCACACGCACAGGCACAGGCACAGGCACACACACACACACACACACACACACACACACACACACAGTCAAATATTAGGCACTCACTCACTCACTCACTCACTCACTGACACAGACACCCAGGTGTTGTGGTGCCAGTCTAGCTGACGGTCTTGCCCTGGCGCTGCCACCCTGCTCCGTGCCAACAGTATCCAGCGCCCAGCCCTCTGCCAGCCTACCCACAGCCCAGTGGGCAGTATCCTCATCACACACAGCAGTTTACACTGGCAGAGGCACAAGGCCAGTAGCCGCTGGAGGGAATGGAAAGGAATATGATATAGTGGAATAACAAGGGAAATGGATTTTGACATAAATATATTGTAGTTTAATTGTATTATGATAACACAGAATGAAGTAGAGAGGGAGGAGTGGACACTCATTTAATGACTTGTACTTTGTTTCCAGTTAGTTCCCTTTGACAACAATCTCATTTCCAGACAGTAATCTAATTTCCAGACAGTAATCTAATTTCCAGACAACAATCTAATTTCCAGACAGTAATCTAATTTCCAGACAACAATCTCATTTCCAGACAGTAATCTAATTTCCAGACAGTAATCTAATTTCCAGACAACAATCTAATTTCCAGACAGTAATCTAATTTCCAGACAGTAATATAATTTCCAGACAACAATCTAATTTCCAGACAGTAATCTAATTTCCAGACAACAATCTAATTTCCAGACAACAATATCAATTTAAAGGGGTAGTACACACATACTGTTGTGTTGTATTCTTAAATGTGAAGTTAATTGCTCACTTGTACGACTTTCAACAGCTGTTTTAACATTGTCACGTGGGACAACAAATGAGTGTCTCAACCTACTGTATGGGGTGTGTGGGAGGGGTGTGTGTTGGGTGTGTCTGGTGGGTTTTTTGGGGTGTTTCCCACCCTGACCTCTGACCTCTGCATGTGCATGACTCACCCTTATCCAGGGTCGTAAACTGACTATTTCTTCCTCTCCCTCCCCTCCTTGTTTTGTCTTGCCCTCATTTTGTCCCACCCCCCGTTTTCTTTGTTTTCTCTCCCTGCACCTCTCCTGCTTGTGTCACCCCCCCCCCCCTTGGACTCCTTCCATCCTCAGTTCATTCCCCCTGAAACCCTCCAAGAACGATAAACCTAGAAGTCTGAAAAAGATCTCTAGGTAAGCATGACCAACCAACCCACCCACCCGGTGAATGACAACTACCTCTCTCTGTCTCTGCTTCTCAGTCTCACATATGTATGTCTGTCTTTGTCTTTGTCCATGTGTCTTTCTGTCTGTGACCTCTGCTTCTATCTCTATCTCTCCCTCTCACCCTCTCTCTCACCCTCTCTCTCTCTCTCCCTCTCACCCTCTCTCTCTCTCTCTCTCTCTCTCTCTCTCTCTCTCTCTCTCTCTCTCTCTCTCTGTGACAGCACTATGTTGTCATCAGTATTGGATCAGGCTATGATGTCTCTCAACATATGTGTGTGTTTCTGTCTGTCTATCTGGCTAGTGACAGGAGATTCATGATATGGTTTAACCCTTCATAATCCCCTCGTCATTCATTAGGATCCCATTCGCGGCCCACCCCTAACGGGAGGCTCTGATACTATCGTCATGACAGCCCTGACTGATGGGGTCCTAACAGCATGTGACCTCACATGACCCATATTATTGGAGTTCCCCTGTCTCTTGGGTGGCCGTAACAGGTGCCTGATCAGAATTATTCTCTTGTTTGGCCACCAGTCACTACAGCATCCATATTATTTTCAATGTGTTTTTAAAGATCTATGGGAACTATATTTCTTTAGGTTCGACAGTATTCCTTTAGGTTCTGTCTATGCACCTGTCATTTTATTTACACGTTCATATCCTGATTGCATATCATATGTAGTTGGGTGGTAGCCATAGACGTTACAGTGCTTCTTATAACATGGAGTCTGTACCCTGACTCTCACCCCTCTGTCCTCTTTCCCACCTCTCTATCCCTCCTTTCTCTATCCTGTCGCTCTCCATCCTTTCTGTTCTCCCCATCCTCTCTTTCCATCTCAGGGAGTTTCTGAGCTACATCCAGCGCTATAAGTCATTCTTTGCCGTGCTTCCAGAGATGTTGTGTGAGGGAGAGATGGTGGTGGACGACTTTACCTGCTGGAGTGGAGACGACGTGGTGGAGAGGTAAGACTGAAGAGGAGGAAAGAGAGCGAGATGGGGGATGAGAGAGGAGGATAAAGGAGTATAGGTGATGTGTGAGACGAGGTGGTGGAGAGGTAAGACTGAAGAGGAGGAAAGAGAGCGGGATGGGGGATGAGAGAGGAGGATAAAGGAGTATAGGTGATGTGTGAGACGAGGTGGTGGAGAGGTAAGACTGAAGAGGAGGAAAGAGAGCGGGATGGGGGATGAGAGAGGAGGATAAAGGAGTATAGGTGATGTGTGAGACGACGTGGTGGAGAGGTAAGACTGAAGAGGAGGAAAGAGAGCGGGATGGGGGATGAGAGAGGAGGATAAAGGAGTATAGGTGATGTGTGAGACGAGGTGGTGGAGAGGTAAGACTGAAGAGGAGGAAAGAGAGCGGGATGGGGGATGAGAGAGGAGGATAAAGGAGTATAGGTGATGTGTGAGACGACGTGGTGGAGAGGTAAGACTGAAGAGGAGGAAAGAGAGCGGGATGGGGGATGAGAGAGGAGGATAAAGGAGTATAGGTGATGTGTGAGACGACGGGGGACGGGGGGGGTGGAGAGAGGGGGTCGAATAGGTAAGACAGGAATTATGACCACTCAGTGTTGTTTAGAAGCTCATACGCTGCTCTACTCTACTGGGTCCGCTGGTAGAGTGTGTGTTTGTGTTGTGTGTTGGTGTAATAAGCCTGTGTGTGGTATTATGAGGCTGTTGTTGATTTGCGAGGGAATGTGGAAGTCATAAGGAACATCTTTCATCTTTCCCTTTTGGATGAAGTATAGCACTGTCTGTCTGTCTGTCTGTCTGTCTGTCTGTCTGTCTGTCTGTCTGTCTGTCTGTCTGTCTGTCTGTCTGTCTGTCTGTGTCTGTCTGTCTGTGTCTGTGTCTGTGTCTGTGTCTGTGTCTGTCTTTCTGTCTGTCTGTCTGTCTGTCTGTCTGTCTTTCTGTCTCTCATTTATGAGCTGTTTGTTTGGTGCTGATTTGGGGGCGTGGCTTTCGATCCTTCTTCCTGTACGTGGCTGTGTGGGATCCACTCATCACCTGGACATTAAACCACTGCCATGTGTGTCTTTGCACGTGTGTATGTGTGAGAGAGTGTACATACGTGTGTGTGTGTGTATGAGCAAATGCTGATCTGTAACTTATTCCATCTCTGGAAGGGCTTCATAAGCGTTTCTAGAACGTTCTCTTCCCTATGCAATTATGACAACACTTGGGCCTGTGGTGGCCCCTTCCTGGCTTCAGTTACCATGGTACACACACACACACACACACACACACACACACACACACACACACACACACACACACACACACACACACACACACACACACACACACACACACACACACACACACACACACACACACACACAGACAACCCTGGCCACCCATCTGATAGTGTTTGTCCTTTATGCTATTGTTTTAGTTTGGCCTCGTCGTCCATACTGCATGTCTCTTAGACTGTCCCATGGGGATTGTGGGAGTAGAGGGCACTGTGCCTCTGATGAAAGGAACTCTTATTTTTTGTCTCTACTCTCCCCTTCTCCACTCTCCCCTTCTCCACTCTCCCCTTCTCCACTCTCCCCTTCTCTACTCTCCCCTTCTCCACTCTCCCCTTCTCCACTCTCCCCTTCTCCACTCTCCCCTTCTCCACTCTCCCCTTCTCTACTCTCCCCTTCTCCACTCTCCCCTTCTCCACTCTCCCCTTCTCTACTCTCCCCTTCTCCACTCTCCCCTTCTCTACTCTCCCCTTCTCCACTCTCCCCTTCTCTACTCTCCCCTTCTCCACTCTCCCCTTCTCCACTCTCCCCTTCTCCACTCTCCCCTTCTCCACTCTCCCCTTCTCCACTCTCCCCTTCTCTACTCTCCCCTTCTCTACTCTCCCCTTCTCCACTCTCCCCTTCTCTACTCTCCCCTTCTCCACTCTCCCCTTCTCCACTCTCCCCTTCTCCATTCTCCCCTTCTCTACTCTCCCCTTCTCTACTCTCCCCTTCTTTTCTCTCTTTTTTTCTTCTCTGGCACTGAGAGAGACCAAAAGAGAGACAGAGAGAGAGGGAGGGAGAGAGAGAGACAGAGAAACACAGAGAGAGAGAGACAGAGAAAAGAGGCCCAGTTCCTGACTTTATGCACTTAAAAATGTATCATTGGCTCTTAGAGAGACCACACATTCATCATGTCGAGCATTCTGACACAGCATGTCTCTCAGTGAAAACAACCCTGGTGTTCTCTGTTACCAAGAACATATGAGAGGAGAAGAGAGGGGTAGGGAGGAGGAGAAGAGAGCGGTAGAGAGGAGAAGAGAGGGGTAGAGAGGAGGAGAAGAGAGAGGGACAGAGAAGAAGAGAGGGGTAGGGAGGAGGGGAAGAGAGAGGAAGAGAGGAGAAGAGAGAGGGAGAGAGAAGAAGAGAGAGGTAGGGAGGAGGAGAAGACAGAGGTAGAGAGGAGAAGAGAGGGGTAAAGAGGAGGAGAAGAGAGAGGGAGAGAGGAGGTACATGGAGTGCTGGAACACAACACCGGGCTAAATGGTTCACCCGACACTTTGAGAAGATATGGTTCATCTGACACTTTGAGAAGATATGGTTCATCTGACACTTTGAGAAGATATGGTTCATCTGACACTTTGAGAAGATATGGTTCACCCGACACTTTGAGAAGATATGGTTCATCTGACACTTTGAGAAGATATGGTTCATCTGACACTTTGAGAAGATATGGTTCATCTGAGGCTTTGAGAAGAAATGGTTCATCTGAGGCTTTGAGAAGATATGGTTCATCTGACACTTTGAGAAGATATGGTTCATCTGAGGCTTTGGAAGATATGGTTCAACTGAGGCTTTGAGAAGATATGGTTCATCTGACACTTTGAGAAGATATGGTTCACCCGACACTTTGAGAAGATATGGTTCACCCGACACTTTGAGAAGATATGGTTCACCCGACACTTTGAGAAGATATGGTTCACCCGACACTTTGAGAAGATATGGTTCATCTGACACTTTGAGAAGATATGGTTCATCTGAGGCTTTGAGAAGATATAGTTCACCCGACACTTTGAGAAGAAATGGTTCATCTGACACTTTGAGAAGATATGGTTCATCTGAGGCTTTGAGAAGATATGGTTCATCTGACACTTTGAGAAGATATGGTTCATCTGACACTTTGAGAAGATATGGTTCATCTGAGGCTTTGAGAAGATATTGTTCATCTGACACTCTTCAAGGCCAGCGGCACTCTTCAGCAGTCTGTGTGTGTGTTGGTATGTGTGTGCATGCGTGTGTGTTTGTGAGAAAGAGAGTAACAGAGAGAAAAGAAAGAGAGTCTTTGTGAGTTAACAGACTTATCCTTTGGTTCAGTGAGCCACTATATTTATTAAGAAATGTGTGAAATTGAGTCTGCCCGGCTCACCCCATGGTGCACTGTTATCCAACAACTTCTAAGTCAGCAACCTCTTATGTGTGTGTGTGTGTGTGTGTGTGTGTGTGTGTGTGTGTGTGTGTGTGTGTGTGTGTGTGTGTGTGTGTGTGTGTGTGTGTGTGTGTGTGTGTGTGTGTGTGAGAGAGAGAGAGCAACAGGACAGGGCATGAAAGGGGGTTGCGCCGGTGGCACTGTGCCCCTCTCTCGCCCCTGTGCCCCTCTCTCGCCCCGGTGGCCGTCTCTCACCCCTGTGCCCCTGGTCGGGGTAGGTAGCAGTGCGGAGGGACCGGGGGGGCAGGGAGGCCTTGGCAGGATAAAGGCCCATTGTTGGGAGAGCGGAGTGAGGCACAGCCCTGCAGTGGGGACCCCCAAACCCTGATGGGTAGAAACAAAGACCCTCCTATGAGGCTGTATGGGAAATAATGGAGCCCTGAGGCCCTGTACTCACTGTAGACCTGTTAGCTTGCATATATCCTGCCTGGGAATGTCCTAGCCTACCCTGACTAAAAAGAAAGGAGAGGAGAGGCGAAGGGAGGAAGGAAGGGAGGAGAGGATAGGAAGAGAGGTGAGGGAAGAGGAGAGGAGCGAAGTAGATGAGGGGAGTAGAGGATTCCAGATTTGAGAAAAGAGGCCAGGATGATGTTACATGTCCAAAACAAATGGCACCGTGTCCCTGTAGAGGTACAACTCCTGCTATGTGGAGCAACAGTGAATATGCTTCCCCATTCTATATTCTGGAGAATGGTGTTACAGTAGGAATGGTGTTGCAGTAGGAATGGTGTTGCAGTAGGACTGGTGTTGCAGTAGGATGGTGTTGCAGTAGGAATGGTGTTGCAGTAGGAATGGTGTTGCAGTAGGATGGTGTTGCAGTAGGAATGGTGTTGCAGTAGGATGGTGTTGCAGTAGGAATGGTGTTGCAGTAGGATGGTGTTGCAGTAGGAATAGTGTTGCAGTAGGAATGGTGCTTCAGTAGGAAAGGTGCTGCAGTAGGAACGGTGTTGCAGTAGGAATAGTGTTGCAGTAGGATTGGTGCTTCAGTAGGAAAGGTGCTGCAGTAGGAATAGTGTTGCAGTAGGAATGGTACTGCAGTAGGAATGGCATTGCAGTAGGAATGGTGCTGCAAATGGAATGGTGCTGCAGTAGGAATGGCGTTGCAGTAGGAATGGTGCTGCAGTAGGAATGGCATTGCAGTAGGAATGGTGTTGCAGTAGGAATGGTGCTGCAGTAGGAATAGTGTTGCAGTAGGAATGGTACTGCAGTAGGATTTTAAGAAATGGCATTAGGAAAGGTGTTGCAGTAGGATTGGTGTTGCAGTAGGAATGGTGTTGCAGTAGAAATGGTTATTCAGTAGGAAAGGTGCTGCAGTAGGAATAGTGTTGCAGTAGGAATGGTACTGCAGTAGGACTGGTGCTGCAAATGGAATGGTGCTGCTGTAGGAAAGGTGCTGCAGTAGGAATGGTGTTGCAGTTGGAATGGTGTTGCAGTAGGAATTGTGCTGCAGTAGGAATAGTGTTGCAGTAGGAATGGTACTGCAGTAGGAATGGTGCTGCATTAGGAAAGGTGTTGCAGTAGGATTGGTGTTGCAGTAGGAATGGTGTTGCAGTAGGAATGGTGCTGCAGTAAGAATGGTGCTGCAGTAGGAATGGTGCTGCAGTAGGACTGGTGCTGCAGTAGGAATGGCGTTGCAGTAGGATGGGGTTGCAGTAGGAATGGTGTTGCGGTAGGAATGGTGCTGCAGTAGGAATGGTGCTTCAGTAGGAATGGTGTTGCAGTAGGAATGGTGCTGCAGTAGGAATGGTGCTGCAGTAAGAATGGTGCTGCAGTAGGAATGGTGCTGCAGTAGGACTGGTGCTGCAGTAGGAATGGCGTTGCAGTAGGATGGGGTTGCGGTAGGAATGGTGTTGCGGTAGGAATGGTGCTGCAGTAGGAATGGTGCTTCAGTAGGAATGGTGTTGCAGTAGGAATGGTGCTGCAGTAGGAATGGTGTTGCAGTAGGAATGGTGTTGCAGTAGGAATGGTGCTGCAGTAGGAATAGTGTTGCAGTAGGAATGGTGCTTCAGTTGGAATGGTGCTACAGTAGGAATGGTGCTGGAGTTGGCATGGTGCTGCAGTAGGAAGGTACACTGTCCTAGTAGAGTTGTAATTTCCTGGAGAGGGGCGGGTCTCACAGAGGACCTGTGGGTTTGGTGCATTCCCAGAAAGCAGCAGGAAAATAACACACACTGTCCCATATCACTCTATACTCTCCAAATGCTGTACAAGAGCTGGGACACCTATTCATTCACATACATACAGTATCTGTGTGTGTGTGCGTGCGTGCGTGCGTGCGTGTGTGTGGACATGTGTGTGTGTGTGTGTGAGATAATGTCTCAATGGACTAATAAAATGACATAGATGTGAATGTTTCACACCACACTCCAGAACGGGAGAATGTACAAAGCAGATAGACTCCAAATAGATTGTACAGACATAGGATCTTCATTTGCAGGACATGTAATACTTGTAGTGCATTTGAGGTTTAAAAAGGCTTCTGATGTCTGTAATTTCCAGTTATAAAACAAAAAATATATTAACCCCTACAAAAATGTCCATAATCCGCATAATAATTCACATTTCCAGTTGCTTCAGGATGATTTTCCTGCTGTAGCAAACTGGCTCAAATGAAGGTCCTACATCTGTACACATACATCTTATTCTTATCACTAGTATCATGACATTGTTCATCCTCATCGTCATTATTTTCATCAACATCAACAACATGTACTTAGTGTTTGAAGGATGTATTTCAAGAAGTATTTTTAAAAAACGTGTCACGTTCAACACCAGCCCTTTCACTCAGGATAACAAGGGTTGTCAGTCCGACCACTCTCTCTGTCATCCAGAAATTCAAACACAGCATCTGGCATGGTCTCTGTGAGTTAGTTTGAGTACACTCTTTTTTTCTACTTTCTTCTTGTATACTTTATGAGAGAGAGAGAGGGAGAGACAGAGAGAAATTCTTCTCCAAGCCATGTTCTCCAAGAGAGGGTCAGGGTGTTTGTGTGTGTGTATGTGCATTTGTGTGTGTGGTACAGGAAGGACAGCGAGAGGTGAGATATCTCCAAGCTGATTCCTAAACCATGTGGATGAGGACAATGCGCCTGTAGTGCTTCTGAATGCCTCACATAACTGGAAGGTTATGACAATCTGTTTGTTTATCATCCTGGCATCTGGAATCCTGATGTCAGAATCGCGGGGAGAGACAGAGAGGGCTGCACTCTGTACTGGGTAAAGGCGTCACCCCTTTCTCCTTCCCACTGGGCACAGACGTCAATTCAACATCCATTCGACATTGGTTCCATTGAAAACAACATTGATTCAACCGGTGTGTGTCCAGTGGGTTCTCGGTCTTTCATATCTCAATGTCTCACTCTCTCTTGGTATCATTATGCATGGACACTTGCATGTACACACACAGGCACACACACACACACACACACACACACACACACACACACACACACACACACACACACACACACACACACACACACACACCCACACACACACACACACACACACACACACACACACACAGTAACAGGTAGGCCTACATATACTGTAAACCCAAACAGCTGTGTCACCAACAGTGCCTTCACTGCACTACAGCATGGCTTGCTTTGTGGTGAGGGAGAGAGAGAGAGAGAGGGGGAGAGAGAAAGAGAGGAGAGAGAGAGAGAGAGGGAGGGATAGAGAGAGAGAGAGAGGGAGAGAGAGAGAGAAAGTTGTTTAAGGAGAGAGAGACAGGGAGAGGGAGAGAGAGGTTGAAAGAGAGCGAGAGAGACAGGGACATTAAAAGGAACATCAAAATTGAAATTCCAATTAAAATATGGCTCAACATTTTTCAGTCAGTTATAGAACCAATTGCTCTATATGGCAGTGAAGTATGGGGTCCAATCTCTAATAATGAATTTACCAAATGGGACAAACATCCAATTGAAATACTGCATGCAGAGTTTTGCAAGACTGTATTGCAAGTGCAAAGAAAAACTCCAAATAACACATGTAGAGCATAATTGTGCCAATACCCCCTCTTCATTCGAATAGAAAAAAAGAGCCATCAAATTTTACAACCATCTAAAAACAAGTGACCCCAAAACATTCCATCACACAGCTCTACAATGTCAAGAGATGAAGCAAGAGAAGAGTCCCCTCAGCCAGCTGGTTCTGAGGCTCAGTTCACCAACCCAAACCAACCCCATAGAGCCTCAGGACAGCACTCAGCCAGCTGGTTCTGAGGCTCAGTTCACCAACCCAAACCAACCCCATAGAGCCTCAGGACAGCACTCAGCCAGCTGGTTCTGAGGCTCAGTTCACTAACCCAAACCAACCCCATAGAGCCTCAGGACAGCACTCAGCCAGCTGGTTCTGAGGCTCAGTTCACCAATCCAAACCAACCCCATAGAGCCTCAGGACAGCACTCAGAGAATCTGGCCCAACCAAATCATTACAAAACAAAAAGAAAAATATATCACCTATTGGAAAGACACCACAAAAAAATCAAAGTAAACTTCAATGCTATTTGGCTCTAAACAGACAGTACATAGTGGCAGACTATCTGACCACTGTGACTGATAGAAAACGAAGGAAAACATTGACTAGGTACAGACTCAGTGAGCACAGTCTGGTTATAGAGACCCATCGTCACAGACAAACCTGGCTGCCCAGAGAGGACAGGCTGTGCTCTCTCTGCTCCATGGGAGAGGTAGAGACAGAGCTGCATGTCCTATTACACTGTGACAAATACTCAGACCTAAGAGAATATTTCTTTCCCAAAATTATAACTCAATACAAAGAATTTGAAACTATAAAAGATTAAGAAAAAATCAAACATTTATTGGGTGAAAAGCCAAAATGTGCAATTTTGGCAGCCAAATATGTGTCCTCCTGCCACAACCTGAGGGACAGCCAGTGAAAAGTGCCAAGTAATGTCGATAATATTTCCCATCTTGTTTTGTTTTATCTTTCATACCATGTCATGTGTCTTCTCACTCATGAGAGAGAGACTGTCTTCTCAGTCATGTTGACACTGGTCCACTACCATGGCTTTAATGTATTGTTGTTCTCATTAATATTGTTTTTGTAGTTGTTGTTAATGGTAATCCCATGTCCACTACTATTATTATTGCTGTTGGTCCCACCATTTATTTATATATAAATATATATTTTCATTTTATTTATATTTTTCGATATGTATACTTTGACAATGTAAGTAATAATGAACTTGCCATGTCAATAAAGTCAATTGAATTGAATTGACAGGGAGAGTAAGAGAGAGGTTGAGAGAGAGACAGGGAGAATGACAGAGGTTGAGAGGGAGAGCAAGATGTTGAAAGGGAGAGAGAGAGAGACAGGGAGAGGGAGAGAGAGGTTGAAAGGGAGAGAGAGAGAGACAGGGAGAGGGAGAGAGGTTGAGAGGGAGAGGGAGAGATGGTGAGAGGGAGAGATAGATTGAGAGGGAGAGATAGAGACGGGGAGAGGGAGAGAGAGGTTGAGAGGGAGAGATAGAGACGGGGAGAGGGAGAGAGAGGTTGAGAGGGAGAGATAGAGACAGGGAGAGGGAGAGAGAGGTTGAGAGGGAGAGAGAGATGGGAGAGAGAGAGATCGATTGAGAGGGAGAGATGGAGAGGGAGAGAGAGGTTGAGAGGGAGATAGAGACGGGGAGAGAGATTGAGAGGGAGAGATAGAGACAGGGAGAGGGAGAGAGAGGTTGAGAGGGTGAGAGAGGTTGAGAGAAAGAGGGAGAGAGAGAGAGACAGAGAGAGAGAGGGACATTGAGAGAGTGGGAAGGGGGGAGTGTTGTGGTGACGACTGAGGGACTGCACAGTCAGATATATTAAGGGGGGACCTCGCCAGACTGTGTGTGGCTGAGGCTTGCGTCTTGGCAGTGAAATTCCCTTTCATACCAGCTCTGACCAGAAGCCTGTTCTGAGACGAGCTTCCATGTCTGTCTGTCTGTCCACCCAGAGACACAGTCAGGCTGTCTGCAGTGTGTGTGATTTTTGGGGCCCCATAGCGAAGTCTCTCTTCGCCCCTTCTTTTGTTCCCTCGCCGTTATCCTCCTCCCTTATCCTCCCGATGCTTTTAACCCCTCCCTTACTCTCCGTCTCCCCATATGTGGTTGTCTTACCTACCTTAGTTGAATGCACTTCCGGTAAGTTAAGTGTGTCTGCTAACAGTGACGTGTCCAGAGCGTTTTGAATGGGGCGGCCAAGGTGGAGGACAGACCCAGTTTCGGGGGACAATAACATTTTGAACCTTAATCGATGCAGGGTGGATTTTTCAATATAATTATGATGGTTCAGAGTGTTTGGTACATTCCCAGGATTTTATAGAAGGGTATTAGCATACAGAAGTAAATTCACGTGAAAGTGACATCCAGAATGCTAATTGTACCGCGATATTCGGGGTGGGGGGGTCTCTATTTTATTTACGAGACCTCCTACGCTTTTTTATAGTAATGACCTGTCGTTTAACTGTACAAATGCTTTACTTTTTTCATCTGACAGTCCAAAGAATCACTTCAAAACGTAGGCCAAGTAGGTTCGCTGCTCACTGTGCCCCCTCCATTTGAATAGAAAAGGGTCATCTATTACGAACACCATCAGGGTCATGGCATTCAGCCAAGAAAGTGGCGTGTGTACATGGATGCCAAGGGGAGCCAGGCTTCCCCCAAAAGTGTCAAAGAAAAAAAAGAAACAAACGTATAAAATGATTTCTCTTTCGTGTCTATCAGTGTTTCAGAATTCTCCTTCAATTCACAAGAGGCTGAATCGGTTTCAGCGGAGAAAGGATCTGAGCGAGGATCTGAGCGGCCGCTCTGTCCTACTATCTGTAGTCCATCTGTAGTCCTGTCTGATAGAATAATGACATGTCATGTTATGTTTGGCCAGACAGCATCAGATTGATGGACTCAACATACTAAGACAGAGAGGCCCTGCCTGCCTTGCTCAGATGCTTTCTCCGGTGAGATTTACGAATCTTGCTGTTGGTGTGCGTCTTGGTCAAAAGTAACTTGGGGGGGGGGACTAGGATGGCCAATAACATTTCTCCCTGGACACGTCACTGTCTGCTAAATGACTAAAATGTAAATGAAGTATTTTATCCACAGTGGGATCAGTAATTGTCATGTTAATCGTCATGTAACTTGCGACACCAGTCAGTCATTCAGTGAGTCAGTAAGACCATGCTCTCATTGTTTGGCAGAGCCCTACACACAGCCCCGTCTCAGACAAAAGTCTAGGACATACTCTCCCCCCGAACCCTTCCAACGCTCCACACTTCCTAGATCTCACCCTACCTAACCTTTCCCTCACCTTTCATCCTTGCGTCACCCCTCATCCCAACGTTGTCAACCTCATTAGAACGTAACATTTCTGCCTCTCCACCCCTTAGCTCCATTCCTCTCTCCTTCCTCCCCTCCTTCCATCCCACTTTCCTTTCCAGTTGTCCTTGGAGCCAGCGGCCTATCCCTTTCCCATAACCCTTAGCTGCTGGCTAGGACCCCACCATGACCTACACTGCTCACTGACAAGACTCTTTCTCTGTGTGTGTGTGTGTGTGTGTGTGTGTGTGTGTGTGTGTGTGTGTGTGTGTGTGTGTGTGTGTGTGTGTGTCAGCGGAGTGCACTGTCGTGGCCGTGGGCGAAAGAGAGAGGAGAGACAAAGGAATGTATGCACCGTGTGTGTGTGTGTGTGTGTGTGTGTGTGTGTGTGTGTGTGTGTGTGTGTGTGTGTGTGTGTGTGTGTGTGTGTGTGTGTGTGTGTGTGTGTGTGTGTGTGTGTGTGTGTGTGTGTTTATACACAGGACCTGCACATGTGTGTGTGGGATAGTTTATGATGTTTTAATGAATGTGTAAGTGTGTGCATGTGTTATTGTAGGCTTGCAAACTGTTTTGATATTACGTTTGTGCGGGTTCCCATTGTGTTTGTGTGTGTTTGTGCAGGTTCCCATAGTGTTTGTGTGTGTTTGTGGGTTCCCATAGTGTTTGTGTGTGTTTGTGGGTTCACATAGTGTTTGTGTGTATTTGTCAGCCTGCAAATTTGACTATGTGCAGTATGTCTGCATGATTTGTCTGAGTGTGTTGACTCTTGGTAATAAATGAATCTACAAGCTCGTATAATGTGATGACTTGTATCTCCCTATCTAGAACCTTTATGGAGAATGTTGTAGCATTCGGTTGAGAAGTATGCAAAGTTAGTTAGATGTGCTCAGGAAATGGATTCAACAGTATTTAATGGACCGTCAATGATATATATTTTACTAGAACATTTTACATGGGACTGACTTGCATTCACAACGTTTCACACTGTTCTCATTGGCAAGGCTGCATACTACTGAGGAGGGCTGGGAGGGAGTAACAGAGGGAGAAGTCAGGGAGGGAAAGAGTCAGGGAGGGAGAGAGACAGGGAGGGTGAGAGACAGGGAGGGTGAGAGACAGGGAGGGAGAGAGACAGGGAGGGAGAGAGACAGGGAGGGTGAGAGACAGGGAGGGAGAGAGACAGGGAGGGAGGGAGTAACAGAGGGAGAGAGTCAGGGAGGGAGAGAGACAGGGAGGGAGAGAGACAGGGAGGGAGAGAGACAGGGAGGGAGAGAGACAGGGAGGGAGGGAGTAACAGAGGGTGAGAGACAGGGAGGGAGAGAGACAGGGAGGGAGAGAGACAGGGAGGGAGAGAGTCAGGGAGGGAGAGAGACAGGGAGGGAGAGAGACAGGGAGGGAGAGAGACAGGGAGGGAGAGAGACAGGGAGGGAGAGAGACAGGGAGGGAGAGAGTCAGGGAGGGAGAGAGACAGGGAGGGAGAGAGACAGGGAGGGAAAGAGACAGGGAGGGAGAGAGACAGGGAGGGAGAGAGTCAGGAAGGGAGAGAGACAGGGAGGGAGAGAGGCAGGAAGGAAGAGAGACAGGGAGGGAGAGAGACAGGGAGGGGGAGAGACAGGGAGGGAGAGAGACAGGGAGGGAGAGAGGCAGGGAGGGAGAAAGACAGGGAGGGAGAGAGTTAGGGAGGGAGAGAGTCAGGGAGGGAGAGAGTCAGGGAGGGAGAGAGACAGGGAGGGAGAGAGTCAGGGAGGGAGAGAGTCAGGGAGGGAGAGAGACAGGGAGGGAGAGAGTCCGGGAGGGAGAGAGTCAGGGAGGGAGAGAGACAGGGAGGGAGAGAGACAGGGAGGGAGAGAGAGAGTCAGGGAGGGAGACAGGGAGGGAGGGAGAGAGTCTGGGTGGGAGAGAGGCAGGAAGGGAGAGAGACAGGGAGGGAGAGAGTCAGGGAGGGAGAGAGTCAGGGAGGGAGAGAGACAGGGAGGGAGAGAGTCAGGGAGGGAGAGAGACAGGGAGGGAGAGACAGGGAGGGAGAGAGACAGGGAGGGAGAGAGACAGGGAGGGAGAGAGACAGGGAGGGAGAGAGACAGGGAGGGAGAGAGAGTCAGGGAGGGAGAGAGTCAGGGAGGGAGAGAGAGAGACATAGGAGGGGGAGAGACAGGGAGGGAGAGAGTCAGGGAGAGAGAGAGTCAGGGAGGGAGAGAGACAGGGAGGGAAAGAGTCCGGGAGGGAGAGAGTCCGGGAGGGAGAGAGTCAGGGAGGGAGAGAGTCAGGGAGGGAGAGAGGTAGGAAGGGAGAGAGACAGGGAGGGGGAGAGTCAGGGAGGGAGAGAGACAGGGAGGGAGAGAGACAGGGAGGGAGAGACAGGGAGGGAGAGAGACAGGGAGGGAGAGAGGCAGGGAGGGAGAGGGGCAGGAAGGGAGAGAGACAGGGAGGGAGAGAGAGAGACAGGGAGGGAGAGAGAGTCAGGGAGGGAGAGAGTCAGGGAGGGAGAGAGGGAGGGAGGGACAGAGGCAGAGAGAGAGAGTCAGGGAGGGAGAGAGACAGGGAGGGAGAGAGACAGGGAGGGGGAGAGACAGGGAGGGAGAGAGACAGGGAGGGAGAGAGACAGGGAGGGGGAGAGACAGGGAGGGATAGAGACAGGGAGGGAGAGAGACAGGGAGGGGGAGAGACAGGGAGGGAGAGAGACAGGGAGGGAGAGAGACAGGGAGGGGGAGAGACAGGGAGGGATAGAGACAGGGAGGGAGAGAGTCAGGGAGGGAGAGAGTCAGGGAGGGAGAGAGGCAGAGAGAGACAGGGAGGGGGAGAGACAGGGAGCGAGAGAGGCAGGGAGGGAGAGAGGCAGAGAGAGAGAGACAGGGAGGGAGAGAGACAGGGAGGGAGAGAGGCAGGGAGGGAGAGAGGCAGGAAGGGAGAGAGACAGGGAGGGAGAGAGAGAGTCAGGGAGGGAGAGAGAGTCAGGGAGGGAGAGAGTCAGGGAGGGAGAGAGTCAGGGAGGGAGGGAGGGAGAGAGGCAGAGAGAGAGAGACAGGGGGAAAAGAGACAGGGAGGGAGAGAGACAGGGAGGGAAGGATGGAGGCGGGAAGAGATGGAGAGATGGGTAGAAGAAGAGAAAAGGGAGAGAGATGAAAGTAGGTATGAGGGAGGGAGGGAAATGGAACGAGGGAGGGAAGAAGGGAGGAATAGAGGGCTGGAGGGAGGAATAGAGGGCTGGATGGATAGGGGGGTGATGGGGTGGCTCAGTAACAGTAGCAATAGAGGAAGGCTGTATCTTTGGGGTTTCATTTCGTCTATGACGTGGTTTGAAGAGCCTCCCTTTGAGTCCAAGGACTCCAAGCTGCTAGCATGCCCGGGCTGCCAGCCAATTACATTGTATGTGTGTGTGTGTCCATATGTGTGTGTGCACGCAGCTCACTCTGTGCTCTCATCTTTGTCTCCCCAATACACGCTACTGGAGACTGGAGAGGGGACAAACCCCCAAATATGTCCCTCTGAATGTCTCTCTGAATGGGACACAAAAGGACAGTTGGAACCACAAGACTTCTCCATCATGTCAATAAGGGATAATCAACGAGGGGCTATGTGTTCAATGGAAAATAATTAACCATGTAGAAGGTGTGTTCCCCGGCGCTCTAGCGGAGTGGAACCGACCTTCCATGGATTTGCATTATTTTCCAGAGAACACATACAGTAGAGCCCAGATTTCATTATCCCTTTCATACCATGGCTGTAATTGAACACATTTGTGGGAGAAGATGGAACGAGATGGATTTTGGCCGACATTCTGCAATTTTTCTCATCGGAGGAACATTTGATCTCGATACAGTTTTCTGTTCCCAAAACTAGAATCTGTTACGAACAGAGTGGACTAAGTTTTGTAGACGTTAACCTGCCAAAGTAAAAAAAACTATATATGTCGTTTAGAAAGAGTGCAAAATTGAGTTATTGCACACGTGCACTTCACAGAGTAGATGTATTGTGTGCTAAAATATGTGCTAAATATGTGCCAATAGGATCTCCTTAGTAGCTCGTTCTTCACTCTGCCCACTTCCTTGCTTGTCTCCCTCCACTATGACTCATTTGTTTCCATTTGAAGCGACAGGCAGTGTGGTCTGTCTTGGTGTAGTTATTAAAAAGATTTGCTTTAGCTAACCAAACCATCAGTCCTAGCTTGCCATTGTGAAAATGTAATTCAACAATGCCAATAATGTTTTATAAGGAAATAATGCACGCTCTAGAATGCCCTTCAAGCCAATCAGAAACAAGTATTCAACAATGCTACTGTATAATGTGTTATAACACACACACACACACACACACACACACACACACACACACACACACACACACACACACACACACACACACACACACACACACACACACACACACACACACACACACACACACACACACACACACACACACACACACAAAGATGATAGCCAGCAAGGATGAAAGCCACTTTGCCTTGGATCCCTTTTATCTTCTATCAAAACAAGACATTGGAACTGTAGTTGTTCCAGTGAAATGAAGAGATGATAATAATATGTAAGTCGGATCCTTATCTAGTGTCAGAGTAGTGTGTGTGTGTGTGTGTGTGTGTGTGTGTGTGAGTGGTTCACTATAGCAAAAACAATAAAACATGGACTTTAATGACTGACTGCTGAAAAGCCATAGGAGGTTTTGTGGGTGGGGACAGACCTGGGTCAAATACATGTAAGACAAATATATGAGCTGATGTGCTTGATTTAGTTTGCCCAGTACAATGGAACCAATGAAATGTCCCTGAAGTGCAAATTCCAAGGTAAATCAAGCGCATCTCAAAGACGCTCAAGTATCGTATTTATTACGTATTTGACCAAGTTCTACTGGGGAATAGAGTGATTTGACCCATTATACATTCGTGATTGCATACTTCATGGGGCTATAGGGCCAGGAGTCGTTCTGGGTCACAGCTCCCTATGTCTCGTCACGTATAGCTTGGCTCATTTCCATCGGGAAGACTCAGTGGTCTAGGTCCAGGGTTAGGCAGGTTGATCTGCAGGGAAGCCCAACCCACGCCTGAGATCTGGGGTGAGAGCATTGGAGCTGGGGTTGAGCTCATCTTTTCCATAGAACACCATACATGAGCCACAAAACATGATGATATCACTTTTTTACGACTATTTCATGCAGCTCTTCTCTTCATTGGTTCGACACTGGGGCTGCATGCTCCGTGAATCTATATGGTCTATGACTGTAATCGAACCAAATTATCAGGCCCCTATTGTGTGAATGTGTGTGAATGTGTGTATGTGTGTGAGGAAGCGGGTGGTGGTGGTGGTGTGTGTGTGTGTGTGTGGGTGCTTTCACTGCGTTGATGTGCTTGGCAGCAGGGAGAGAGCCAGCATGAGTTTGTGTGTGTGTGTGCGTGTGTGCATGCGTGCGTGTGTGACGGGGACGTGACTCTACCGGCATTCCGTAGCTCATACACACACCACCCCAAACTGGCCTGGAATCCTAGGAACGCTTTCCCAATGGGTTCGGGTTACTGTACACACGCACACACACAGACACACACAGACACACACAGACACACACACAGTTCTACTTCCTATGTCCCTCACACGATAACAGTGGCCCGGTGAATAGTGGTCATTGAGTAGAGTAAGTCATGTGCTTCTTATGTGCTTTACCCTATGACGTGCCAGCCAGTAGCCCAGAAATAGTCTATAGCCATCTATAGGGCCATAATCCCGTGTCCACCCGGCTACACACACACTCCGTGTTTGGATCAAAGCAGAGATTTGGGAGAGGATTTGCCCAGCCCTTAGAACTGCATTAGAGGGGGTTAGAGATGTAGAGCTGTAGTGAAGTCGTCAGGGTTGTATTCATTAGGTACGAAACAGAAGAAAAACCAACTAAAACAGGGAGGGATCTACCTGAAGTTGTCCAATAAGAAATGCTCGCTTTCCTTTTGCTTCACAAAAACCTTTGCGGCGATTTGAAATGTGTACACTAATGAATACAACCCAGTCCTCTCATTCCTGTGACTGTATTTTCCACGTCCCTGTGTGGATCACACGTGGCCTCAGCTGTTATCTCAAGCCAGGGGTAAAGTTATCGAGCCTGAGTGGAAATCTGTTTCTGCTAAAACACTTAAACAAGTTTGGCTTGACAATGACAGCAAGGAGTTGGCAAGAGCACAGGCAAATCTGGCACCAGACTTAAGGCAATACCTGACTGTGGTACTACAGGACCAGAGTTACCTGCCCATGTCATGCGAAACATGCAAAATAGCTCCCAGGTACAATGGTTCGTTGAAGTATTGTCACGACTTCCGCCGAAGTCGGTCCCTCTCATTGTTCGGGAGGCATTCGGCGGTCGACGTCGCCAGCTTTCGAGCTACTGCCGATCCACTTTTCATTTTCCATTTGTTTTGTCTTTGTTTCACACACCTGTTGTCAATCCCACAATCACTTGTTCATTATTCAACCCTCTGATCCCCACATGTTTTTTTGTGAGTGATTTATGAGTGATGATTTATGAGTGATTTTTTTCGGTCCGTCTGTGTGTGCTAAAGATGTTTCTTTGTATATTTGTCCTTTTTTGAGTAAAGCACGTTTTTTTACTCGTATCTGCTGTCCTGCGCTTGACTCTCTCACCAGCTACATGCAGGACTCAACTGATGGGTTGTATTTACAATGATGTTTGTTCTTCACTCGTTGCCCTTTTCTTGTGGCAACAGGTCACAAATCTTGCTGCTGTGATTACACACTGTGGAATTTCACCCAATACATATGGGAGTTTATCAAAATTGGATCTGCTTTCCTTAGTTTTGTGTCAGTCACAGTGGTCATTTAACATCTATTTTCTGCATTTTGTTAATTAGCAGGTACTGGCCAAATTCTTCTCTGCATGCATTATTTGGTGTTTTACGAGTCTCAATTTGGTGTTCGTCACATTTTGTGAATTCTTGGTTGGTGAGCAGACCTCAGACCTCACAACCATGAAGGGCAATGGGTTCTATAACTGATTCTAGTATTTTTAGCCAGATCCTAATTGGTATGTCGAATTTTATGTTCCTTTTGATGACGTAGAAGGTCCTTCTTGCCTTGTCTCTCAGATCGTTCACAGCTTTGTGGAAGTTACCTGTGGTGCTGATGTTTAGGCCAAGGTATGTATAGTTTTTTGTGTGCTCTAGGGCAACGGTGTCAAGACCGAATTTGTATTTGTGGTCCTGGCGACTAGACATCTCCTGGCGACTGGACCTTTTTTGTCTTACTTGAGATTTACTGTCACAGCCCAGGTCTGACAGAATATGTTATGGAGATCTAGGTGCTGTAGGCCCTCCTTGGTTGGTGACAGAAGCACCAGATCATCAGCAAACAGTAGACATTTTACTTCAAATTCTAGTACGGTGAGTCCGGGTGCTGCAGACTGTTCTAGTGCCCTCGCCAATTCGTTGATATACAGTGCCTTGCGAAAGTATTCGGCCCCCTTGAACTTTGCGACCTTTTGCCACATTTCAGGCTTCAAACATAAAGATATAAAACTGTATTTTTTTGTGAAGAATCAACAACAAGTGGGACACAATCATGAAGTGGAACGACATTTATTGGATATTTCAAACTTTTTTAACAAATCAAAAACTGAAAAATTGGGCGTGCAAAATTATTCAGCCCCCTTAAGTTAATACTTTGTAGCGCCACCTTTTGCTGCGATGACAGCTGTAAGTCGTTTGGGGTATGTCTCTATCAGTTTTGCACATCGAGAGACTGATTTTTTTTCCCATTCCTCCTTGCAAAACAGCTCGAGCTCAGTGAGGTTGGATGGAGAGCATTGTTGAACAGCAGTTTTCAGTTCTTTCCACAGATTCTCAATTGGATTCAGGTCTGGACTTTGACTTGGCCATTCTAACACCTGGATATGTTTGTTTTTTTGCATTGTAGATTTTGCCTTATGTTTTGGATCATTGTCTTGTTGGAAGACAAATCTCCGTCCCAGTCTCAGGTCTTTTGCAGACTCCATCATGTTTTCTTCCAGAATGGTCCTGTATTTGGCTCCATCCATCTTCCCATCAATTTTAACCATCTTCCCTGTCCCTGCTGAAGAAAAGCAGGCCCAAACCATGATGCTGCCACCACCATGTTTGACAGCGGGGATGGTGTGTTCATTGTGATGAGCTGTGTTGCTTTTACGCCAAACATAACGTTTTGCATTGTTGACAAAAAGTTCGATTTTGATTTCATTTGACCAGAGCACCTTTTTCCACATGTTTGGTGTGTCTCCCAGGTGGCTTGTGGCAAACTTTAAACAACACTTTTTATGGATATCTTTAAGAAATGGCTTTCTTCTTGCCACTTCCATAAAGGCCAGATTTGTGCAATATACGACTGATTGTTGTCCTATGGACAGAGTCTCCCACCTCAGCTGTAGATCTCTGCAGTTCATCCAGAGTGATCATGGGCCTCTTGGCTGCATCTCTGATCAGTCTTCTCCTTGTATGAGCTGAAAGTTTAGAGGGACGGCCAGGTCTTGGTAGATTTGCAGTGGTCTGATACTCCTTCCATTTCAATATTATCGCTTGCACAGTGCTCCTTGGGGTGTTTAAAGCTTGGGAAATGTTTTTGTATCCAAATCCGGCTTTAAACTTCTTCACAGCAGTATCTCGGACCTGCCTGGTGTGTTCATTGTTCTTCATGATGCTCTCTGCGCTTTTAACGGACCTCTGAGACTATCACAGTGCAGGTGCATTTATACGGAGACTTGATTACACACAGGTGGATTGTATTTATCATCATTAGTCATTTAGGTCAACATTGGATCATTCAGAGATCCTCACTGAACTTCTGGAGAGAGTCTGCTGGACTGAAAGTAAAGGGGCTGAATAATTTTGCACGCCCAATTTTTCAGTTTTTGATTTGTTAAAAAAGTTTGAAATATCCAATAAATGTCATTCCACTTCATGATTGTGTCCCACTTGATGTTGATTCTTCACAAAAAAATACAGTTTTATATCTTTATGTTTGAAGTCTGAAATGTGGCAAAAGGTCGCAAAGTTCAAGGGGGCCGAATACTTTCGCAAGGTACTGTATATGTTGAAGAGGGTGGGGCTCAAGCTGCATCCCTGTTTCACCCCACAGCCCTGTGGGAAGAAATGTGTGTGTTTTTTGCCAATTTCAACCACACACTTGTTGTTTGTGTACATGGATTTTATAATGTTGGATGTTTTTCCCCCAACACCACTTTCTATCAATTTGTATAGCAGACTGTTCTAGTGCCCTCGCCAAATTGAGTCAAAAGCTTTTTTGAAATCAACAAAGAAAGAGAAGATGTTGCCCTTGTTTTTGTTTTGTTTGTTTGTCAATTATGGTGTGCAGGGTGAACATGTGGTCTGTCATACAGTAATTTAGTTTAAAGCCAATTTGACATTTGCTCAGTACATTGTTTTCACTGAGGAAATTAACGAGTCTGCTGTTAATGATAATGCAGAGGATTTTCCAAAGGTTGTTGTTGACGCATATCCCACGGTAGTTATTGGGGTCAGATTTGTCTCCACTTTTGTTGATTGGGGTGATCAGTCCTTGGTTCCAAATATTAGGGAAGATGCCAGAGCTGAGGATGATGTTGAAGTGTTTAAGTATAGCCAGTTGGAATTTGTTGTTGTCTGTGTATTTTATTATTTATTTTAGGATACCATCAACACCACATTCCTTTTTGGGTTGAAAGGTTTGAATTTTGTCCTGTAGTTCATTCAATATAATTGGAGAACCCAGTGGGTTCTGGTAGTCTTTAATAGTTGATTTTAAGATGTGTATTTGATGATGTATATGTTTTTGCATTTGTTATTTATTGTAGAACCATAAAGATTGGAAAAGTGGTTTATCCATCCATCTCCGTTTTGGATTGATAACTCTTCGTGTTGTTGTTTGTTTATTGTGTTGCAATTTTCCCAGAAGTGGTTAGATTCTATGGATTCTTCAATTACATTGAGTTGATTTCTGACGTGCTGTTCCTTCTTTTTCTATATGTATTGTTTTAGTGATTCACCATAGTGAAGGAGTAGGCTCAGGTTTTCTGGGTCTCTACGTTTTTGATTGGACAGGTTTCTCGATTTCTTTTAGGTTGTTGCATTCTTCATCAAACCATTTGTCGTTGTTGTTCATTTTCTTAGGTTGTCTGCTTGACATTTTTAGAATTGATAGGGAAGCTGAGAGGTCAGATATACTGTTTAGGTTTTCTACTGCCAAGTTTAACCTTCACTATTAAAGTGAAACGTTTTGCCCAGGATTTTGTCTAAAAGGGTTTGAAATTGTTGTTGCCTAATAGTTTTTTAATAGGTTTCTACACTACTTTTGATTCCATCTATAGCATTGCTTAATATTCATTTGGCTTTGATGCCTCATGATTGAGTATTGCTCTGTTCAAGTAGACTATGATTTTGATGTGATCTGATAGGGGTGTCAGTGGGCTGACTATGAATGCTCTGAGAGACTCTAGGTTGAGGTCAGTGATAAAGTCATCTACAGTACTACTGCCAAGACATGAGCTGTAGGTGTACCCTCGAAGCCCTACCATTGACTATGTACAGACCCAGCGTATGACAGAGCTACAGGCGTTGTGACATAGTTGTGTCTCGGGGGGCATATTTGAGAGGTAATATTGTCACCTCCAGGCAAGGTGTATTCTCTCTCTCTCTCTCTCTCTCTCTCTCTCTCTCTCTCTCTCTCTCTCTCTCTCTCTCTCCATAGCCTCTATCCTAGTAGCAGTTTGCTGTGCTGGTATAGTGCTACATGGGTGTCATGTAGCTGTGGTTATGATTCTAGATCTCCTATCTGGTATCAAATGCCCTAACCTTAACCACTCGGAATTAATACCTAAACGTAAACCTTTCAGTTGTTTCTATTTTAACCCTGTTTCCACAGAATGAATGTGTCAAAAATCTATTTAACGTTGAATTTCGAAGGGAAACTATGAGATCATGTTGCTATATGTGGGCTCCTTTTTACAAGTCAATGACACCTGAGCTCCTGACTCGCTCCTGAGTGGCGCAGTGGTCTAAGGCATGGCATCTCAGTGCTCGTGGTGTCACTACAGACCCTGGTTTGATTCCAGGCTGTATCACAACTGGCTGTGATTGGGAGTCCCATAGGGTGGCGTACAATCAGCTCAATGCCGTCCAGGTTAGGGTTTTTCCGGGGTAGACCTTCGTTGTAAACAAGAATTTGTTCTTAACTGACTTGCCTAGTGAAATAAATAAAACATGTCCGCTCCTTGGCATGTGGGTGGAAGAGGCTGATGGGGGGGGGGGGGTAAGGGCTAGAGAGGGTGTGGGGTGGGATCTGCTCCTATAATCTCTGCTTTAGTCCCTTATCTCCTCTTCCACACACACACACACACACACACACACACACACACACACACACACACACACACACACACACACACACACACACACACACACACACACACACACACACACACTGATGGGTCTCACCTGTTGCATCATGCCAATGCTGCCACCTGATGGTAAGTTAGTAGAAACAGCCAGGAAAGAGGTGTGCGGTGAAGTTGCCCATATATGCTGATCTTGGGTCAGTTTAGCATTTTTGGTTAGGATTGGGGGAGGAGAAGCTGATCCCAGATCTGTCGTGGACAGTTCACCCCAGAACCAGTGGTCTTCCATTCACTTTCATTAGACAAAGTAGGAGAAAAACTATCGATCAACCCAGCCCACTTCCTAAAGCTCGTCTGTCTATGTGACACACTGGCAATCGTTTTCATTTCCTCCCTCTGTCCTTCTCCTCCTCTGAGTCTAAAGCCTGCGCGTGAGCACCAGTGAGTGTGTGTGAGTGAGTGAATGCGTGTGTGCGTGCATGTGTTCAGAGTGTTTATATGTGTGTATGTGGTTGCCTGCGCAGTATGTGGTCCTGTGTGTTTATGAACATATGGAATACGGGTGAGGAAGCTATAATGACAGCAAACGAGGGGTTAGGAGAGGGTGAAAATGTGGTTTTGGAAATGTCGTCTTTCTCTACATGGCTTTTCCCAGGAGTGTGTGTGGCCTGTAGGCTGTTGGCTCATGCTCCACTGGTATGGTCGTGTAGCTGGTGGCTTTCACAGTGAGTTGACAGTACACACCCAGAACCACAGGAGGTTGATGGCACCTTTATTGGGAAGGACGGGCTCATGGTAATGGCTGGAGCGGAATGAGGGGAATGGTATTAAAGACATCCCAGGAAGTATCTACTATTTCTGCTAATGGGGATCCAAAAGTATTTTTTATTTTATTTAACCTTTATTTAACTAGGCAAGTCAGTTAAGAACAAATTCCTATTTACAAGGACGGCCTAATAAAAGGCAAAAGGCCTCCTGCAGGGACAGGGGCCTGGGGATTTCAAAAAATAAATAAATACAATATAAATATAGGACAAAACACACATCACAACAAGATAGACTACACATCACTACATAAAGTGAGACCCATGACAACACAGCATGGTAGCAACACAACATAACAACAACATGGTAGCAACATAATATGTTAGCAGCACAAAACATGGTATAAACATTATTGGGTACAGAGAACAGCACGAAGGTCAAGAAGAGACAGCAATACATCACACAAGCAGCCACAACTGTCAGTTAGAGTGTCCATGATTGAGTCTTTGAATGAAGAGATTGAGATAAAACTGTCCAGTTTGAGTGTTTGTTGCAGCTCGTTCCAGTCACTAGGTGCAGCGAACTGAAATGACAAGCGACCCAGGGATGTGTGTGCTTTGGGGACTTTTAACAGAATGTGACTGGCAGAACGGGTGTTGTATGTGGAGGATGAGGGCTGCAGTAGATACTGTATCTCAGATAAGGGGAAGTGAGGGCCTAAGAAGGTTTAATAAATAAGCATCAACCAATGGGTCTTGCGACGGGTATACAGAGATGACTAGTTTACAGAGGAGTATAGAGTGCAGTGATGTGCCCTATAAGGAGCATTGGTGGCAAATACGATGGCCGAATGGTGAAGAACATCTAGCCGCTCAAGAGCACCCTTACCTGCCGATCTATAAATTATCTCCGTAATCTAGCATGGGTAGGATGGCCATCCTAATCAGGGTTAGTTTGGCAGCTGGGGTGAAAGAGGAGTGATTACGATAGAGGAAACCAAGTCTAGATTTATCTTCAGCCTGCAGCTTTGTTATGTGCTGAGAGAAGGACAGTGTACCATCTAGCCATACTCCCAAGTACTTGTATGAGTTGACTACCTCAAGCTCTAAACACTCAAGAGGTAGTAGTAACACCTGTGGGAAGAGAGGCATTCTTCCTACCACACCATGTGACCTTTGATTTGGAGGTGTTCAGAACACAGTTAAGGGTAGAGAAAGCTTGTTGGACACTAAGAAAGCTTTGTTGTCAAACACAAACTCCGGGGTTGAATATAAGACTGTATCATCTGAAGATAAATGGATGAGAGAGCTTCCTGCTGCCTGAGCTATGTTGTTGATGTAAATTGAGAAGAGTGTGGGGCCTAGGATTGATCCTTGGGGTACTCCCTTGGTGACATTGCACTCTTTGAGAGAGGTAGTTAGCAAACCAGGCCAATACTCCTTAGCTGGCCCACAAGAATGGAATGGTCTACCGTATCAAAAGCGTTGGCCCAGTCAATAAAAATAGTAGCACAATATTGCTTAGAATCAAGGGCAATGGTGACATCATTGAGTACCTTTAAGGTTGCAGTGACACATCCATAACCTGGGCGGAAACCAGATTGCATACCCGAGAGAATACTATAGACATCAAGAAAGCCAGTCAGTTGATTATTGACAAGTTTTTCCAACACTTTTGATAAACAGTTAGGATCAGCTTGATCTCCCCCTTTAAATAAAGGACTAACTGTGGCTGCCTTCCAAGCAATGGTAGCTGGAGGTGATGATACGGGCAGCTATCTTAAAGAAGAAAGGGTCTAAACCATCTGACCAAGATGTTTTTTTGGGGTCAAGTTTAAGGAGCTCCTTTAGCACCTCGGTCTCAGTGACTGCCTGCAGGGAGAAACTTTGTATCGGGGCAGGGGGAAAAAGAGGGAGAAGCATTGAGGATAGTCACATTAGAAGGGGTGGGAGATGAGGAAATGTTGGACGGGCAAGGAGGCATGGCTGAGTCAAATAGGAATCCCGACTTAGTGAAGTGGTGATTAAAGATCTCAGCCATGTGCTTCTTGTCAGTTACAACTTCATCATCAACATTAAGGGACATGGCAGCTATGAGGAGGAGGGTTTATTCTCCAGGTCTTTAACCGTTGTACAGAACTTCTTGGGGTTAGACCCACAGAGAGAGAACTGCTCCTTAAAGTAACTAACTTTGGCCTTCCAGATAGCCTGAGTACACTTTTTTCTCATTTGCCTGAACGATATCCAGTCAGCTTGAGTATGCGTGTGCCGAGTCCTTTTCCAAATTCAATTCTTGAGGTGGAGTAACTCTGCAAGATCACGGTCGAACCAGGTGTTGAACCTGTTTTTAATTCTCATTTTCTTTATGGGGGTGTGATTGTTAACAATACCGCTTAAAATATCCAAAAAGAAGGACCAAGCGTCTTCGACAGAGGGTATCAAGCTGATTCTATACCATTTTTACAGAGGCCAGTTTATGAAGGAAACGCTTGCTCATTAAAGTTCATTACAGGTCGTTTCACTGAGCAGCCATTACGTACACAGGCTGTAAAACAGTGATCACTAAGGTCATTACAGAAAACACCAGACTGATACCTATCAGGATTATTTGTGAGGATAACATCGAGGAGAGTAGCCTTTTCTGTGTGTTTGGAGTTATACCTTGTGGTAATAATCTGAGAAAGATTTAGGAAGTCTTGCTTTAGGACTTGGTCTGGTGGTTTAAGCATGTCCAAGTTTAGGTCACCTAGCAGGTTGGCAACAGCCAACAAAGAGCTATTTGAAAGTTTAATGCTTAAAACCAGCAAATCAAATTGTTTGGGGGCAGACTTGGTAGAGACAACCGAGCACTGAAGGTGATCCTTGGTAAAGATTGCCACTCTCCCACCTTTGGAAGATCTCTCTTGCCGAAAACGGTTAGAACCAGAAAGGTTAACATCAGTATTCAAAACACTCTTTCTTAACCACGTTTCAGTAATGCCATTCCTTTCGCTCCTCCCCTCAGCAGCCTCCTGTGACCCAGACACACAGACCAGTATGTACGTCAGTGGAGGCTGGTGGGAAGAGCTATAGGAGGATGAGCTCATTGTAATGGCTGGAATGGAAACATGTGGTCAAACATGTGGTTCCAGACATTACAATGAGCCTGTTCTCCTATAGCTCCACCAGCCTCCTCTGATGTACTTCCACACCCAACAAATAGTACGCGCTACAGCACATTGACACAATGCATGTGTAATATCTAGTCACCACCAGAGGGCATCAGTGTACTAGAATTACACCAGGCTTCATACATTCTTTAACCGACTGTCTTGACACTGGCTTCATTCTCACCACTCTGTGAGTTATGCTCTTAAAGTAGGTATGATGGAATGATCCATACTGTCTAGGGATGTTAGAATCCTTTAGTCCTCTCAGTACATGTGTTAGTGTGCAACCTTTGAGGGACAGGATATGTGTTTATTTTGATTTAACCATTATTTAACTAGGCAAGTCAGTTAAGAACAAATTCGTATTTAGAATGACGGCCTAGGAACAGTGGGTTAACTGCATTGTTCAGGGGCAGAGCAACATATGTTTTAAATTCAATTTAGCAACCTGGCAGTTACTGGCCCAACACTCTAACCACTAGGCTACCCGCCTCCCCAATATGAGGACACTATACTCTGAAAAAACGGTGCTATCAAGAACCTAAAATGGTTCTTCGGCTGTCCCCCAATGGAGAACCCTTTGAAGAACGCTTTTTGGTTCCAGGTAGAACACTCTACCTGAAAACCCCCTTTTTCCTAAGATTGTACTGCAATGATTGTTTTCTTCTACCTCTGTCTCTTATAACCTCTAAACAAGAGAGTGATTTATTCCATCATGTTAACAAGCTGGCCATGACTACATTCAGCCACTTAAGAAGTGACTCTGCTGTTGCTGCTTGGGACAAAAAAAGTCTCCTCTTGATCCCAGGCTCATTTGGGGAGAGGCAATGAGCTTCTCTACCAAACAGGGAGTGTGTGTGTGTGTGTGTGTGTGTGTGTGTGTGTGTGTGTGTGTGTGTGTGTGTGTGTGTGTGTGTGTATGTGTGTGCATTATTTTATTGTCACTACTCTGTATAAAGTCATCAGAGTTACCTGGTGGGGGTGTGATTACTCTTTCTCTCTTTTGTGCTACCTGCTGTGAGTTTGTGTGCTGCAATCATTTTTCTGTTTAATAGAGAGAGAGAGAAAGAAAATTATTGAAAGAGAGAAACCAAAATCTGTCTCCGTGGCTGCTATTCTGTTCTGCACTGTACTGGGCTGAGGTGGAGTGAATGTCAACAGTAACCCACAGTTAACTGGAGTGAGCTATTGCCAAGGCGAGATGGAGCCAGCACTAATAACCACACTGTACCATAACAGAGGCTGAACCTCCTCCCCTCTCTCTCTCTCTCCAATCTCCCTCCTACCCTCGCTACCTCCATCTTTCTCCTTCCATCTCCCTCCCCCACTCTGGCACTAGCAGGGTTGACCGACTCACTTTCTCTGCCCCTCCCAGCATGGATTGATTAGTGTGGTTGAGTCATAATGGGACAGAAGTTAGGATTTCCATCTATCCCTAGTCTCAGTCTGTCAGTCTGTCTGTCTGTATGGGTGGATTACAGAGAGGAAGAATAGCAACCATCTAATACACTCGTATTACCTGCTAAAGCCTTATGACTGTGTGTGTGTGCGTGTGTGTGTGTGTGTGTGTGTGTGTGTGTGTGTGTGTGTGTGTGTGTGTGTGTGTGTGTGTGGTTTCATTGTCCCAAGCTATAAAAAGATCCTCGTTTCTGTCATGTCACCCCCAGGGCATCTCATCACTCATTACTATGATAGATGAGGGGTGTAAGGCAAGCCAGGGGCAGCAGACACACACACACACACACACACACACACACACACACACACACACACACACACACACACACACACACACACACACACACACACACACACACACACACACACACACACACACCGCCCATTCCTCCCTAGGGGGCCTTTCCAAGCCTTTTATGAGACCACATAGGGCAATGAGTCAGACATTTAACTTAGAATAAGTTTAAAGCACAATCAAGGCATTATGGAATAGAAATAGAATATGTAGAACAACCAATTCAAGTTATTTTAATTCTATGGCATTAGGGTCCCTGGTTACTCTCCCCCATACTCATAACCTCACAGGCCAGTTGCTTTTGAAAGGGACGATCACTCTAGCCTTTCAATGTGTATCCAGTAGGAGGCTGTATTACCC
This sequence comes from Oncorhynchus masou masou, assembly GCF_036934945.1. Taxonomy (NCBI): domain Eukaryota; kingdom Metazoa; phylum Chordata; class Actinopteri; order Salmoniformes; family Salmonidae; genus Oncorhynchus; species Oncorhynchus masou. Next base: position 34,278,877 of record NC_088214.1, on the reverse strand, counting down.
TGTTATAACCACAGGGGGGCAGTGTGGGAACAGACTTAAAACCTTTATTTAACTAGGCAAGTCAGTTAAGAAAACAAATCTTATTTTACAAGGATGGCCTACCCCAACCAAACCCGGAAGATGCTGGGCCAATTGTGTGCTGCAATATGCGACTCCCAATCACGGCTGGTTATGATACAGCCCAGGATCAAATCAGGGTCTGTAGTGACCCCGCTAGCACTAAGATGCAGTGCCTTAGACTGCTGCGCCACTCTGGAGCCCCAGACTAGCTTCTATTTCCCCACTGTGGTACCAGAGAGGGAAATAAAGCTTGTTTACACAATCATAAGGTACTCTACATTACACGCGCGTGCACACACAAACACTCACACCTCTTACCCTACCAACCTGTGGCAAGTAGTAAGTCACTTACACCAAATGAATTTAGCTCTTTCCAGTGGTGGAGAGTGTTGGATAAATTGATACTTGTTCATTAGCCTGGAGTAACACTCTTAGAAAAAAGGTGCCATCTACAACCTTAACGAGTTCTTTGGGTGTACCCATAGGAGAACCTTTTGAAGAACCCTTTTGGGTTCCATGTGGAACCCTTTCTACAGCGGATTCCACATGGAACCCACAAGGGTTCTACCTGGAACCAAAAAGGGTTCACCTATGGGGACATCCAAAGAACGCTTTTTTTGCAGTGGTGTAGTGATGAAACGAAACATTTTCAAATCAAATCAAATGTTATTTGTCACATGCGCCGAATACAACAGGTGTTACCTTACCGTGAAATGCTTACTTACAAGCCCTTAACCAACCAACAAGCCCTTACAAGCCCTTAACCAACCAACCACCAATGCATTTTTAAGAAAAATACCCCCCAAAAAGGGAAATAAAAGTAACAAATCATTAAAGAGCAGCAGTAAAATAACAATAGCAAGGCTATATACAGAGGGTACCGGTACAGAGTCAATGTGCGGGGGCAACGGTTAGTCGAGGTAATTGAGGTAATATATATATGTGGGTAGAATTATTAAAGTGACTTATGCATAGATAATAACAGAGAGCAGCAGCAGCGTAAGAGAAGGGGGGGGCAATGCAAGTAGTCTGTGTAGCAATTGTATTAGAGGTTCAGTAGTCTTATGGCTTTGGGGTAGAAGATGTTTAGAAGCCTCTTGGTCCTAGACTTGGCGGTCCTGTAAAACTTGCCGTGTGGTTGCAGGGAGAACAGTCTATGACTGGAGTGGCTGGAGTCTTTGACAATTTTCAGGGCCTTCCTCTGACACCGCCTGGTGTAGAGGCCCTGGAGGACAGGAAGCTTGTCCCCAGTGATATACAAAATTCAAACCTTTCAACCCAAAAAGGAATGTGGTGTTGATGGTATCCCTAAAATAAATAATAAAATAAATAATAAAATACACAGACAGCAACAAATTCCAACTGGCTATACTTAAACTCTTCAACATCATCCTCAGCTCTGGCATCTTCCCTAATATTGATCAGCCCAATCCACAAAATTGCCGACGAGTTTGACAACTACCAGGGGATATGCTTCAACAGCAACCCTGGGAAAATCCTCTGGATTATCATTAACAGCAGACTCGTTCATTTCCTCAGTGAAAACAATGTACTGCGCAAATGTCAAATTGGCTTTAAACCAAATTACCGTACGACAGACCACGTGTTCACTCTGCAAACCCCAATTGACAAACAAACAAACCAAAACGAAGTCAAAGTCTTGTCATGCTTTGTTGATTTAAAGATAGCTTTTGACTCAATTTGGCATGAGGGTCTGCTGTACAAAATGATGGAAAGTGGTTTTGAGGGAAAAACATACAACATTATAAAATCCATGTACACAAACCACAAGTGTGTGGTTAAAATTGGCAAAAAACACACACATTTCTTTCCACAGGGCTGTGGGGTGAAACAGGGGTGCAGGTTAAGCCCCACCCTCTTCAACATATATATCAACAACTTGGCAGGGCACTAGAACAGTCTGCAGCACCCAGCCTCCCCCTACTAGAATCTGAAGTAAAATGTCTACTGTTTGCTTATGACCTGGTGCTTCTGTCCCAACCAAGGAGGGCCTAGAGGGCCTACAGCAGCACATAGATCTTTTGCACAGATTATGTCAGACCTGGGCCCTGAATCTCAGTAAGACCAAAATAATGGTGTTCCAAAAAGGGTTCAGTTGCCAGGACCACAAATACAAATTGAATCTATACACTGTTGCTCGAGAGCACACAAAAACTGTACATACACTACTGTTCAAAAAGTTTGGGGTCACTTAGAAATGTCCTTCTTTTTTAAAGAAAAGCACATTTTCTTGCCCATTAAAATAACCTAAAATTGATCAGAAATACGGTGTCGACATTGTTAATGTTGTAAATGACTATTGTAGCTGGAAATGGCAGATTTTTTATGGAATATCTACATAGGCGTACAGAGGCCCATTATCAGCTACCATCACTCTTGTGTTCCAATGGCATATTGTGTTAGCTAATCCAAGTTTATCATTTTAAAAGGCTAATTGATCAACTGGCAGCTTCGTTAAATAGTACCCAGAAAACACCAGTCTCAACGTCAACAGTGAAAAGGCGTCTCCAGGATGCTGACCTTCTCGGCAGAGTTCCCCTGTCCAGTGTCTGTGTTCTTTTGCCCATCTTAATCCTTTATTTTTACTGGCCAGTCTGAGATTCGGCTTTTTCTTTACAACTCTGCCTAGAAGGCCAGCATCCTGGAGGACATTTCTAAGTGACCCCAAACTTTTGAACGGTAGTGTACCTCGGCCTAAACATCAGCGCCACAGGTAACTTCCACAAAGCTGTGAACGAGCTGAGGGACAAGGCAACAAGGGCCTTCTGTGCCATCAAAAGGAACATTAAATTTGACATACCAATTAGGATCTGTCAAAAAATACTTGAATCAGTTATAGAACCCATTGCCCTTTATGGTTTGGGGTCCTCTCACCAACCAAGAATTCACAAAATGGGACAAACACCAAATTGAGACTCTGCATGCAGAATTCTGCAAAGAATATCCTATGTGTATAACGTAAAACACGCAGAGGAGAGGAGAATTAGGCTGATACCCACTAATTATCAAAATCTAGAAAATCTAGAAAATTTCCAAGCCTTCCATAACAAAGCCATCATCTACAGAGAGATGAACCTGGTCCTGGGGCTCTGTTCAGAAACACAAACAGACCCCAAAGAGCCTGAGGACAGCAACACAATTAGACACAACCAAATCATGAGAAAACAAAAAAATAATTACTGGACACATTGGAAAGAATTAACAAAGAAACAGAGCAAACTAGAATGCTATTTGGCCCTAAACAGAGTACACAGTGGCAGAATACCTGACTACTGTGACTGACCCAAACTTAAAGAAAGCTTTGACTATGTACAGACTCAATGAGCATAGCCTTGCTATTGAGAAATGCCGCCGTAGGCAGACCTGGCACTCAAGAGAAGACAGGCTATGTGCACACTGCCCACAAAATGAGATGGAAACTGAGCTGCACTTCCTAACCTCCTGCCAAATGTATGACCATATTAGAGACACATATTTCCCTCAGATTACCCAAATCCACAAAGAATTTAAAAAAATAATGTTGTTCTACTGGGTGAAATACCACAGTTTGCCGTCACAGCATCAAGATTTGTGCCCTGTTGCCACAAGAAAAGGGCAACCAGTGAAGAGCAAACCCCATTGTAAATACAACCCATATTTATGTTTATTTATTTTCCTTTTTGTACTTAAACTATTTGCACATCATTACAACACTGCATATAGACATAGTGTGACATTTGAAATGTCTTTATTCTTTTGGAACGTCTTTGAGTATAATGTTTACTGTTCATTTTTGTTTATTTCACTTTTGTTTATTATCTACTTCACTTGCTTTGGCACTGTTAACATATGTTTCCCATGCCAATAAAGCCCTTAGATTGAAATTGAAATTGAATTGAGAGAGAGAGAGAGAGAAGAGAGAGAGAGAGACAGAGAGAGAGAGAGAGAGAGAGAGAGAGAGAGAAGAGAGAGAGAGACAGAATAGAGGGAGAGAGAATAGAGAGAGAGAGAGAGAAGAGAGAGAGAGATAAAGAGAGAGCGAGACAGAGAGAGAGAGAGAGAGAGAGAATAGAGGGAGAGAGAGAAGAGAGAGAGAGACAGAGAGAGAGAGAGAGATAAAGAGACAGACAGACAGAGAGAGAGAGAAGAGAGAGAGACAGAATAGAGGGAGAGAGAGAGAGAGAGAGAGACAGAATAGAGGGAGAGAGAAGAGAGAGAGCGAGGGGGAAAGAGTATAGCCGTGTAGCTGACAGAGGATGTGTTAATTGGCAATAATGATGAGAGCTGAGCTATAGCAGACACATCTAGCATGTGGCGAGAGAGAGGGAGGGAAAGAGAGATAAATAAATGGAACGAATTAGAGGTGTATATAATAGGACTAATTGCAGGTTATCAGACTTGAGACAAGGTAATTACAGCCTCAGAAAAAGGTGTGTGTGCATAATTATTTGTGATTAATCAGTCATTAATCTCTCTGGCTGTATTTAAAAAAATCTATTTCTTGGTTGAGTCCCTTCTCTCCGTCTCTCTCTCCGTCTCTCTCTCCGTCTCTCTCTCCATCTCTCCTCCCTCACTCCCTTTACCACACAGCCGTTAGCCACATGGGACATGTACCACTGCCACCAGTAGTCTCAGAAAATTCCTCCCTGTCCCAGCAGCCTTTGGGGCATGTAAAGTTGACATGCCATCTTTCTACCCATGGGTCCACACCCTCAATCACTCCCCATGCCCCACCCTCTTACCCTGTCTGCCTCTCGTCACATACCGTCTACCTTCGTCTCTCCTTATCTCTCCATGTCTTTCCTCTTCTCACTCCATTTAGCTCAGGCCCACCCCTCCCTGCTGAAATTGGAGACATACTGTAGGCTCTGGGAGAGCTGCAATGGTGTGTTTGGAACATTTGAAACTGGTTCAACAATTGTCTCAGCTATTACACCTTCCTGCTTCCCCATTGATCTATTTAGCTAATCTCATGAGCATTATAGAAAAATCTTCTCCGTTCTAAATATCTCCCTCTCTCTTCCTCGCTCTCTCGTTCCCTCTCTCTCTCTTTCCTTCTCTCTTTCCCTCTCTCCCTTTCCCTCCCTTCTCTCTATCTGAGTTCATGCAAATGGTTGTGTTTTGCTCCCAGTATCTGAGGGTTGAGTCGGGGCCAAGTCCCTGTTTGTGATGTCCTGTGCTGTCTCCTTGCCCAAATGAAGATAGCTACGTTCTGCTGTCTGTATGTCCTGTACCCTTTAGTACTGCTGCTGGCCACTGTCCCTGTGGGGCTGAAGTCAGTCTACCTGGTGACCGATGAGTCAGAGATAGAGACAGCCCGGGACACAGCAGACATGTCATGTTATCACTCCAGACAAGAACAGAATCCCCGGACAGAATGACGACAAGCTCCTAACACAGTATCCTGATGTCAGATATCACTGGAATGTTACCTGACGTTGTAGGAACATTCACTGTTTGCTGGGATCGATGCTGTTAGCAGTACTGTCACATGTCTCTCAGCTGGATCACATTTTATTTGATTATTATCTATGCTCGTATTCTCCCTATTATCAGCTATTTCAGGAGTCTTCGGTGATACTGTACAGTAAGCTAGGGGCCATCCTCATTACATAGGGCTCTTGATAGACTTGCGTTGTCATACTGTATTCTCTTGTAAAGGAACTGTCTGGGGGCGAGGCTAGTTCTTGTTGATGATTGGATGGGATATGTTATAACTACAGTGCCTGGAATGATTCCTGATCAGGTCAACCTCTCTCCCACCCCCTTGACCCCCTCAACTCATACCCCCATGTCCACAGGGTCCCCATGACTATAGTTACACTTCTTTTGTCCCTCTGCAGCTTCTGTCTCTGTCTCCTGGCTGGGTTATGTGTTTCACCTGGGGCTAGGCACCTGTGCTGGCTAGGTTCTGTACTTCTCATGGGGAGTAAGGGTCCTCTTGAAATATAATGCCAGGGTGGCCCTGTCTAGTTGAGTGAGTAGCAGCGCTAGGCTAGAGGCTAGGTGCTCATCTAGCTAGAGGCTAGGTGCCAGGCTAGCTAGAGGCTAGGTGCTATGCTAGCTGGAGGCTAGGTGCTAGGCTAGCATCACCATTGGCCATTTGACTTTAAAAGACACCTTTTTTGTTTGGGTCAATTGTATGTTCCATTTTCAGTGACATCCATCCATCACTTCATTCCTCCATTCCTTTGTCATCCCTCTTGCCCACTCATTGCCATCATACATCACAAATGTGTGCAGCAGGTAGCCTAGCCGTTAAGAGCGCTAGGCCGGTAACCGTAAGGTCACTGGTTCGACAAGCTGTATCCCATAGGGCGGCGCACAATTGGCCCAGCATCATCCGGGTTTGGCCGGTGGTAGGCTGTCATTGTAAATAAGAATTTGCTCTTAACTGGCTTGCCTAGTTAAATGAAGGTAAAAAAAAAATTTTTTATAAAATAAAGAAATAAAAATCCCTGAGCCGATGAATTGCTCCGTTAAGCATCTGCTAATTGACTCCAATGTAAAAGGGAAGGTAAGAATGAGATGGGGAATAGCTAGACATGGCTTTATTTCTTCACATCTTCACAGTGCAACCCACTCACCGTATAAACATCACTTTAAACCTAGATCGCCATTAGTCCTAAGTTCTGTGGCGCCGTGGAAACAGCCTACAATTGTTGTTTGTTTGTTTGCATGTTTATGTGTTGGACGTGGTCGTGGTGGTCATGCTAGCTGTTGGCTGACCGGAGCGTATCTGATTGGCCGATAGAAACAGATTAAAGCCCAACTCAGCCCACTCTCGGCCAATAGACCGTGGTTTAGCGGAGATCGTCGCCACTGCACACAGCATGCCGGAACTTGGTCTATCCCCCATTTCATCCAGTCTCAAGTGTTTGTTTGTTTGTGTCTAGCTAAAGCGCTAGAGTCATTGAGTGGAATTAAGCTTTGCTTGTGCATTGTTGTCAATTGGCCGTACACTGCTGCTGCTGCTATCACAGCATCTACATTATAGCAGCCAAAACCCTGATAGGGCATGTGGTGTTGAGATTCATTGAACCCGACCCTGGTCCAACCCAAGTCCAGCCACAGCCCAGCTTTGGTATGGAGCTCCACAAAAACTCTGGGTTCAGCCCAAGACCTAACACATGTTAGTGATGAGGGCTAGGATTCTGTGGGTCCATCCCAGCCCATCTTCGGTATGCTTTAGGCCTCGTTGACCCAACTTAGCCCCAGAGAGAGACTAGGAGAGAGAGCAGAATGAGAGAGAGAGAGAGAGAGAGAGAGAGAGCACCTTGTTCAGGCTTGCCTACGCATGACCTCTGGCAGCTCTCCCTCTTCTCCTTCCCCACCTCTCTCCTCTATTAAACGTCCCAGAACACTTTGACTGGAACAGGGGGTTCTTTGAAGTACTCACATTCTAAGCTGTATTGTCATCATAAGTGCATGTGTTTGTGTACGGGACATGGTATTTTTTTTAAATATTTGACTGAGCGCGTCTGAAAGAGTGTATGTGTGTGTTTCGACTGTGTGTGTGTGCGTGTGTGTGTGTGGACTGTATGCGTGTGTGTATGTGTGTGTTTACTGTGTTATTACAGGCCTGTCTGGGGATCTTTGTTTATTAAATACTTGTCTGAGTGTCTCTTCTGCATTAGCGGCTAACTTCATGTGTTTAATGTTACTGGACGTCGCTGTGAGTGCGGTTCAGTTATCAGTGTGTGAGAACAGTGTGGCCTTTCCTAAACAAAGACTTCATTTCAGACCAGAGTATTTCAACATGTCCAACCTCCTCATAAACCCTTATAAGTCCCTCTTGCTCTCTCTCTCTCTCTCTCTCTCTCTCTCTCTCTCTCTCTCTCTCTCTCTCTCTCTCTCTCTCTCTCTCTCTCTCTCTCTCTCTCTCTCTCTCTGTCTTTCCCTCTTCTTTCCATCTCTCTCACTCAGGACTTCTAAACCCATATATTTCTCTGGGCTCCTTAAACTCTTAATAGTCATATATCATGGTGACCAGAGTTTAATGCTGTGGCGAGAGCCAGAGGAGAATGGAGAAGAATTGTGTGTGTGTGTTTTAATGGGGACATGGTCAACAGCACTCCATACTCGTTTTCAACGACCCTCCACACTCCCTTTCAACAACTCTCCACACTTGTTGCCAAGGTGACAGTAAGAGTTGACAAGCGTCATCTACTAGAAAGTAGACCCAAACAACACTAAAGGAGCCCTCCGTTTCAACACCTCAGTGCCCTTCAGTGTTTCAGCGTTTTTCCCTCCAGTGAGTGTGTGTGCGTGTGCGTGCGTGCGTGTGTGTGTGTGCACCAGGTTCCGCGGAGCCACATTTCACTCTATCCTCCAGCCATGGCCTCTGGGTCTCCCTGTTAGCTTATAGACTTTACAGCAGCGCCATCATTAGTGAAGTGTGTGTGTGGTGGTAGTGTGTGTGTATGTGAATGTCTTGGCCTGAGGCTATAGCTTGAAGCTTACATGGCTCAGTAGTTGAGAGGTCCAGGGGCAGGGTATGGTCAGAAAGACATCATTAGTGAGTGTCGTGTGTGTGTGTGTGTGTGTGTGTGTGTGTGTGTGTGTGTGTGTGTGTGTGTGTGTGTGTGTGTGTGTGTGTGTGTGTGTGTGTGTGTGTGTGTGTGTGTGTGTGTGTGTGTGTGTGGGGAGGTTAAGGCTAGATCAATAAGGCCTTTAGGTCTGTATCCAAATATAGTCTATGATGCAGCACACACATACACACACGCACACACACACGCACGCACGCACGCACGCACGCACGCACGCACGCACGCACGCACGCACACACACACACACACACACACACACACACACACACACACACACACACACACACACACACACACACACACACACACACACACACACACACTTACAACACCCAGCCATCGTCCACTGAGATTGTTTTGATTGCGTGGCAGTTGTTTTGTTGCGTTTAGCAAGTCTAATTGAAATGGAGACGTGTGTTAGCTAATCGAGACGGAGAGCTTTAGAGTGACAAACTTGCGTGTGTGTGTGCGCGTGTTTGTGGTGAAATGCAAGAGGGGTGAATGGGAAAAGAAGGAGGGAGGAAGGGGGAGAGGAGCTAAATCAAATTGTTTGCTCAATTAGATGTGTCAATGGCCTGAACCGTCTGACCTCACAAACATGATCACAAGCCGCCCACGCACGCACGCCCGCAAACACACACACACACACACACACACACACACACACACACACACACACACACACACACACACACACACACACACACACACACACACACACACACACACACAGATTTTCTCATACAATTCCCAATCACGCTCTTACATACATAAAGGCATCTCCCTCTCTTCACTAGTACTTTAATACTCAGTCATATAAACTATAGCTGGCAGATGTTGAGATGAATCCGATGGACTGGCCATGTAATGTACTGTAGAAGATAAGATGAGATAAGATAGGACTTCATGTGAACTTGTCTTTAATTTTTTTTTTGTCAATTGAAGATCATTCAAAAAGCCTACAAAAGTTTAAAAACTACAAGGCTGAGGGGCAGTCACTTCCTGGTAACTTTCATAGAGTATTAATGTCCTGATCCAACTCTGCCATATGATATTCAGTTTCAAGCCCTGAATTCACGCACGCAAACACACACACACACACACTCACTCACACACTCACTCACTCACTCACTCACTCACTCACTCACTCACTCACTCACTCACTCACTCACTCACTCACTCACTCACTCACCAATCCCATCACCCACCCACAACTCTCATTGATACCCTATTCTACACTCTAAAATGATCCTGTTTAATTAGCTTTGTCTATCAGAATACAACCTTGTCAATACTCCCACCCCCTTCCCAGCCAATACTCCCACCCCCTCCCCCAGCCAATACTCCCACCCCCTTCCCAGCCAATACTCCCACCCCCTCCCCAGCCAATAATCCCACCCCCTCCCCCAACCAAGTCATAGCCCAGCCGGACACTCTCTTTACCTTTCAACCCAAGCAAAGGAAGGCATTTGTCTTTTCAATTCATAATTGATGTCAGGGGAAGTAGGGATAAGTCAGACAGGCTTCAAGAGCTGCAGTTACAATTAGAGAGAGAGAGAGACAGAGGGGGAGGAGAGAGCGATGCAGAGAGAAGTTAGGAGAGGGACACAGAGGGAGAGCATTAGCAATGCCAACCACTCTGAAGAGACGAGAGAGGTGGCTCTAGGGGAGGTTTAATATTTCTATTACGACTCGGTGAAGCGCTGTTCCATCTAGAGGAAGAGGAGGTACAGATACACCGTATCACGACGTCACTGCTAAGATCACAAACCAGCCATAATCCAGTTCACCTTGATAATAGGCTTTTATTCTGGAGTACATACAGTGCCTTGCGAAAGTATTCGGCCCCCTTGAACTTTGCGACCTTTTGCCACATTTCAGGCTTCAAACATAAAGATATAAAACTGTATTTTTTTGTGAAGAATCAACAACAGCAGTGGGACACAATCATGAAGTGGAATGACATTTATTGGATATTTCAAACTTTTTTAACAAATCAAAAACTGAAAAATTGGGCGTGCAAAATTATTCAGCCCCCTTAAGTTAATACTTTGTAGCGCCACCTTTTGCTGCGATTACAGCTGTAAGTCGCTTGGGGTATGTCTCTATCAGTTTTGCACATCGAGAGACTGAAATTTTGCTTTATGTTTTGGATCATTGTCTTGTTGGAAGACAAATCTCCATCCCAGTCTCAGGTCTTTTGCAGACTCCATCAGGTTTTCTTCCAGAATGGTCCTGTATTTGGCTCCATCCATCTTCCCATCAATTTTAACCATCTTCCCTGTCCCTGCTGAAGAAAAGCAGGCCCAAACCATGATGTTGCCACCACCATGTTTGACAGTGGGTATGGAGTGTTCAGGGTGATGAGCTGTGTTTCTTTTACGCCAAACATAACGTTTTGCATTGTTGCCAAAAAGTTCAATTTTGGTTTCATCTGACCAGAGCACCTTCTTCCACATGTTTGGTGTTTTTCCCAGGTGGCTTGTGGCAAACTTTAAACAACACTTTTTATGGATATCTTTAAGAAATGGCTTTCTTCTTGCCACTCTTCCATAAAGGCCAGATTTGTGCAATATACGACTGATTGTTGTCCAATGGGCAGAATCTCCCACATCAGCTGTAGATCTCTGCAGTTCATCCAGAGTGATCATGGGCCTCTTGGCTGCATCTCTGTCTTCTCCTTGTATGAGCTGAAAGTTTAGAGGGATGGCCAGGTCTCGGTAGATTTGCAGTGGTCTGATACTCCTTCCATTTCAATATTATCGCTTGCACAGTGCTCCTTGGGATGTTTAAAGCTTGGGAAATCTTTTTGTATCCAAATCCGGCTTTAAACTTCTTCACAACAGTACCTCGGACCTGCCTGGTGTGTTCCTTGTTCTTCATGATGCTCTCTGCGCTTTTAACGGACCTCTGAGACTATCACAGTGCAGGTGCATTTATACGGAGACTTGATTACACACAGGTGGATTGTATTTATCATCATTAGTCATTTAGGTCAACATTGGATCATTCAGAGATCCTCACTGAACTTCTGGAGAGAGTTTGCTGCACTGAAAGTAAAGGGGCTGAATAATTTTGCACGCCCAATTTTTAAATTTTTGATTTGTTAAAAAAGTTTGAAATATCCAATAAATGTCGTTCCACTTCATGATTGTGTCCCACTTGTTGTTGATTCTTCACAAAAAAATACAGTTTTATATCTTTATGTTTGAAGTCTGAAATGTGGCAAAAGGTCGCAAAGTTCAAGGGGGCCGAATACTTTCGCAAGGCACTGTATTAGGTGAACTCACCCATACACTATACACACAACCGGAAGTTGAAGAGAAGCACCATTTGATTTCATGCCGGTGCATATGAGAGTTTCTCTACCCAAACCCCCATAACCCTGTTAAGTTGTTTTTGGATCGCTCCACCTGCAGCCTGCTGAATCGCAGCCACGAGGAGACACGCACACACACGCGCACGCACACACACACACCGTTCACACACACTCAGCACTTCCAGTACCTCTCCTTGAGTCGTAAAAAGAGCTCAGAACTGCTCATACAGGACAGTACCAGCACCTCTCCTGGAATGTATAGTGATTTAGGATGAGCTTCTCTGAGAAGGCAGGGTTGCTGACAATGTGCTGGACAAACTGTCCTCATCACTTTGAGTGGAGCCAAAGTGCTTTTGTTCTACTTTAGATTTTAAAACAGACTTGAAGGGCTAAGTTGGAGAATGTCATGAATAATATAGCGGAGACATGATCATTTATTCTACAGTGTTATGCACTTTGAATGTTTGGGTTTTCATGCATGAGGGTTGGTTGTTTGTACACATGTAATCCTGATTGTAATGTGATGCAATGCCGCTGTTTTTATTGCACACGTTCAACAAGCAAACAATCAATTAAATCCCTCTCTCTTTCTCTCACTCTCCCTCTCCCACTGCCCCCTCCATCCTCCCTCCCTCCCTCTCTCTCCCTCTCCCTCTCCCACTGCCCCTCCATCCTCCCTCTCTCTCCCTCTCCCACTGCCCCCTCCATCCTCCCTCTCTCTCCCTCTCCCACTGCCCCCTCCATCCTCTCTCTCTCTCCCTCTCCCACTGCCCCCTCCCTCCTCTCTCCCTCTCCCACTGCCCCCTCCATCCTCCCTCTCTCTCTCTCTCCCTCTCCCACTGCCCTCTCCATCCTCTCTCTCTCTCCCTCTCCCACTGCCCCCTCCATTCTCTCTCTCTCCCCTCTCCCACTGCCCCCTCCATCCTCTCTCTCTCTCCCTCTCCCACTGCCCCCTCCATCCTCTCTCTCTCCCCCTCTCCCACTGCCCCCTCCATCCTCTCTCTCTCTCCCTCTCCCACTGCCCCCTCCATCCTCTCTTTCTCTCCCTCTCCCACTGCCCACTCCATCCTCTCTCTCTCTTTCTCTCTCTCTCCCTCTCCCACTGCCCCCTCCATCCTCTCTCTTTCTCTCTCCCTCTCCCACTGCCCCCTCCATCCTCTCTCTTTCTCTCTCTCTCCCTCTCCCACTGCCCCCTCCATCCTCTCTCCCTCTCCAGTTATACAGACAGAGTGGTGGGGAACGGTCTCCAGGCCCAGAAGCAGAACCCCGAGGTCAAAGTTCGCAGCCCAAACCCCGAACTGGCCGAGGTGAAGGAGAGGCTGGAGCGCTTCAACCAGGTAGGCCCTCCCTTCAGCCTCACTCTGTTACCATGGTTACACCAACACACAGGCGTATTACTGCCGAGCTGGCTATAGTCACATACCAGGTAAAGGTGAAGTCGGTTGATACTCAACAGGTTTATACTCTTGTCATTCAGTTCCCATGTGAGACGATGTGTGGAGGAGCGTGTTTGTGTTGTGTGTTGGTTGTGTTGTACTAGTATGCGTATAGACTGTACGCGCTCTAAAGGTACAGTGCATAACTAGTCCCCTAGTGATGTCTACAGAACAAACCTTCATTCTGTGGAAGTGGGGCGAGATTATTGTAGGTGGATCCATGTCTCCGAAAACAGTGTTCCATCAATGAGAGCAGAGCAGATTCCTACTGTACTGTAAATCTAACCTCAGGGCAGTTGTTGAAGAGGAGTGGAGGAACGTGTGAAACATCATACATATGCTACAATCTATAGATGACACTGGAGAAAATGGTTTGGTCCTATTGGATTGGTTCTGGTTATACTGTAGCCCGTTGATAGTGCATTTGATTTCGTTATGTGATTATTGAACACAACGTGGCATGGCGTCTGAGGCTTAGCATTTTGTTAGCTGACCTCTAGTTTACTGTCTTTCTCTCTTAAACCCACATTGTTTTGGGAGCAAACGATAAATGAGGGAGACAGAAAGATAGACAGAGAGAGAGAGAGAGACAAAATGAACGGCAGAGACAGAGAGAGAGCAAGCCAGACATCGGGCGAGAGCGACACTCAAGAGAGCAAAAGGTCAGTAGTGAGTGACGGCCAGGCGGAGATGACACAGCGCAGCTTCCAAGTGACACTGTTGTTATGTAGATGAGGATTAGGTCCTGAAAAGGCCTCGGCATAAAGGACCCATTACCCAGGGGTCCCTAGGGGCCATTTGAGGGGACAAACGGGACAGATTCTGTTGCGCCGCTGCCTGCCAGGCCTTTTGTGGCCCTGCATTCGATACCCTCAGATAGTACACACACTGCCTCTCTCTCTCCTTTTGTCTCTCTCCCCCTCGCTCACTTTGTCCCCGCCTTTCTCATTCTCCTTCTATCACTGTCCCTCTCTCTCTTCGTCTGTTTTATGACCATCTCTCTTTTTTCTCACTCTCTGTGCCTCTCTGTCACTCTCACTCGCTCGCTCGCTCTCTCTATTCAATTTCAATTTAAGATGCTTTGGGAAACATATGTTTAAATTGCCAAAGCAAGTGAAATAGATAATGAACCAAAGTGAAATAAACAATATTAAAATGACAAAACATTACACTCACAAAAGTTCCAAAATAAAGACATTTCAAATGTCATATTATGTCTATATACAGTGTTGTAATGATGTGCAAATAGTTAAAGTACAAAAGGGAAAATAAATAAGCATAAATATAAGGTGTATTTACAATGGTGTTTGTTCTTCACTGGTTGCCTTTTTATGGTGGAAAAAGGTCACAAATATTGCTGCTGTGATTGCACAGTGTGGTATTTCATCCAATAGATATGGAAGTTTATCCAAATTGGATTTGTTTTCAAATTTTTTGTGGGTCAGTGTAATCTGAGGGAAATACGTGTCTCTAATATGGTCATACATTTGGCAGGAGGTTAGGAAGTGCAGCTCAGTTTCCACCTCATTTTGTGGGCAGTGTGCACATAGCCTGTCTTCTTTCTCAATAGCAAGGCCATGCTCACTGAGTCTGTACCTACTGTAGCCACGGATTTCCTTAATTTTGGGTCAGTCGTAGTGGTCAGGTATTCTGCCACTGTGAACTCTCTGTTTAGGGCCAAATAGCATTCTAGTTTGGTCAGGTTTTTTGTAAATTCTTTCCAATATGTCAAGTAATTATCTTTTTGTTTTCTCATGATTTGGTTGAGTGTAATTGTGTTGCTGTCATGGGGCCCTGTGGGGTGTGTTTGTGTTTGTCAACAGAGCCCCAGGACCAGCTTGCTTAGGGGGCTCTTCTCCAGGTTCATTTCTCTGTAGGTGATGGCTTTGTTATGGAAGGTTTGGGAATTGCTTCCTTTTAGGTGGTTGTAGAATTTAACGTCTCTTTTCTGGATTTTGATAATTAGCGGGTATCAGCCTAATTCTGCTCTGCATGCATTATTTGGTGTTTTACATTGTCTATTTTTTTGTGTGCTCTAGGGCAACAGTCTCTAGATGGAATTTGTATTTGTGGTCCTGGCCACCAGACCTTTTTTGTCTTACTGAGATTTACTGTCAGAGCCCAGGTCTGAGATAATCTGTGCAGAAGATCTAGGTGCTGTAGGCCCTCCAGGCCCTCCTTGGTTGGGGACAGAGGCACCAGATCATCAGCAAACAGTAGACATTTGACTTCAGATTCTAGTACGGTGAGGCCTGGTGCTGCAGACTGTTCTAGTGCCCTCGCCAATTAGTTGATATATATGTTGAAGAGGGTGGGGCTTAACCTGCACCCCTGTTTCACCCCACAGCCCTGTGGAAAGAAATGTGTTTGTTTTTTTGCCAATGTTAACCGCACACTTGTTGTTTGTGTACATGGATTTTATAATGTTGTATGTTTTCCCCCCAACACCACTTTCCATCAATTTGTATAGCAGACCCTCATGCCAAATTGAGTCGAAAGCTTTTTTTGAAACCAACAAAGCATGTACGAGTCTGCGGTTAATGATAATCAGAGGATCTTCCCAAGGTTGTTGTTGACGTATATCCCCTGGTAGATATTGGGGTCAAATTTGTCTCCACTTTTGTGAATTAGGGGAATCAGTCCTTGTGTCCAAATAGCTGAGGATGATGTTAAAGAGTTTAAGTATAGCCAATTGGAATTTGTGGTCTGTATATTTTATTATTTAATTTAGGATACCATCAACCCCACAGGCCTTTTTGGGTTAGAGGGTTTGTATTTTGTCCTGTAGTTCATTCAATGTAATTGGACAATCCAGTGTGTTCTGGTCTTTGATTGTTGTTTCTAAGATTTGTATTTGATCATGTATATGTTTTATATTTTTGTTCTTTGTTATAGAGCCAAAAAGGCTGGAGAAGTGGGTTATCCATACGTCTCCATTTTGAATTGATAACTCTTTGTGTTGTTGTTTGTTTAGACTATTCCAATTTTCCCAGAAGTGGTTGGATTTCTGTAATTGTGTATTGTTTTAGTGATTCACCATAGTGAAGGAGTAGGCTCAGGTTTTCTGGGTCTCTATGTTTTTGATTGGACAGGTTTCTCGATTTCTTTTAGGTTTTTGCATTCTTCATCAAACCATTTGTCGTTGTTGTTCATTTCCTTAGGTTGTCTGCTTGACATTTTTAGAATTGATAGGGAAGCTGAGAGGTCAAATATACCGTTTAGGTTTTCTACTGCCAAGTTTACACCTTCATTATTGCAGTGAAACCATTTGTCCAGGAAATTGTCTAGAAGGGTTTGAATTTGTTTGTGCCTAATTGTTTTTTGGTAGATTTCTACACTAACTATAGCATTTCTTAATATTCAGTTCCTTTGGCGTTGATGCCTCATGATTCCTGTTGCTCTGCTCCCCGCCTGGGCAAATGTCCTGCTGTCATGTTGAGGTCTTTGCGGCAGGGGGGCATATGTCTGATATGTGGTGGCCTATATAGGGTGTGGCCAGGGTTTGCTTGGGGTGGTCTTAGCTGGTTGGGGTGTGGCTGGTGATGCTGTGATCTAGGTGTAGGTCCTCTTGGCATGGGTTCTCTCAGTGCATGTCTTTCAGGAGGGGGTCTGGGAGGTTGTCTCCCTGGTCTGGGCGGGGTGTCTCGCTGGTCTGGGTGGGGTGTCTGTTGCTCCTGTGTGAGGTGCTTAGGCTACGGTTGAGGGTGACGTCCTTCAGGGTCCTGTCAGAAGTTGGGATTGCTGCCTTGTAGAGGTGGACCTGGCATAAAGACTGTTCAAGTCCAGGGTAGAGTGGTGAGCCGGGTAGACATGAGGTTCTGAGGCACAGTCTCGCAAAATCCTTGCATTCACCTGCTGCGTGGTGGCAGGGTGAAAGTATTGTTGTGAATGACAATCCTCGACTGCAGGACAGTTTGAAGAGGTGTGATCAGACTCTCTCAGGATGGGTGAGTCATCACAGAGAGATCTTTTCCTGCGGTGCTCTCTCTTTGATCCCGTAAAAGTCCTGCTGGAACAGCATGAGGAGGCCCTGCACCATTACTGTCCCAGACCTGTACACGTTGACAGAGGTTGTTTCACTTTCCTCAATGTCTAGTATTCTGAGTTTCCACCCTGGGCAAATACCCTCTCTCTTGACATAGGGTTAGTGTGCTCTTATAGCACCGTGGGGATGGTCTGTTCCCGTCTTTGTAGCAGTCAGCAAATAGTGTCTATGGATTGTCCTTGAGGAGCTTTTTTTCGTACTTATTCCGTGCGGTGTTATTGTATTGTAATGACCTCTGGACAGGGATAAGCCATTGGGGCTTCAAAGTCCTCTGCATTTGGGTTTTCACACATCTGACTTCACACTTCAGTGCTAATTGAAGGTGACGCCAGGTCTGTTCTGTCCTAGCAGCTTGGTCGCTTAGTATACTTATTTACTTAGCTTTATATAACAAAATGGCCCAGAGATGAATGTCTTTTTACTTTTTGGCTTCAGAAGTAGCTTCAGACTGGATATTACTCACTCAGATGTGTGTTTCTTCTGCTGGTTTTGGTTTGTTAGAAGCAATGCATTCTGGGGTGGCAAGAGGTCATTGCCATGGCAGCCCATGATGGAGCTACGATGCTGTTGACATTTAAAGAGATTAAAGAAATTCTTCCTTGATTCTCCAAGTGTGTGTGTGTGTGTGTGAGATGTGAGAGAGAGAGAGATAGAGAGAGGGGGAGATGTGCACGCTGCCCACAAAATGAGGTGGAAACTGAGCTGCATAAATACAACCCATATTTATGTTTATTTATTTTCCCTTTTGTACTTTAACTATTTACACATTGTTACAACACTGTATATAGCCATAATATGACATTTGAAATGTCTTTATTCTTTTGGAACTTTTGTGAGTCTAATGTTTACTGTTCATTTGTATTGTTTATTTCACTTTTGTTTATTATCCATTTCACTTGCTTTGGCAATGTAAACTAACGTTTCCCATGCCAATAAAGCCCCTTTAAATTGACATTTAATTGAGAGGGAAAGACTGAGAAAGAGAGAGAGAGATGCATAGAGCACGCAAGAGAGAGAGAGAGAGGGGGGGGTGACAGAGAGGGATAGAGAGGGGGGGTGACAGAGAGAGAGAGAGAGGGGGGGGGTGACAGAGAGGGAGAGAGGGGGGGGGAGACAGAGATCGAGAGAGAGAGAGAGAGAGAGAGAGAGAGAGAGAGAGAGAGAGAGAACAAGGGGCTGGGCTTCAGTGTTTACTCCAGATAAGAGCACAGGCAGGGTCACCCTGTTTAATCTGCCCAGTGGCAAACTGTTTAATCTGCCCATAGTCACTTTCCAGGATTCACTCAGCATGGATAAACACACATGTTTAGGCACGGACACACACACATTTACGCACGCACACACATAGAAACACATAGAAACACACACTCACCCACAGACACATGCAAACACACACAAATGAGGGTGCACACACACACACACACACACACGCGCACACACACAGACTTTTACAAGCCTGTCCATATCTGAGATGTGTAAGTAATTATCATAAGGCAACCTGTAGGGCTGTGTATGTTGCTAAGAGGATTGTACAGAGTGATGCTGTGAAGTGACAGTGTATGGAACCTCCAGACCTCCACATGACATTCTCCTATTAGAGCCCACTGAGTTGGCATCAGCTGGCATCCCAGGGGGCACTGTTTACACCCAGGGTACTGATACACACTCCGACATACTCCATACAAGAGCACAGTATTACACTGGCACTTCCATTGGGGGTGGAGGTTGGACTGTAAGGTACTATGGGGTTTTATATGGGTCGGAAAACGCACGCACGCACACACACACACACACACACACACACACACACACACACACACACACACACACACACACACACACACACACACACACACACACACACACACACACACACACACACACACTATTACACACACTCTGTCATTCACATTCTCTTCACTTTCTCAGAGGAGCGTCCGCGGAGGCAAGCATTGAGCCTTCTAATCCTCTGACCCCACATAAAAAGGTCCATTAAATGCCTCGCCCATTCCAGCCCTCCTTTCCCTCTCTCTCTGAGGATCATCCCCCTCTCCCTTCTCTCTCTCTCTCTCTCTGAAGATCACCTCCCTCTCTCTCCCTTTCCTCTCCCCTCCACTCAGTAAATCCAGCTAATGTCTCTGGAAGCAGCTCTGAGAGGGTTCTGATTGCAGGCCACCAGCCCAGCTGTTTTTGGGTGGAGATGCATTCACACTGCTCTATATATCTCCCTATAGCAGCATTACCATGTCAATGTGTCTCCCTATTGCAGCATTACCAGCTGTTTTTGGGTGGAGATGCATTCACACTGCTCTATATATCTCCCTATTGCAGAATTACCATATCAATGGGTCTCCCTATTGCAGCATTACCATGTCAATGTGTCTCCCTATTGCAGCAGTATCATGTCAATGTGTCTGCCTATAGCAGCATTACCATGTCAATGTGTCTCCCTATAGCAGCATTGCCATGTCAATGTGTCTCCCTATTGCAGAATTACCATACCAATGTGTCTCCATATAGCAGCATTACCATGTCAATGTGTCTCCTTATGTCAGCATTACCATGTCAATGTGTCTCCCTATAGCAGCATTACCATGTCAATGTGTCTCTCTATAGCAGCATTACCATGTCAATGTGTCTCCCTATAGCAGCATTACCATGTCAATGTGTCTCCCTATAGCAGCATTACCATACCAATGTGTCTCCCTATAGCAGCATTACCATGTCAATGTGTATCCCTATAGCAGCATTGCCATGTCAATGTGTCTCCCTATAGGAGCATTATGGTGTCAATGTGTCTCCCTATAGCAGCATTACCAGCTGTTTTTGGGTGGAGATGCATTCACACTGCTCTATATATCTCCCTATAGCACCATTACCATGTTAATGTGTCTCGCTATTGCAGCATTACCATTCCAATGTGTCTCCCTATAACAGAAATACCATGCCAATGTGTCCCCATATAGCAGCATTACCATACCAATGTGTCTCCCTTTAACAGAATTACCATGCCAATGTGTCTCCCTATAGTAGCATTACCATGTCAATGTGTCTCCCTATTGCAGCATTACCATGTCAATGTGTCTCCCTATAGCAGCATTAACATGTCAATGTGTCTCCCTATAACAGCATTACCATGTCAATGTGTCTCCCTATGTCAGCATTACCATGTCAATGTGTCTCCCTATAGCAGCATTACCATATCAATGTGTATCCCTATAGCAGCATTACCATGTCAATGTGTATCCCTATAGCAGCATTGCCATGTCAATGTGTCTCCCTATAGGAGCATTATCGTGTCAATGTGTCTCCCTATAGCAGCATTACCAGCTGTTTTTGGGTGGAGATGCATTCACACTGCTCTATATATCTCCCTATAGCACCATTACCATGTCAATGTGTCTCCCTATAGCAGCATTACCATTCCAATGTGTCTCCCTATAACAGAAATACCATGCCAATGTGTCCCCATATAGCAGCATTACCACATCAATGTGTCTCCCTATAGCAGCATTACCATACCAATGTGTCTCCCTTTAACAGAATTACCATGTCAATGTGTCTCCCTATAGCAGCATTACCATGTCAATGTGTCTCCCTATAACAGCATTACCATGTCAATGTGTCTCCCTATGTCAGCATTACCATGTTAATGTGTCTCCCTATAGTAGCATTACCATACCAATGTGTCTCCCTATAGCAGCATTACCATGTTGCATGTGTCTCCCTATGGTAGCATTACCATACCAATGTGTCTCCCTATGTCAGCATTACCATGTCAATGTGTCTCCCTATGTCAGCATTACCATGTCAATGTGTCTCCCGATAGCAGCATTACCATGTCAATGTGTCTCCCTATGTCAGCATTACCATGTCAATGTGTCTCCCGATAGCAGCATTACCATGTCAATGTGTCTCCCTATGTCAGCATTACCATGTCAATGTGTCTCCCTATAGTAGCATTACCATACCAATGTGTCTCCCTATAGCAGCATTACCATGTTGCATGTGTCTCCCTATGGTAGCATTACCATGTCAATGTGTATCCCTTTAACAGAATTACCATGTCAATGTGTCTCCCTATGTCAGCATTACCATGTCAATGTGTCTCCCGATAGCAGCATTACCATGTCAATGTGTCTCCCGATAGCAGCATTACCATGTCAATGTGTCTCCCTATGGTAGCATTACCATGTCAATGTGTCTCCCTTTAACAGAATTACCATACCAATGTGTCTCCCTATGTCAGCATTACCATACCAATGTGTCTCCCTATAGCAGCATTACCATGTTGCATGTGTCTCCCTATGGTAGCATTACCATGTCAATGTGTCTCCCTTTAACAGAATTACCATACCAATGTGTCTCCCTATGTCAGCATTACCATGTCAATGTGTCTCCCTATGTCAGCATTACCATGTCAATGTGTCTCCCGATAGCAGCATTACCATGTCAATGTGTCTCCCTATGTCAGCATTACCATGTCAATGTGTCTCCCGATAGCAGCATTACCATGTCAATGTGTCTCCCTATGTCAGCATTACCATGTCAATGTGTCTCCCTATAGTAGCATTACCATACCAATGTGTCTCCCTATAGCAGCATTACCATGTTGCATGTGTCTCCCTATGTCAGCATTACCATGTCAATGTGTCTCCCTATAGTAGCATTACCATACCAATGTGTCTCCCTATGTCAGCATTACCATGTCAATGTGTCTCCCTTTAACAGAATTACCATGTCAATGTGTCTCCCTATAGCAGCATTACCATGTTGCATGTGTCTCCCTATGGTAGCATTACCATGTCAATGTGTCTCCCTTTAACAGAATTACCATGTCAAAGTGTCTCCCTATAGCAGCATTACCATGTCAATGTGTCTCCCTATGTCAGCATTACCATGTCAATGTGTCTCCCTTTAACAGAATTACCATGTCAATGTGTCTCCCTATGTCAGCATTACCATGTCAATGTGTCTCCCTATAGCAGCATTACCATGTTGCATGTGTCTCCCTATGGTAGCATTACCATGTCAATGTGTCTCCCTTTAACAGAATTACCATGTCAATGTGTCTCCCTATAGCAGCATTACCATGTTGCATGTGTCTCCCTATGGTAGCATTACCATGTCAATGTGTCTCCCTTTAACAGAATTACCATGTCAAAGTGTCTCCCTATAGCAGCATTACCATGTCAATGTGTCTCCCTATGTCAGCATTACCATGTCAATGTGTCTCCCTTTAACAGAATTACCATGTCAATGTGTCTCCCTATGTCAGCATTACCATGTCAATGTGTCTCCCTATGTCAGCATTACCATGTCAATGTG
Source organism: Oncorhynchus masou masou (assembly GCF_036934945.1). Lineage (NCBI taxonomy): Eukaryota > Metazoa > Chordata > Actinopteri > Salmoniformes > Salmonidae > Oncorhynchus > Oncorhynchus masou. The sequence goes on along the minus strand of NC_088214.1, from coordinate 34,256,140 downwards.
TCTCCCTATGTCAGCATTACCATGTCAATGTGTCTCCCTTTAACAGAATTACCATGTCAATGTGTCTCCCTATGTCAGCATTACAGTGCCAATGTGTCTCCCTATGTCAGCATTACCATGTCAATGTGTCTCCCTATGTCAGCATTACCATGTCAATGTGTCTCCCTTTAACAGAATTACCATGTCAATGTGTCTCCCTATGTCAGCATTACAGTGCCAATGTGTCTCCCTATGTCAGCATTACCATGTCAATGTGTCTCCCTATGTCAGCATTACAGTGTCAATGTGTCTCCCTCCCTGCCTGTCGTCAGTACACTTCATTGGGAAGTGGAACACACATACACACACTTGCGCGTGTGAGCAAACGAACAAACGAACACACACACACACACACACACACACACACACACACACACACACACACACACACACACACACACACACACACACACACACAGTTTGGTGATTAGTGAGGTTGATGAAAGCAGTGCTTAGTGAGATGGACTGGGAAGAGAGGATGGGATAGGTCTGTGTATCGACTCCAAGGCTCTGACAAGAAAGGGAGAGGTCTGTTAGCTATATGAATGATTAATAGACTACTGGCCTGGTCTATTGTCTGTTGGGTCTCCTCAAAATTGGATCTACTGTCTATTGACTTCTGGCTCATTCACTTCTTAGCTTCTAGGTCCACAATATATAGCACACATTTAAGTACAGAGAGCAAATATCTCTTTATCAATCAGTCAGTTTATCAGGGTAACTAAACTGAAAGTTACATATAGCAGTTCTGATTGGAGTCGTTTTGGGTTGTAGCTCTGTACAGCAGACATACTGAATACTGCATATAGGCTAAACATTGTTAACCCTGCGGTAGGTCACCCTGACTGAACAAAACCCACCGTAAATGATCGTATCGTTATTAAACATTTTATGATAGTAAACCCCAAATGCCTTGAGGCCCGAGATGTGACAAGTAGACTGCAACGTTAGTTGAGCTGGCAGCCAGTCGAAGGGAGGGACAGACTCTTTCCACTTGATGATTGAGCTAGCCTTTACAGTAGGACTAGTGCTTCTGAAACACTGCAGCCCCGTAGTGGATCATATGAGACATTCACTGGCACCGGGAGTTCAAAGGTCTCCGAGAAAATATCTGCATCTGTGATGTACTGTCCCAGTGGGTTATTGGAGACACACAACAACAGACAACGTTTCGCTCCCCGTTTCTATCCACCGTCGACGTGTTGTGTGTTTGTGTGTTTTCATAAACATCCGTGGGAGCATATTAGAGTCCTCCTTCTTTTCTTTCTGTTATTTGTCTGTTCCAACACCTGAACCAGTGGCATGTGCCAATATTTTATTTTATTTTCAGAAAGTTAATATTCTGTTGCTCAGGGCAGCAGCAGGTAGGCAGTGTGTATTGAAGCCAAGAGAGGCTTGTGTGGGTTTTGGGATCGTGAATAGGCAAATAGCAGTGAGGGTGTCAGCACTCCATTTTAAAAATATATCCCGAATACACTTGTTTATGTCTGATTTTAGAATTGTTAAAAATCTCAGTTGTATACTGAACAAAAATATAAATGCAACAATTTCAACGATTTTACTGTTTAACAGTTCATATAAGGAAATCAGTCAATTGAAATAATTAATTAGGCCCTAATCTATGGATTTCACATGACTGGACAGGGGCTCAGCCACGGGTGGGCCTGGGAGGGCATAGGTCCACCCAATTGGGAGCCAGGCCAGCCAATTAGGAATGAGTTTTTTCTCCACAAAAGGGCTTTATTACAGACAGAAATACTCCTCAGTTTCATCAGCAGTCCGGGTGACTGGTCTCAGAACATCCCGCAGGTGAAGAAGCCGGATGTGTAGGTCCTGGGGCTGGCGTGGTTACTGGTGAGGCCGGTTGAACGTACTACATTCCTGCAGTCAGCATGCCGATTGCACGCTCCCTCAAATCTTGAGACATCTGTGTGTGAGAGAGAGAGAAGGGAATATCTAGTCAGTTGTGCAACTGAATGCATTTAACTGAGAAATGTATCTTCCGCATTTAATCCAACCCCTCTGAAAAAGTGCCACTGTGTTGTGTGACAAAACATTTCAGAATGGCCTTTTAATGTCGTTCAGCACAAGGTGCACCTGTGTAATGATCATGCTGTTTAATCAGTTTCTTGATATGCCACACCTGTCAGGTGGATGGATTATCAACCAATTTGTTCACAACATTTGAGAGAAATAAGGTTTTGTGCATCTGGAACATTTCTGGGATCTTTTATTTCAGCTCATGAAACTTTGGACCAACACTCTACATGTTGCGTTTATATTTTTGTTCAGTATATAAGCGGTTTGCTCTAGTGTGAGTTGGAGAGAGGGATAGTAAGTCGCTCTGGATAAGAGCGTCTGCTAAATGACTTAAATGTAATGTAAATGTAACACTCACCCAGCCAGGGTTCAAACCAAGGTCATCTGTGCAAGTCTTCAGGTGTCAGGCAAGCTTACTCGTCATGCGAGCTAGCAACGTTCACACACACGAACTCAAGCCTCATTAAAAGGCATAGAGATAAAAGCAGAGAGCCAGCTCCTCTTCATATTCCCAGCCTGGCACTAGGGTCTGAATAGAAGACACCCAGAGGGGTGACCATAAACCCCCTGTCCCTTCATCACCCCCCCCCACAGTGACCGCCCGGCAGTATTCCATGTCAGGGGCCCCTTGGAATCCCGGCCTCAGGGAATACCATCTCTCTGTTTGAAGTCCGGCCTGAAATCTAGAGCCTGACAGACAGCAGCGGAGAGCAGTGCATGTATTATTAACAGGGATACTTTGGGATTTTGACAAGGCCCTTTATCTGCTAGCAGATACCGATAGCATGCTAGCAGATGCCCAGTCATTGTGCTAACGCTAGTTAGCATTGGCTCGCAAAACCAGCTCAAACTTCCTTCATAAACTGGACACAGAGACATACAAATGGTATCCACAAGTTCATCTGACTCCTGGGAAGTAGATAAAGGGCCTCAATGCCAAAATCCCGAAGTATCCCTTTGGCTAAACCCCAATGTGGGCCTCATACTACCATGGCTACCTAAATCATCCACAGCTTCCTTCTATCCTCTTGGGTCCTATGTATCCAACGTCTCAGAGTAGCAGTGCAGATTTAGGATCAGTTTAGCCTTTTTAGATAACAATGAATAAGAACTTGGACAGGGGGGAACTTATCGCTTGATATACTGCCCCTGCTCCAAGTCTTTTTACTGTAGCAGTGTTAAATTGTCCCTGGTGGCCCCCTGGCCATATTCGAGTGTATTACATAGCATTAATCCACTGAGCCAACATTAAATCTAATTACACACACACCCACGCCCACACATGCATGGAAAATATGATTCTGTTGGCCGTCTCTCTTTGGTCAGGCTTCCACACACACACACACACACACACACACACACACACACACACACACACACTTGATTTTTTTAAATCATGGAGACAGTGGCGTCAGGGCAATAGAATCTGTCCCTGAAAAATGGAGAGGATGTGAGAATAGATGAGGGAAGAGAGGAAGCTGGGGAAGGAAAAGACTTCTGCAGACTTTCTTAGGGATTATTATTGTCACTTTTTATCCTTCTGTCCTTCTACCCTTTCTTCCACTTGTTTCTTTGGCAGGCCAAACCGGGCCATTCCCTGCTCCTGCTGAGGAGATGGTGCTGAAGTTATCAGGGCGGTCTTGTCATACACTCACACACACAGCCTGTAATAAAAGTCAGTATTCGATGTCCATCCTTTTTTCAGGATGCTGGGATGTGACTTGGAAACCGGCCACTAGGGGCAACAGTGAGTGCTGTTACCTTCAAGTAGGTTTCAGTTTTTCTAGTGTGTTGTGGACGGGGATGGCGGATGGGCTAAGCATCTGCCTCTGTCTGTATGTGTGTGTGTGTGTGTGTAATTAGATTTAGATAGAAAGTTGTTTTTGAGATTTTTGTTTTAAGCCTTTCCCAAACCTTAACCCTAACCTTGAAAATTCGGATTTAATGCCTAAACTTAACCTTAAACACGTTGACATTTGACGTTTGCAGCGACTTTGACAATTGGATGTTTGAAAAACATGGATGAACGTGTAATTCTGATGTGAGACTGTGAGAGCTACAGTTGAAGTCAGAAGTTTACATACACCTTAGCCAAATACATTTAAACTCAATTTTTCACAATTCCTGACATTTAATCTTAGTAAGAATTTCCTGTCTTAGGTCAGTTAGGATCACCACTTTATTTTAAGAATGTGAAATGTCAGAATAATAGTAGAAAGAATGATTTATTTCAGCTTTTCTTTCTTTCATAACATTCCCAGTGGGTCAGAAATGTAAATACACTCAATTACTATTTGGTAGCATTGCCTTTAAATTGTTTAACTTGGGTCAACCATTTCGGGTAGCCTTCCACAAGCTTCCCACAATAAGTTGGGTGAGTTTTGGCCCATTCCTCCTGACAGAGCTGGTGTAACTGAGTCAGGTTCGCACACACTTTTTCAGTTCTGCCCACAAATGTTCTATAGGCTTGAGGTCAGGGCTTTGTGATGGCCACTCCAATACCTTGACTTTGTTGTCCTTAAGCCATTTTGCCACAACTTTGGAAGTATGCTTGGGGTCATTGTCCATTTGGAAGAACCATTTGCGACCAAGCTTTAACGTCCTGACTGATGTCTTGAGATGTTGCTTAAATATATCCACATAATCTTTCATCCTTGTGAAGCCATCTATTTTGTGAAGTGCATCAGTCCCTCCTGCAGCAAAGCACCCCCACAACATGATGCTGCCACCCCCGTGCTTCACGGTTGGGATGGTGCTCTTCAGCTTGCAAACCTCCCCCTTTTCCTCCAAACATAACGATGGTCATTATGGCCAAACAGTTCTATTTTTGTTTCATCAGACTAGAGGTCATTTCTACAAAAAGTATGATCTTTGTCCCTATGTGCATTTGCAAACTGTAGTCTGGCTTTTTTATGGTGGTTTTGGAGCCGTGGCTTCTTCCTTGCTGAGCGGCCTTTCAGGTTATGTTGATATTGGACTCGGTTTACTGTGGATATAGATACTTTTGTACCTGTTTCCTCCAGCATCTGCACAAGGTCCTTCGCTGTTGTTCTGGGATTGATTTGCACTTTTCGCACCAAAGTACGTTCATCTCTAGGAGACAGAACGTGTCTCCTTCCTGAGCGGTATGACGGCTGCGTGGTCCCATGGTGTTTATACTTGCGTACTATTGTTTGTACAGATGAACGTGGTACATTCAGGCATTTGGAAATTGCTCCCAGGATGAACCAGACTTGTGGAGGTCTACAATCTTTTTTTCTGAGGTCTTGGCTGATTTCTTTAAATTTTCCCATGATGTCAAGCAAAGAGGCACTGAGTTTGAAGCTCGGCCTTGAAATACATCCACAGGTACACCTCCAATTGACTCAAATTATGTCAATTAGCCTATCAGATGCTTCTAAAGCCATGACATCATTTTCTGGAATTGTCCAAGCTGTTTAAAGGCACAGTCAACTTAGTGTATGTAAACTTCTGACCCACTGGAATTGTGATACAGTGAAATAATCTGTCTGTAAACAATTGTTGGAAAAAATACTTATGTCATGCACAAAGTAGATGTTCTAAGCGACTTGCCAGAACTATAGTTTGTTAACAAGAAATTTGTGAAATGAGTTCAATTGTCTCCAACCGTAAGTATATGTAAACTTCTAACTTAAACTGTAGTTGTGTATACAAACACACACACACACACGCACGCACGCACGCACGCACGCACACACACACACACACACACACACACACACACACACACACACACACACACACACACACACACACACACACACACACACACACACACACACACACTTTATGTGGGAAGTTCAGATCACTCACACCCTGTTGAAATACCAGTCATGACTTTAGGATTTCTGTAGAACTACAGCCTGACTCCCTGCTCTGCCATTGTCCCTGTGTGATGTGGGGTGGGAAACCCCTCCCTCTGCTGTTCTCTACCCTCACTGTGTGAAGTAGGGCCTGCTTTGCCCTGCTACCCGCTGAGCCTGGTCACAATATCAATATTCTCTGCCCGTTTCTCATAAAAAACTGGAATGTGTGTCTTTAGCCCCCTGCTGGGATGTTTTAGAGTGATTTACACACACACACACACACACGCACACACACACACATCGAGTCAGCATCTTTCTCTGTCAGTCCCCTCCTCTCACCATGTAAACTCTTCTTAAGAAGGGGATTGGTAACTCCTGACAACGCCGTCTTCAGTCTGAATAGGATAAACACACACACTCACACACACACACACACACACACACACACACACACACACACACACACACACACACACACACACACACACACACACACACACACACACACACGTACATTTCTCCGGAGCTGCCTGTTCATCTCAGACTAAAGAATGTTTTTGAAGAAAAGAGAGATGGAGTGGGGGGGGGGGGAGTGGAGAGTGAATGAGAATATATTGCATATTTGTGAGGAGTTAGGGCTAAATTGAAAGCCCTTATGAGTCTAAATACCTGATTTGTCCTCGGATGCCAGGGTATTTCTACTGGGGGGGGGGGGGGTGAGGCAGACTGACATGTTTTTTGTTTCCACTCTTCCACCCTCTCTCACCCCCCTTTGGGCCCTTCTTTTCTGTTCTCCTCTCCTCCTTTTCTTCTCCTCTTCTCCTTATCTCTCTCTCTCCTCTCTTCCCCACCATTCTCTTTCCCTCCTCTATGTGTTGGTCGTCATGGTAGCCATGGTGGAGTGCAGAGCAACAGGTCAGGCAACTTTTACAGCATATAAAAGTGATTATGTCCACTCTGCCATGTCACAGACTGGCAGAGATACATACACTGGCTGTCTAAGACTGGCACAATTATTAAGCATATTAGGTATTTCCTAGCAAAATTTAAAAGATGCATTATGATGCATTACAAGATCAATACATTTTTCAACAAAAATGACAATCATTACAATAACCTTTCCCATTTGTATGACAATTAATCATTCCACCAAATTCCATAATCGTCACAGCCCGAGCTGTCTCAATAGTCTAAAAGGGCTTCGTATCCTTCAGCTTGTGAATCATATGGGATTAAATCTTCCCACGGGGCAAAAACTGATTGAATCAACGTTGTTTCTACGTCATCTCATAGATTTGCAAATAGTCATCAACGTAAGGGCTTTTAATCTTTTAACCTAAATCCAATGACATGGTGAATTTTTTTGTTGATTTCACATTGAATTCACGTCAGTTGACAACTCAACCAAATGTAATTCAAAGCTCGATGTTGAACGCACGTCTGTGCCCAGTGGGTTGGCTTGCACTGATAGTTAAGAGTCGACACAGAAGATCGCCACGTGTTAGTAACGCGTTTAACATTTATGTAATATTCATTAAAACAGTTTGCGAACCAAGAGCCAATCCCACGGCCAATATCTAAAAAGTACGAACACATCATAACCAGTGAGTCACTGTGATCAGACAGATGAACACACCCACCCCTGCAGCTCTGACCGTGCTGTATCTCTTTCCATCTCACAACATCCTCATAACTGATTCACTCATAACACTCTGCTAACATTGCTTTGCCCTGTGCTCTACATGGCCTGCGTCCCAAATGAAACCCTATTCCCTGTATAGATCACTCCTTTTTATACCACAGCCCTGTGGGCCCTGGTCAAGTACGCCGCATCAGGAACAGGGTGCCTTTTGGGACGCAGTGATGGAGAAGGTTGCATACATAACAGCAAGGAACAGTAAACCGTGTCCACAGCCAACGTGAGTCGAGATTAGAACAACTGGAGCGTTGTCTGTTATGCCAAGAACAGGAGCAGTGAGAAACATGTTGGAACAGAACAGAGTAGAGCAGAACAGATCCCATGTTGTAGGTGCTGCTGACGCTTGGCATGAGATCTAAGGGCTAAAGCGAAGCATGCGGATCTCAGTCTCGCCCGTGTGGTATACACTTTGTTTCCAGGGTGGCCGGCGCACTATAGCTGCACCTTACAGCGTGACCAATCAGAAGAATGCATTTTTTTTGATTCCTCTGAAGTCTGTTGGTGCGCTACTTAGATGCACCTTGCGGCGTGGCCAATCGGGAGATTCATATTTGTGGTTTGTTACTTTTGAAGATTGTCGTCGACGACATCAAACAGGGAAGTAAGCGCCTAATTTCCTATCCCTCCTTCACAGTGGCGTCGAATCTAAAGAGCTTTAAAGATCCATCGCCGGGGTAGAAATTGTTCCCTGTCCTGTGGAATGTTGCACCACATTGCCCAGGGCTAGTTTTTGTTTTTCTCTTGGAATTGTCCTTGTCACGATACACATGAGAAGGGACTGGAGTTTTTCCCAGTGAGATCTTGTGGTCAGGGAAAACTACTCGCCTTATAATGTCGGAAGAAGACTGGGGACTTGTAGTTGGCATGAAACTGGGCATCGTGAGGAAGGAAACTGATGTCATGGGCATTAAATGTTACTTTCTAGTACTTCCACAGTCCCTTTTTAGAACAGGCCACATAGGCAGAGGGAAGCTTATCCCTTCAATAATACCACGTAAAAGCCCCTATAAAAACATGTTATTGAAATGCTTTATCTACAATATTCCTCACACCCGAATGAATACAGTTTAGGTGGAATGAGAATATGGGCCTTGCCTCCACATAGCTGCTATATCACGATGAACTTTACTGCGCTTTTCAAACCACTGCTGCTCCATTGAGATTGGGACGGTAATAAACAACCATGCATCCCGACACAACCAAAAACACAACATTTTGGAATGCCGCCAGTTAACAAGTCGCCACCGTCATTGTGAAGGCGCTTGCCACGGCGTTTAATTAATTTACTTGATTTTCTCATTAACTAAAGGGGTCTTTAAAGACGACTGGGCCAAACGGTGTTGTAACACACACGCGCACACACATTAGCAGGAATAGTGTTGTGTATAATGTCATCGGAAGTTGTAGGGATATTAAAGGTCGACTTTGGGCTAAAATGTGAAAATAATGGCTTTAATAAACTGATCAATGCACCATCATGCCTGTTCATTTAATGCAAAAAAGATCCCAAAGATGTATGAATAAGATATTTGGCTACAGAAGTGCCATTTCTTACCGATATCTACAGCTCCCGTCCAAAAACAAATCCTGTGAAATTCCATCAACATTACTGGCTAGGTAAAGTGGCTAGCTTAGCTAACGAACTAGCTACGTCAGTCAAAGTAGTTGAGTGTCCATTTGATAAATGACCATAAAAAAACTTTACACCCACTACCCAATCTCAATAGCTTCAACCCCAGCCGAGAACGTGACTACTGCAGTGCAGTTCATAATCACCAGTATACAGTCAAGGCTGGCCCTAGCTTTTTGGGGGGCCCTAAGCGAGATGTGGTTGGGGTTCCCCCACCTCATGGGAAAAACAAGTTAGTGGCCTCTCTTGGTTAGGTGCCCCCTACCGGCCCGCGGGGCCCTAAGCAGCCGCTTATGTCGCTTATTGGCTGGGCCGGCACTGCATACAGTACAGAGTACAGTACATGTGACTTCTGTGACAATGCAGAGACTGAGGAAATACAGACAGACAAAGAAGCACCGCAGTGCCTATTATGAGTTATTATCCCTGTGGCCATGTGTGCACCTGATGCTACTCATGTTAGCCTAGCCAAGCACTTCTCACCCTGGCCTCAGAATAGGCAGGACAAAGGGACACAAGGGGACACAAATGCCACTGTCAACAGCATGCAACATGATCTGGTGCCATTATTCATTACCATAGAAACACATATCGCTAGTGATTTATATGTTACCCTTGCTTAACCTTATGGCTACTGCCTATAAAACAAGTTAACGCATGATCCGGGGACTGTTGTGTGCAACTTTCACCTTTGCAGGAAAAGCCGTGAAGTGAGAGGTGAGGTTTACCGTAGGTGTTACCTGATCTGATGGAAAGACCTCTGAAGTATCTGTATAGTGTAGGGCTGTGTTATTGTGGGTTCGGCGTATATAGGGTGTATAGGGGGACCTGACCTTAGAGATCCTTTTAATTCTCTATTTGGTTAGGTCAGGGTGTGACTAGGGTGGGCAATCTATGTTTTCTATATCTTTGTTGGCCGGGTATGGTTCCCAATCAGAGGCAGCTGTCTATCGTTGTCTCTGATTGGGGATCATACTTAGGCAGCCTTTTTTCCACCTGTAGTTTGTGGGATCTTGTTTTTGGTACTGTGCTGTTTAGCCCTACTAGACGTTACGTGTCGTTTTGTATTTGTTTTTTTTCGGTGTTCATTTAATAAATTAAGATGTACGCCTACCACGCTGCACCTTGGTCCGATCCTTCCATCGACGAACGTAACAGTAGGACTTTTTCCTAACTATTTGACACCAGGAAAACTCTGGGGCCTGAGGTATATCGTAAATAGGGCTCCTATAAAAAAAAATAATCTCCCAGACAATAATTGTTGGGCCATTACTACAGCTGAAACTGCTTGTTTCTAACCGAAACAGTTCAAATGATCTGACCCATATTACCGGCACAATGTTTTTTTCTTCCTCTAGTGATTCGACAGGACCTCATTTTGCCTTTATTAACCATGTCATGGGCTGTTCGAAAACTACTCACGGGTCGTTTATCATTTATTGACACTTTGTCGCGTTACCCCATTTGGCTAGTTAGCTAACAACCTGGTCACTCTACCAGTATATCCAAACAACAGAAAGAAAGCTACTTTTGAAGCACATGTTGTCCCATATAAATGAATATATAACACCTTGAATACATTAGAACTCATAGTCCTTAAGAACTCCTCAAATCTCCCCTCTCCCCTGTCTCCTTCTCTCTCTGTCTCTCCCCTCTCCCTCTCACTCTTTCTCTCTCTATTGTATTGTTATCTAGTACAGAGGGAGAATAATAAGAACTTGCATTAAGTAGCTTCTTGTCTCCTGATGACTTTGAAACCTATGTCTGAAGAGAGGGAGAGAGAGAGAGAAAGACAAAGAGAGGTGCTGGTGAATTCCTAATGAAAAGCTAATATTTGCCCTATTTATTCGTTATTTTACCAGGTAAATTGACTGAGAACACGTTCTCATTTGCAGCAATGACCTGGGGAATAGTTACAGAGGAGAGGAGGGGATTAATATGCCAATGTAAACTAGGGATTATTAAGTGACCATGATGGTTTGAGGGCCAGATTGGGAATTTAGCCAGGACACAGGGGTTAACACCCCTACTCTTACGATAAGTGCCATGGGATCTTTAATGACCTCAGAGAGTTAGGACACCCGTTTAACGTCCCACCCGAAAGATGGCACCCTACACAGGGCAGTGTCCCCAATCACTGCCCAGGGGCATTGGGAAAAACATTTTTAGACCAGAGGAAAGAGTGCCTCCTACTGGCCCTCCAAACACCACTTCCAGCAGCATCTGGTCTCCCATCCAGGAACTGACCAGGACAACCCTGGTTAGCTTCAGAAGCAAGCCAGTAGTGGTTTGCAGGGTGGTATGCTGCTGGCGAAGAATGAAACAGACTTAGATGAGGGGCAGCACTGTCATCTCTATGCTTATGGATTCTCTGTGTTTATTCAAGTGTGGCTTTTCATTCCATTCTGGCCTCTTTCCTTTTATATTTGACATTGCCTTATCTTGAGCAATGTACAATGTCTCAAAAAAGAAGATTAGGCTACTGTCATTACATAAAGATACAGAACTGTGTGAAACCATGTATAAATCAGGAAATGGTCAGAGACTAAAATTCCTTTTGAAATACTATGTGCTTTCTTGAGTTTTTGAAGTGGTCTGACAACAGCGGCCATTTTTCTAAATGTCACAATCTACCAAGATGTCACCTCCAGTGTCAAAGATGTTGAGTGACCGACAGGTCCCTAGTGTCATTGTGTCAAGGACAAGTGTCTCTACCACTTTGTGTCACTCCACTGTCCACTCCAACCTTCACCTATGTGACTGGTCCAACTGTTACCAAGGTCACCTGCGTGTATGGACTGATGCTCTCAGCTCACATAAGTGTGTGTGTGTGTGCGTCCGTGCGTGCATGTGCGTACATACTTTATATTTATTTTATTTAACCTTTATTTAACTAGGCAAGTCAGTTCTTATTTACAATGACATCCTACCAAAAGACAAAAGGCCTCCTGCTGGGTTGGGGGCAGGGAAAAAAATATATATAAATAAATTAAATAAAAATATTGTTCAAAACACACATCACGTCAAGAGAGACAACACAACACTACATAAAGAGAGACCTGAGACAACACCATAGCACGGCAAGCAACACATGACATCGCAGCACGGTAGCAACACAACATGGCAGCAACACAACATGGTAGCAGCACAAAACAGCAGAGGATGGACCAAGTCATTGTTTTACAAGTCACAAGTAAGTCTCAAGTCTTAGCCTTCAAGTCCCAAGTCAAGTCTCAAGTCAAGACAAGCAAGTCCAAGTCAAGTCTCAAGTCAAGACCGCCAAGTCTCAAGTCCTAAACTTTGCATTTCGAGTCCTAAACAAGTCATAATGTGCTCTTCACCAAATGTAATACCATTTCATATTTCAGTATCATGTGACAACAAAAACTAAATATGCCAGTTCTCTCTCTCTCTCTCTCTCTCTCTCTCTCTCTCTCTCTCTCTCTCTCTCTCTCTCTCTCTCTCTCTCTCTCTCTCTCTCTCTCTCTCTCTCTCTCTCTCTCTCTCTCTCTCTCTCTCTCTCTCTCTCTCTCTCTCTCTCACCATGGCTGAAGACACACTTCACCAGTGAGCCCCTATACCCAGGGTCACTGCCAAGACCCTGATGGCCACTCGGGACAGTGAAGGAAGGGCCTTCATGTTCATTGCCCAGAACAAGAGGGCATTTTGTCCTTCGCATATGTCAAGGTAGTGACTTAGCTGGAGAAGTCCCAACAGCTTTCTTCTGCCTCTTACAGCATGCTGCAAACAGCCCTTCTTCTTGTCCAAGTCTATGGTCCTCTCACTCTTCCTCATCAACAAGAGGCACAGCTTGCTCAGTCCCTGCAGCATCTTGCAGAATCAGTTCTGGCAAAACATGTGAAAGCAGAAGCAAAAAGGCTGGTATTAGAGTATTAGTGATGCAGTGGGTTAAACTGAACAAGTATTATTGTTGCAGTCAATTGGATTCAATTATGAGGAAAAAGTTACATTAAACACAATAATTATTGACCTTTCACTCTTTGTGCCACCTCCTCCTTGACCAGCACATGTTGCTCCACCCACATCCGAGAAAAAGCCAGATCCAAGGCAGGTTCTTTGAGGTAGACTGGATCTGAAAAGTGGTCAGTGATTCCATCTTGTGTCCTGGCCATTTTCACATTGATGAAGATTCCAAGAAATCGTTGTGCCCAGCCTTTTCTAGAACATGACTGAGCTTTAGATGGTCACATTGGATAACTGCCTACACTTGTCTCAGTGTTGAGTTCCATCTTGTGTTGACAGCAGCAGGGATGCCTCTTTCCCCAAATTCAGCCTCAAACACCAAGTGTTGTGCTTGTATGCAGCAGTGAGCTGATTTTTGATAACTTTGAAATAGAAGGAGTCATCAATTTTGTTTCTTTCAAGCCATAACCCACTACCAGATGGAGAGTGTGGGAAAAACACTGCAAGCACAGTTTTTTTTTTGCAATAGCAGCATCCACTGTTTGCTGGTCTTCCAGGGTTAGGTCATTCCAGAGCTCTGGGTCATCAAGGTGATCTTCACCATGTACTTCATCTTCTTGTTCAATGGGGAAGCACACCGTGAATGCTTTTCTCATGTTGGCAGCATTGTCACTAATGATATTGTACAATTCATCTTTGATGCTGCACTCACCACATATGGCCTCAAAAACATGGCCTGTGTTGCTCAACTGAGTTTTCAGTTTTGAACGTCTCTCTGTAGCGAGGTTCTCTACTTTTGATGTCAATGTTCTACGACAAACTGGGCTGTACTTACTGTCAACCACTGATAGTGGGTGACGAAAACTCTTGTTTTCCACAATAGACAGAGGCAAGTTGCAATCGATAACCAGGTCGGACAGTATTGCATTGTTGATAGCTTTCTGCTGTGGATGATTCATGCTGTACTGCCCTACACGGGTCTCCATGAACTGTGAGATTGGAGACTGTTGTGGTTCACTTGTGACACTTTTGTTAATCTGTTATTGTTCAAATCTGTAAGCATATAAAAAAAATAATTGAGCGGGGTAGTAAGCACAATATTGCCTGGTCTCAATCTTGGGTGCAATGATCACGTTCCCGCGCTGGCTGACTGTGTGGCGGCTCATTGATTTAACATTACGTTCGCCTACATGCTATACTAGCAAATGTATATATAGCTGTTGGCTATATTAGCCACGGCTTACTGTTCTTTGTGCAGCTTCAAATGTCGAACAAAGTTGGAAGTTGTTGCGCTTCCATCTGTAATTTTCTTCCCTCATGTTTTGCAAGTTTGCAAGAAGTTTTTTTGTTGACTACAGCGTAGTCTATATATCCTCCGAAAATAATCATTTGGGGCATCATCTTTCCAATGGCTCAATCTGAATTCACCCGCCGACGTTCCTCTGCACTCTGGCTACTTTGAGTCTGACTCGAGTCCAAGTCATGTGACTCGAGTCCACACCTCTGCAAAAAGGGTACAAACATAATTGGGCACAGACAACAGCACAAAACGCAAGAAGGTAGAGACAACGATACATCACGCAAAGCAGCCACAACTGTCAGTACGAGCGTACATGATTGAGTCTTTGAATGAAGAGATTGAGATAAAACTGTCCAGTTGGAGTGCTTGTTGCAGCTCATTCTAGTCGCTAGCTGCAGCGAACTGAGAAGAGGAGTGACCCAGGGATGTGTGTGCTTTGGGGACCTTTAACAGAATGTGACTGGCAGAATGGGTGTTGTATGTGAAGGATGAGGGCTGCAATAGATATCGCAGATCGGGGGGAGTGAGGTCTAAGAGGGTTTTATAAATAAGCATACTCTAGCACACATACAAACCCCTACATTGTTCATGTTACCTTTCTACTCCAAAGTCTATTTTTTTAAGTTGTGACATTGTGTCAGGAGATCCTTATCTCAGACATGTTCTGATGAAACAAAAAAGACCTTGAACAGTACAGAAATAACATTCCTGGAATGGCCAGCGGGGCTGCCAATTAGACCACCCCATGCTGAGAGGGAAGAAGGGAAGATCCAATCAAAATGCAGATTGGATGGGCAGTCTCTCTAATCATCGTGGCTGGTCTTTCATGTTGCAACTCAGTACAGGAGAGGCTTCTTTTGCAGCGGTGTGAAGTAATTATAGATGGTCAAGGTGAAAGAAGATGGTAAGAGAGAAAGGGAAGTGGTGAAGGATGTGTGCCAAATGGCGCCCTATTCCTTAGGTAGTGCAATTCGACCATGAAGGCCTGATTTACACAGTCTCATCTGAACAGTTGTTGAGATGTGTCTGTCACTTGAACTCTGTGAAGCATTTATTTGGGCTGCAATCTGAGGCTGGTAACTCTAATGAACTTATCCTCTGCAGCAGAGGCAACTCTGTGTCTTCCTTTCCTGTGGCAGTCCTCATGAAAGCTAGTTTCATCATAGTTTTTGCGACTGCACTCAAAATTCTTGAAATTTTCCCAGATTGAATGACCTTCATCTCTTAAAGTAATGATGGACTGTCTTTTCTCTTTGCTTATTTGAGCTGACCTTGCCATAATATGGACTTGGTCTTTTACCAACTAGGGCTATCTTCTGTATACCCCCTCAAAATGTGTTTAATTAAAGCACACCAGTTAGTTGACGTGCATTGCAGGTGACTACCTCATGAAGCTGGTTGAGAGAATGCCAAGAGTGTGCAATGCTGTCATGAGGGCAAAGGGTGGCTACTTTGAAGAATCTGAAATATAACATATATGTTGATTTTGTTTAACACTTTTTTTGGTTACTACATGATTCCATGTGTTATTTCATGTCTTCACTATTATTGTAAAATGTAGAAAATAGTCCAAACGAAGGTAAAAGCCCTTGAATGAGTAGGTGGGTCCAGACTTTTGACTGGTACTGTATGTATAATTATTTAACTACAGGTACCGTAGATGTGAGCGAAAATAGCTGTAAGTAGCAGTAAAAGTATTGTTGTCCATTAGTGTACTCCAATCAGGGTGGGGATGGTATGGTAGGGGGAAAGTATAGAGAAGAGAAAAAACGGGGATTGGAAATGATGCAAACAATTAAATTGATTTAACCTACAATCGATCTGCAATATTTAAGCTGATCTCCCACCAAAAAAAGCCATTAAAAGATTTCTAAGAGAATTCTAATAAATTCTAATAAAGCTTTACAGAGCTTGGCTTCAGTAACAGAAAGTCCCTAATTATCTCAGCCTGTTCTTCATTATCCTCCATTTAGAGAACATTCAGTCTTCCTTTCTATTATTACCACCCCCCATCCCCCAGTACGTCCATCGTTCCTCGACACCTCGCGGGCACTTGTTGTCATTTGTCGTGATTGATGTGTCAGCGAGGCTACAGGGAAATGAACCATAGGGCCACACATACACACACACACACACACACACACACACACACTCACGCACACACACACTCACGCACACACACACACACACACACACACACACACACACACACACACACACACACACACACACACACACACACACACACACACACACACGCACACGCACACGCACACACACACACACAGAGTCGATTTAAAGATCACACAGTGTTCTCCATAAAGACCCTTGGGTCCTCTGGAGCAGAAGGCTGTCGCTGGCAGCGCCCCGGCCCACCGACGCTGTCACACGGTGGGGTGTGAAGGGATACGCCGTTGGGGCGGCAGGAACCACAGCTAATATGCTATCGTGCTAACGCTGCTGACTGCTTTGCTCCCAATGTGTTATGATGTGGCTAAGAGGGATCCATTGGAAGATAGACACTCTATTCCTCTATCTTTGGGTGCAGATGGCTGACACAACCTTTGAGAACTGTTTGAGATTCCAGTCTGATTCTGCTATTGACAAATAATAATTATCAAACACTTGAGTTGAACCCTATTTCAATGATTGTCTGCTTGGTTGTGTTGATAAGCATCTGATAGGAGACGGTTTGAATAAAGGGACCGAGTGAGAGAAAAGTAGAGAGGCTATGCAGTTGTATTATCTGCATCCGGCATTCAGGTACGCCATAATCACAGCAATTCATCCATTGACTCACCGTTGTGAGTGTTTATTCCTGTCTTATAACACAATGCTTTGTCTGTCCACCAGGAGATTCAGGACATGCTGCCAGGGCTGGGCCAGAGCGAGTCCTGGGGGGAGCTGGGTAGTGGCGACACAGAGGATGGCAGCGGAGACTGTGACGATGAAGACGGGTGTCAAGGGTCTGGAACGGGGACGGTCAGGAGCTGTGAGTCGCACATGTACACACACACACACACACACACACACACACACACACACACACACACACACACACACACACCATCGGAGGTGTGGGTTCAGATGTCACAGCAAGGCCGTTTCCTGGAGCATATTCCTCCAATACAATCTGCAAGACTATGGTGTATTGCAAAGTGGAGGTCTCTGTTACAGCTTTGTTTTCACAGAGTGCCAAACTATTTACTCTGCACCTTGACCTCTACAGCTATGTTTACAAGTGAACAACCCACTGTAATAACCCTCATAACACCAGTGTAGATGGAGGGAGGTAGGGAGGGAGGGAGGGAGGGAGGGAGGGAGGGAGGGAGGGAGGGAGGGAGGGAGGGAGGGAGGGAGGGAGGGAGGTAGGGAGGGAGGTGATCTGGTTATTCTGTGCCTACAGCAGCACCTAGATCTTCTGCATAAATTCTATCAGACCTGGGCCCAGACAGTAAATCTCAGTATGAGAAAAATAACGGTGTTCCAAAAAATGTTCAGTTGCCAGGACCACAAATACAAATTCCATCTAGACACTGTTGCCCTAGAGCACACAAAAAAACTATACATACCTCGGCCTAAACTTCAACGCCACAGGTAACTCTCACAATGCTGTGAACGATCTGAGAGACAAGGCAAGAAGGGCCTTCTACGCCATCAAACAATAGCAGGTAAAAATACTTGAATCAGTTATAGAACCCATTGCCCTTCATGGGTGTGAGGTCTGGGGTCCACTCACCAACCAAAAATTCACAAAATGGGACAAACACCAAATTGAGACTCTGCATGCAGAATTCTGCAAAAATATCCTCCGGTTACAACGTAAAACACCAAATAATGCAGAGCAGAAAATGAAGGAAAGCTTTGACTATGTACAGACTCAGGAAAACATAACCTTGCTATTGAGAGAGGACGCCATAGGCAGACCTGGCTCTCAAGAGAAGACAGGCTATATGCTCACTGCCCACAAAATGAGGTGGAAACTGAGCTGCGCTTCCTAACCTGCCAAATGTATGACCATATTAGAGACACGCATTACCCTCCAATTACAAAGCAGCAATTTGTAACTTGTTACTACAACAAAAGGTCAACCAGTGAAGAACAAACCCCATTGTAAATACAACCCATATTTATGTTGATTTATTTTCCCTTTTGTACTTTAACTATTTGGACATCGTTACAACACTGTATATAGACATAATATGACATTTGAAATGTCTTTATTCCTTTGGAACTTTTGTTTGCCAAAACGTTGTATTGTTTATTTCATCTTGCTTGGGCATCCTATCTTTGGAAAACATCTGAGAACGAGAATAGTCCATCTGCTTCACTGGCCAACCATGTCCTGTTCATGCCCTGTTTCTCTCTCTCTCCCTCTTTCTCTCAGTCAGTGCCAACACATGGCCACAGCTGCTACGGAGCTTAACTCTAAATCCTCCAACCTGTGGAAGGCAAAGAAACAAACTGTTCTCAAACAATCCTCCCTCTGTCCCTTACTGATACGATTTATAGTCTCCCTGATACACACACACACACACACACACACACACACTCAGACAGAGCCTTGGGCAGGACTGGGGAGGATTGCGAAGGGATTATTGAGAAGACAGAAAAACCTGATGACTTTGATTTTCTCATTTGCTACCTAATCATCCAACTGACTCCTCCTCACCCCTCCACCCTCCTCACACCTCCACTCTCCTCACCCCTCCACCCTCCTCACCCCTCCACCTTCCTCACACCTCCACTCTCCTCACCCCTCCACCCTCCTCACCCCTCCACCTTCCTCACACCTCCACCCTCATACCTCCACCCTCCTCATACCTCCACACCCCTCCACCCTCCTCACACCTCCACCCCCCCCCCCACCCACCTATATTATACAGTGTGCTGGACTGTCCAGTCAACTATTATAGAGGTGCGGAGATATTTGATTTGTGGCACAGGAGAGAATGTGTTGTTATGGGGTGGAGGTCAGGACTCTTCTCCTTTTCATCTCTCTCTCTCTCTCTCTCTCTCTCTCTCTCTCTCTCTCTCTCTCTCTCTCTCTCGATCTCAGAAAACATCAGCTTTGACCTCGATGGTCTCTTTCCCAGCTGAGTGGTTGCTATGTAGGGTGTGTTCTTGTGTGTGCGTATCTGCATGCTCTTTGTTTGTGTGCGTGTGTGTGGCAGTATATTGATGTATATTGGTGAGTTCACAAGGCCACTGGACCTGCCTCTAGGGCGCTGTTCATTTACAGGAAGACCTCTGACCTAGGAACTATTAATTAATTTACAGATTTATTCCAGTCACACACGCCGCCATACACACAAAATAAAAAATGAAAAGTTGAAATGTCTTTGGCAGTGTTTCCCCAACGCCTTCCATCGGGACCCCAAGGGGTGCACGTTTAGTTGTTTGCCCTAACACTACACAGCTAGCCAACTAATAACCAACGAATCATCAAGCTTTGATTATTTGAATCAGCTGTGTAATGCTAGGGCATAAACCAGAATGTGCACCCCTTGGGGTCCTGAAGACTGAATTTGGGAAAGACTGATCTATTCACAGTTGTGAATACTTATGTTTATTTATTTGTATTTTATTTAACAAGGCAAGTCAGTTAAGAACAAATTCTTATTTTCAATGACAGCCTAGGAACAGTGGGTTAACTGCCTGTTCAGGGGCAGAACAACAGATTTGTACCTTGTCAGCTCGGGGGTTTGAACTTGCAACCTTCCGGTTACTAGTCCAACGCTCTAACCACTAGGCTACCCTGCCACCCCATGTAAATATTTCTGTATTTCATTTTCAATACATTTGGATACATCATTAAAAAAATGCTTTGTCATTACGGGGTATTTTGTGTAGATGGGTGAGAAAGAAAATCGATTTAACCCATTTTGTATTCAGGCTGTAACAACTAGGGCCATTCCGGTGACACCGGAGATCACGAGTCTTGATGGCAGTCAAATTCCATGTGACCGTTTAGTCACGTTAATTAGGCTTCTCCAAGCTCTGATGCTGCTGATGGTCATTAGTAGCCTACCAATCTTGCTAACTGCCTGGTACCCCGCACTCTGTTGTCCCTCTAATCTAAAATCTAATCAAATACTTCATGAGAGCCCATGAGCTCATGTTGAGCAACATTTCTATAGGCTATGCAGTTGCGTGAGAATACAGAGTGATGGCCTCTATTAAAGAGAGGAGGTTCCCATCAGCTTTCTATAGGCTAGACCTACTATATTTATTTCTCAAGCTTCCTATGGTTAAGCACATTGCTTCTCTGTAAAACAGGAGTATAGCCTAACTGGCTGGAATGAAAAGGAACCATTGGAAAAGCATCCTCCATTCGTTATTTAAGTTATATCTTATCAATTGTGAATGATGCCCAGCATTAGAAACAATACCTTTTGTCTGCGACTTGTTCGAATCATGGTCGCACACCTCATGTAGTCTATCCCATAGGCCTATACATTTTAACAAGGTTTGTATCAGAACTGAAGTGGCCAAATAACTTCTTAAAATGAAGCACATTAATCCTCTTTACAAGGGCTGCAGAGCCTAACTGGCATATATAAGCAGTGCCTTTGGGGAAGATGATTTCACCATAAAAAAATGCACCTTTATATTAAAAGCTTTACATGCATAATTGAATTGTGGTGACTTTTGAGAATAGTGTTTTCTGCTAATGGAACATTCACGCTTATAGCCCACTGCCGTGTGGGCATTGCTGCACTTCTAATGTGAAGAAATAGCCTAATAGTTTATCAACATTTTAAGCTAAACGTTCTGATCTGTTGCATCGGCTCTTAGCATAAAACATTTTTTTGATGCTAGTGGTTGTATTAATTTGGGAAACTTTCGCATCCCACAACTGTCCCAGACTATATTTGGACTATTTATTTCTCGCACAGAATAGAATAGGGCAACTTTTGTACTATGGGGGAAAGTAGATTGACATAGGCTAGTGCTTTTTGTGTTTGTTAGGTCTACTCATCTTGTTGGCTGACGAAAAGTAAATGGGGACAGTTCTTCCAATATTTTCAATGTGTGCCTCGGAATTGGATAAGGACACGTGCAGTTGCATCACCGACATGTCTGTCTTCACTTGTAGCCTGTGAGAAAGACCCGATCACGTGACTGAGAGCCACGTGAGTGAGAGGTGTTTCTGCACGCAGGGGTGGAGAAGGGAATTATATTCAGCCCAATGCAACTGAATGCCTTCAACTGAAATGTGTGTTCCTCATTTAACCCAACCCCCCTGAATCAGAGAAGTGCGGGGGGGGGGGGCCTTAAATCGTACCTGTTTCTTTGTTAACCGCTCAACACAAGATATCCTTTCTATTTTATTCAGCTATGTTCAATTGTATTTCTAAGCTAATCATGCCTGTTAAATGGACTAGTGTCGCCCACAACCAGATGACATAGCCAGATCAGGACTATTCTGTTCCTCTGAAATAGACTACATTTTCTTCACATCATGTTTATTTAGACCCGTCTAACATATATAATGGATTTATTGTGATGGTGTAGGCTATATTAAATAGATTTATTGAGTTGTCTGCATCAGTGACTTGTAGGTTATGCGTGGAAGCCAGGAGATGCTAAATGTGTTTATGTTAATAAATGGTCAATTACCGTGAGACCGGCAGTTATTTGCTTGACAGTCACAGGCTGACAAAATGTCATGACCGCCACAGACCAAGTAACAACTAAATGTGGAATAAGTCAGCGGGTATGAATAATTTCTGAAGGCACTGTACTCTCTCTATCTCTCTCTCTCTCTCTCTCTGTCTCTCTCTCTCTGTCTCTCTCTCTCTCTCTCTTTCTCGCTCTCTCTCTCTCTCTTTCTCTCCCACACACACACACACACACACACACACACACACACACACACACACACACACCCCCAACCATGCAGTGTGACCAGAATGTGATTATGAGGTTGAATCTCTCTACTGCACAGTTCTGATGAAAGGTTAAGCGTTAAAGGGTTATTTAAGTATGCGAGTCCAAATCTCCTTTACCCCAGTGTCTCTCTCTCTCTCACACACACACACACACACACACACACACACACACACACACACACACACACACACACACACACACACACACACACACACACACACACACACACACACACACACACAGCCAACTGCTTGGCAATGGTACAGGAAGTTGGTCCTTGTTGTTTAGGCCCTAGCTGCGTTTTCACATGACTTAATGCCATTAAAGGAACCTTAGCCATTAGTTGCTGCCATTGGCATAGACTGAACAGTCTCTTTCCATCCACTCTGATGTGGATGCTTATGGACAGGAGTTTTTCCTCACCACATGAAGAAACTCTCGTAAAAACTCTGGGCCCTAGTAAGTGGCTATGACTAAGGTCCAGAATTTTTCCTAGTCAGGTTTCATTGTCAGGAAAAACTCCTGGGCTTAGAGTTACATTATGTGGCAATTGTATCAGTTTGCACATTGCACTCTTGCCCTGGCAGTGGGATTCGGTATTATATACAGAGACTAGATCATCACTCTAAATCTTTCGAGGCTTGGAATGAGAAAATAAAGGAGATGGAGAAACGTGTGAAGTCAAACAGAGAGAGATAAAAGCACGCTGCTTTCCCAACCTTCTCTGTATAAGCCCAGTCAGGGATTCCACTCTGAAGACTTCCCAGAAAAGTAGAAAGCAAATGGCTCCTTAAGCTGCCATTACTATAAGCTCCTCATCCTTCTGCACTTCCTTTCCCTCCTCCTCTCCTCAAACTGTACCTCTCTCTCTCACTCTATCACTGTCTTTCTCTCACTGTCCTTCTCTCTCTGTCTCTTTCTCAATCTCTCTCTCCCTCTTCTCAGAGCCAAAAGGAGAGAGAGAGAGAGAGAAGGCCGTTCACACAGCTACTTCATTACTACCCATCAGTCTCTGCGTTTCCCTTTGTCTAAAACTCACACTTAAAGGTTAACTATAAGCACCAAGGAGGGAGAGGGTGACCCACTCCGTCCCCCTTCCTCAACCCCAGCCTCCCCCTTTTCTGAGAAACACTCTCACCCCTCTTGGCCCCTCGTTTGCAGGCAACCCGAGTGGGAAGAATCTGGGCAGAATCAGGGGTTTCCCGCTGGAAATGCAAGGGGTATGGAAGCAGGGGAATACAGAAGGGAAACTAGGAGGCACAACCTACCATGCTTTAGAGAGGGTCACCTAGCAACAGGCGCTAGCGTGGAAACAGCATGGCAGGGGCCTGGGTTAAGGAATCAGGAGGGAGTGAGGGTGAGAAAGAGGGTAAGGTTGTGTGCTTTACTGGGGTACGGTTAGGGGGTAGGGGCATAGCGCAGAGGGGTACAGTTTGAGTAAATGGGCTGAAGAGGACGTCACCCACCAGTTGGCCAGTTGATATGACAAGACCCCAAGATGGAGGAGATTCCTGAACAGGAGAGCTGGTTCTCTGGGAGAGGAGAGGACAAGGTGCCTTGTACCGAACACACACATACCTCTTTTAACACTCTAACTAACTGTACTGTAGCTTTGGTGATCTTCTTTAAATGAGCTGGTGTGTGTCATAATCGCCAAGACTCACACACACTCACACACTCCAGGTGCCGCTCCGAATCGGCAGGTGTGTGTCATCCCTGTAGACCACTCCGACATAGTAACTATCAACATCAGTTACAGGCGTCCAGGGAACAGGCGCGTATCAGGTGTGTGTGTGTGTTTCCTGACTGATGTTTCACACCCGACACACACACGCACTCGCCTGCGGTGGTATTTGTTCTACCCCCACGGTCTGCAGCCCAGCCGGGCGACCGATAGAGGAATCTCAAGGTGGAGCTCTGCTTTTCTGTAACCTGTCAGCTGGTAAAGAGAGAAAGACTGGATATCACACACACTCTGCTCTGCTCTGCTCTTTACAGCACTGCAGAAGAAAGCCATTTTCTGACAGTCTCTATTCAACAACCCACTCTCTATTTAATATATAGTCTTACGGCCTTCAGCTAGAGCGGGAGGGAGGGAGAGTGTTTTCAGTGGGTAAACTGTTATTAGCCTGTTGTTGGCTCAATGAAGGCAGATACAGGGGGATGGCTACTGTATTGGCTTTTCAGTGATGCTAACAGTAGGACTGTGTGGTACAAGGCCTTGTAAATGCTTCGATGAGTGGCTGTAGTCTAAAATGCTCCTGTGCAATTGTCTGGGTGAAAGTGTTGGCAGGATGTTGTACAAGATCAGCAGTTAGCTACCAGTCAGAGAGTCAGCCTGGGAGGTCATGTAAGGGTGCAAGATAAGGAGAAAGAGACAGAGACAGAGCGAAAGATGGAGAGATAAAGTGAGAGCTCTAGTGTAACTGTAGTCTAACTGTTCTCAGCTCAGATCACCGGCACCACAGAGATCATCTCTCCTCTAGTGTAACGGTAGCCTAACTGTTCCCAGCTCAGATCACCGGCACCACAGAGATCATCTCTCCTCTAGTGTAACGGTAGCCTAACTGTTCCCAGCTCAGATCACCGGCACCACAGAGATCATCTCTCCTCTAGTGTAACGGTAGCCTAACTGTTCCCAGCTCAGATCACCGGCACCACAGAGATCATCTCTCCTCTAGTGTAACGGTAGCCTAACTGTTCCCAGCTCAGATCACCGGCACCACAGAGATCATCTCTCCTCTAGTGTAACGGTAGCCTAACTGTTCTCAGCTCAGATCACCGGCACTGCAGAGAGCTGGAGAGATCATCTCTCCTCTTAGCCTCAGGTATAGCACTCCTTTCCAGGGCAGACTTAATTGGCACATCAATTATGTATCAGAGAGAAGTGCTTTGTCCCCCTCACCGCCGGAACGACCTCTCGCTCAATAGGTGTGTGTGTGTGGCTCCTGGCCACTCAATAGGATAGAGCTTTAATTAAGTGGCTAGTGCACACGCTCAGTCCCTGTGGATTCCCCCTGGTCCCAGTCGATACACAGATCTGGCCCTCTCTCTCTGTTCTACACCTCTATTACCCGGGCATGCACACAATAGGCTGCTAATAATGCATTTAGACAACGTTGTGAGGATCTTTTGGATATGTTTGGGATATGTTGTTTCTTAACAAATACACTTTCATGTGTATTAGTGGTGAATCTGCTTTGGTGGATTGTGTAGGAGGAGACGATATACTCCTAAATCATTGATTGTATGTGATAGAAGCATCCTTCGTGGTAGAATGCATGAGAGAGAGAGAGAGAGAGAGAGAGAGAGAGAGAGAGAGATCCTAGGCACTGACAGACGGTCATGGTATGTCACGCTATCCCCTGGCATTTGAGTGTGTGTGTTTGTGTGCGTCCATGCTTGTGTCTGTGTCTGCATGTATGCATTGGTGTGTGTGTGTGTGTGTGTGCGTGCATGTGCCTCCGTGTGTGCGCACACATGTCCGTGTCTGCCACAGTGGAAAAACCCGACCTCGTCCCTCCCTCCTCATCCCTCCCTCCTCACCCCTCCTTCTTCATCAGTACATCATTTCCCCCGGTCCATTCCAGTGTGAATTGAGAGACAGAGCAGTAGAATCCCATTGTTATACCTCTACTGTACTCGCCCTCATGCTCCTCAGTAACTCAGGAATGCCCCGGGCTTTATTCGTCCCGCGCCCAGTTACAGCAGGAAAGCCTGTCTCTGGCATTGGTGCCAAATGGCACCCTATTCCCTACTGTATATCGTGCAAAGCTTTTACAGGTCCTGGTCAGAAGTAGTGCGCTATGTAGGGAAAAGGGTGCATTTGGGACGTCAGAGATTCAGGGGGGTCATCTATCTCTCTCCCCCCCACGTAGGGCAGCCCGAGCTGGCTTAGTGATGAACCCGGTCCCTTTCCAGGGGTCACTCACACCACCTGTAGCCCTGTCGATAATGCTAATCTAATTAGGTGTGTGTCAAATCAAATTAGATTTTTCACGTGCTGACCACAACTGGTGTAGGCTTTACTGTGAAATGCTATCCAACGTTTAAATAATAACACAAGAAGAATACAATAAAATAGAGAAGAATGGAACTATGAACAGGGAGAACCAGTACCAGATCTATGTGAGAAGGTACGAGGTATTTAAGGTAGATATGTACATGAAGGCAGGGTAAAGTGACTAGGCATCAGGATAGATAATAATAAGGTATTTGAGGTAGATATGTACATGAAGGCAGGGTAAAGTGACTAGGCATCAGGATAGATAATAATAAGGTATTTGAGGTAGATATGTACATGAAGGCAGGGTAAAGTGACTAGGCATCAGGATAGATAATAATAAGGTATTTGAGGTAGATATGTACATGAAAGCAGGGTAAAGTGACTAGACATCAGGATAGATAATAATAAGGTATTTGAGGTAGATATGTACAGTACATGAAGGCAGGGTAAAGTGACTAGACATCAAGATCGATAATAATAAGGTGTTTGAGGTAGATATGTACATGAAGGCAGGGTAAAGTGACTAGGCGTCAGGATAGATAATAATAAGGTATTTGAGGTAGATATGTACAGTACATGAAGGCAGGGTAAAGTGACTAGACATCAAGATCGATAATAATAAGGTGTTTGAGGTAGATATGTACATGAAGGCAGGGTAAAGTGACTAGGCGTCAGGATAGATAATAATAAGGTATTTGAGGTAGATATGTACAGTACATGAAGGCAGGGTAAAGTGACTAGACATCAAGATCGATAATAATAAGGTGTTTGAGGTAGATATGTACATGAAGGCAGGGTAAAGTGACTAGGCGTCAGGATAGATAATAATAAGGTATTTGAGGTAGATATGTACAGTACATGAAGGCAGGGTAAAGTGACTAGACATCAAGATCGATAATAATAAGGTGTTTGAGGTAGATATGTACATGAAGGCAGGGTAAAGTGACTAGTCGTCAGGATAGATAATAATAAGGTATTTGAGGTAAATATGTACATGAAGGCAGGGTAAAGTGACTAGACGTCAGGATAGATAATAATAAGGTATTTGAGGTAAATATGTACATGAAGGCAGGGTAAAGTGACTAGACATCAGGATAGATAATAATAAGGTATTTGAGGTAAATATGTACATGAAGGCAGGGTAAAGTGACTTGGTATCAGGATAGATAATAATAAGAGTAAAATAAGGAACAGAGTAGCAACAGGAAACGATTAGTGTAAAAGTGTGTGTGTGTGTGTGTGTGTGTGTGTGTGTGTGTGTGTGTGTGTGTGTGTGTGTGTGTGTGTGTGTGTGTGTGTGTGTGTGTGTGTGTGTAAATGTGTGTTTGTGTTGTGTCGGTTTTGTGTGGAAGTGTCAATGAAGTGTGTGTGAGTATATAGTGTGTATACGGTATATAGGCTAGTGAGTGTGAATAGGGCCAGAGCAAGAGAGGGTCGGTGCAGATAGTTCAGGTAACCAGTAATTGACTATTTAGAAGTCTTATGGCTATTTAGCAGTCTTTTGGCATGGGGGTAGAAGCAGTCTCGGAGCCTGTTGGTCCGAGGGCCGATGCTCCGGTACCGTTTGCCGGACGGTAGCAGAATGAATAGTCTTTGGTTTGGGTGGCTGGAGTCTTTGGAAATGTTTTGGGCCTCAATCTGACACATCCTGATATAGAGGTACGGGATGGCTGGGAGCTCGGCCCCAGTGATGTCCGCACCACCCTCCGAAAGCGCTGGCAGTCGAGCGCCATACCAAGCGGTGAGGCAGCCAGTCAAGATGCTCTCGATGGTGCAGCTGTAGAACTTCTTGAGGATCCGAGGGCCCCTGTCAAATCTTATCAGCCTCCTGATGGAGGCTGCCGTGCCCTCTTTATTACTGTGCGGGTGTATGTGGACCATGTTAGGTCCTTAGTGATGTGGACGCCTGGGAACTTGACGTTCTCGACCCCCTCCAGCCCCATCGATGTGGATGGGGGCGTGCTCCATGATCAGCTCCTTGGTCTTACTGAGGCTGTTGTCTTGGCTCCACACTATGTCTCTGAACTCCTCCCTGTAGGCTGTCTCATCGCCATTGGTAATCATGGTGTCGTTTTTGTCAGCAAACTTAATGATGGTGTTGGAGTCATACGTGGCCATGCAGTCATGGGTGAACAAGGAGTACAGGAGGGGACACACCCCTGTTGAGGGTCAGGGTGGCAGATGTGTTGTTGCAGAGTGAGGGTTCAGTCCCAGGGTCCCTAGCCTGGTGATTGGCTTAGAGAGGACTATGGTGTTGAATGCTGAGCTGTAGTCTGTAAACATCATTCATTATTTCCCCTCTTGTTCAGGTGTGAGACGTCAGTGTGACGTGCAATTGACATCTGTGCATCCATTGGGGCGGTATGCGAATTGGAGTGGGTCTAGGTTGTCTGGGATGATGGTGTTAATGTGTGTCATGACCAGCCTTTCAAAACACTCCATAATAGGGATACATATTTTCACGAGAATCAATCAAGTGTCAATACCGGGATGAATTCATATTTATCTTGAGACTTGAAATCCCACAAAAATCGGAAGTGCCCATTTGAAGCATTTAAAACTAAGATATGGTTACTATGCCAGGGTTCTCCCCAAATAAGAGGGACGCTACGTCACCTTGTCAGCGCCCCTATGTAAGGATTAAAGAGCAAATTAAACTGAGATTTACTAATGATAGAGTAAGTATCTTTGATCGCCAATAACATCGTTGTGAATTGCCAAACAGGCCGTTCATAAATTCAGAGCGTCATCATGTTCCTCAATTCGTTCAGTGCATTTCAGCAGTAGGCTATCTCGACACAGAGCACGCTCAGGACGCACAGTGCGCATCCCAAGTACAACGTTGTGGAAACATACGAACGTTGTGGAAACATACGAACGTTGTGAAGGCAGTCACATGACAAAAGTCAAATGACTAAGTTGCTACGCTTGCTAGATAACATCCTTCCAGGAATATTATACAGATAGCAGATCAGCTCACGAATAACAGGGAGACA
The DNA here is from genome assembly GCF_036934945.1 of Oncorhynchus masou masou. Lineage (NCBI taxonomy): Eukaryota > Metazoa > Chordata > Actinopteri > Salmoniformes > Salmonidae > Oncorhynchus > Oncorhynchus masou. Next base: position 34,226,783 of record NC_088214.1, on the reverse strand, counting down.
AAGAGAGAAAATAGTTTAAATGTCAAGGTATCTTAATGAGGACCAACTCTGTTAAAAAAAAACTCTCATACCGTTTGTCGATCACACGCTCTTTGCTGTCTCTCTGCTGTCTCTCTCGAAGCTGTCATATGGGCAGCTAGTACTGCAGTGCAGAGAAGCGGGGGCAATGTTAGAGCTGTATTTTTGACATGCATAGAGACGTGCTTTGATAATGCAACCTACACTGAGTGCACTAAACATTAGGAACACCTGCTCTTTCCATGACACAGACTGACCAGGTGAATCCAGGATAAAGCTATGATCCCTTATTGATGTCACCTGTTAAATCCACTTCAATCAGTGTAGAGGAAGGGGAGGAGACTAAAAGGTTCAAACTCTTTCCTGCAGTCAAATTATTATTTTTATTTTTTATTATTTCACCTTTATTTAACCAGGTAGGCAATTTGAGAACAAGTTCTCATTTACAATTGCGACCTGGCCAAGATAAAGCAAAGCAGTTCGACACATACAACGACACAGAGTTACACATGGAGTAAAACAAACATACAGTCAATAATACAGTATAAACAAGTCTATATATGATGTGAGCAAATGAGGTGAGATAAGGGAGGTAAAGGCAAAAAAAGGCCATGGTGGCAAAGTAAATACAATATAGCAAGTAAAACACTGGAATGGTAGATTTGCAATGGAAGAATGTGCAAAGTAGAAATAAAAATAATGGGGTGCAAAGGAGCAAAATAAATAAATTAATTAAATACAGTAGGGAAAGAGGTAGTTGTTTGGGCTAATCAGTAATCTGTGAGCTGCTCTGACAGTTGGTGCTTAAAGCTAGTGAGGGAGATAAGTGTTTCCAGTTTCAGAGATTTTTGTAGTTTGTTCCAGTCATTGGCAGCAGAGAACTGGAAGGAGAGGCGGCCAAAGAAAGAATTGGTTTTGGGGGTGACTAGAGAGATATACCTGCTGGAGCGTGTGCTACAGGTGGGAGATGCTATGGTGACCAGCGAGCTGAGATAAGGGGGGACTTTACCTAGCAGGGTTTTGTAGATGACATGGAGCCAGTGGGTTTGGCGACGAGTATGAAGCGAGAGCCAGCCAACGAGAGCGTACAGGTCGCAATGGTGGGTAGTATATGGGGCTTTGGTGACAAAACGGATTGCACTGTGATAGACTGCATCCAATTTGTTGAGTAGGGTATTGGAGGCTATTTTGTAAATGACATCGCCAAAGTCGAGGATGGTCAGTTTTACAAGGGTATGTTTGGCAGCATGAGTGAAGGATGCTTTGTTGCGAAATAGGAAGCCAATTCTAGATTTAACTTTGGATTGGAGATGTTTGATATGGGTCAGGAAGGAGAGTTTACAGTCAAACCAGACACCTAAGTATTTGTAGTTGTCCACGTATTCTAAGTCAGAGCCGTCCAGAGTAGTGATGTTGAACAGGCGGGTAGGTGCAGGTAGCGATCGGTTGAAGAGCATGCATTTAGTTTTACTTGTATTTAAGAGCAATTGGAGGCCACGGAAGGAGAGTTGTATGGCATTGAAGCTTGCCTGGAGGGTTGTTTAACACAGTGTCCAAAGAAGGGCCAGAAGTATACAGAATGGTGTCGTCTGCATAGAGGTGGATCAGAGACTCACCAGCAGCAAGAGCGACCTCATTGATGTATACAGAGAAGAGAGTTGGTCCAAGAATTGAACCCTGTGGCACCCCCATAGAGACTGCCAGAGGTCCGGACAACAGACCCTCCGATTTGACACACTGAACTCTATCAGAGAAGTAGTTGAACCAGGCGAGGCAATCATTTGAGAAACCAATGCTGTCGAGTCTGCCGATGAGTGTGTGGTGATTGACAGAGTCGAAAGCCTTGGCCAGATCAATGAATATGGCTACACAGTAATGTTTCTTATCGATGGCGGTTAAGATATGGTTTGGACCTTGAGCGTGGCTGAGGTGCACCCATGACCAGCTCTGAAACCAGATTGCATAGCAGAGAAGGTATGGTGAGATTCGAAATGGTCGGTAATCTGTTTGTTGACCTGGCTTTCGAAGACCTTAGAAAGGCATGGTAGGATAGATATAGGTCTGTAGCAGTTTGGGTCAAGAGTGTCCCCCCCTTTGAAGAGGGGGATGACCACAGCTGCTTTCCAATCTTTGGGAATCTCAGATGACACGAAAGAGAGGTTGAACAGGCTAGTAATAGGGTTGGCAACAATTTTGGCAGATAATTTTAGAAAGAAAGGGTCCAGATTGTCTAGCCCGGCTGATTTGTAGGGGTTCAGATTTTGCAGCTCTTTCAGAACATCAGCTGAACGGGTTTGGGAGAAGGAGAAATGGGGAAGGCTTGGGCGAGTTGCTGTGGGGGGTGCAGTGCTGTTGACCGGGGTAGGAGTAGCCAGGTGGAAAGCATGGCCAGCCGTAGAAAATGCTTATTGAAATTCTCAATTATGGTGGATTTTTCAGTGGTGACAGTGTTTCCTATCTTCAGTGCAGTGGGCAGCTGGGAGGAGGTGTTCTTATTCTCCATGGACTTTACAGTGTCCCAGAACTTTTTTGAGTTAGTGTTGCAGGAAGCAAATTTCTGCTCTAGCCTTGAATTATCAAAGTGCCTTCTATTTGTCTTTGTTTTTACAATGAAAATCCCAATTATATTTGTTTCTATGTCAAACGGTTTTGTTATATTTCAGTCTTCTGTGACTTATATAAAGTGTAATATTGGAATGCAAACTCAAAATGTAATACATTTCAACTCTATATCTGACATGGTATCGGTGTCTTGTTTTTTTAAACCCATAAACATGTGTGTGAGGTGTATACTTTTGTTTCAAAGAAGATTTGTTTAAGACTACCAAGAAACACCCTGATTTAGCACAATGCATTAGAATTACTTTTAAGCCTTGAGAAAATTGAGACATCAAATCAAATGTATTTATATAGCCCTTCGTACATCAGCTGATATCTCAAAGTGCTGTGCAGAAACCCAGCCTAAAACCCCAAACAGCAAGCAATGCAGGTGTAGAAGCACGGTGGCTAGGAAAAACTCTCTAGAAAGGCCAAAACCTAGGAAGAAACCTAGAGAAGAACCAGGCTATGAGGGGTGGCCAGTCCTCCTCTGGCTGTGCCTGGTGGAGATTATAACTGAACATGGCCAAGATGTTTGAATGTTCATAAATGACCAGCATGGTCCAATAATAATAAGGCAGAACAGTTGAAACTGGGGCAGCAGCATGGCCAGGTGGACTGGGGACAGCAAGGAGTCATCATGTCAGGTAGTCCTGAGGCATGGTCCTAGGACTCAGGTCCTCCGAGAGAGAGAAAGAAAGAGAGAAAGAGAGAATTAGAGGGAGCACACTTAAATTCACACAGGACACCGAATAGGACAGGAGAAGTTCTCCAGATAAAACAAACTGACCCTAGCCCCCCGACACATAAACTACTGCAGCATAAATACTGGAGGCTGAGACAAGAGGGGTCAGGTGACACTGTGGCCCCATCTGAGGACACCCCCAGACAGGGCCAAACAGGAAGTATATAACTCCACCCACTTTGCCAAAGCACAGCCCCCACACCACGAGAGGGATATCTTCAACCACCAACTTACCATTCTGAGACAAGGCTGAGTATAGCCCACAAAGATCTCCGCCACGGCACAACCCAAGGGGGGCGCCACATGGATTGTGTATGTGAGCCATTCAGAAGGTGAATGGGCAAGACAAAGGATTTGAGTGTCTTTGAATGGGGTATGTTAGTAGGTGCCAGGCGCACCGGTTTGAGTGTGCCAAGAACTGCAATGCTGCTGGGTTTTTCACGCTCAACAGTTTCCTCTGTGTATCAAGAAAGGTCCACAGCCCTAAGGACATCCAGCCAACTTGACACAACTGTGGGAAGCATTGGAGTCAACATGGGCCAGCTTCCCTGTGGATCACTTTCGACACCTTTTAGAGTTCATGCCCCGACGAATGAAGGCTGTTCTGAGAAAAATGCACTCAGGGTATACAGAACAAGTCAAAAGTTTGGACACATCTACTCATTCAAGGGTTTTTCTTTATTTTTACTATTTTTTACAATTTAGAATAATAGCGAAGACATTAAAACAATGAAATAACACATATGGAATTGTGTGGTAACCAAGAAAGTGTAGCCACCCTTTGCCTTGATGATAGCTTTGCATTCTCTCAACCAGCTTCACCTGGAATGTTTTTTCCAATAGTCTTGAAGGAGTTCCCAGCATATGCTCTGTACTTGCTGTTCTTTCACTCTATTTTTTGGTGAGCAATGCATCAGGTCCAAATCACCAGGTCAAACCATATTGAGGCTGGGTGATTGGTATTCTATATCAGGAGGCATCAGGTATTCTATATCAGGTCATCTGATATCAGCACTCCATCATTCTCTATATCAGGTTCTTATTCTATATCAGGTATTCTGTCAAAATGCATCAGCCTGGAATAAACAGCCTGGAGGTGTGTTAAACCAGGTATTCTATATCAGTCCATCAGGTTTCTATATCAGAAAAAATAAACAGGTATTCTATAATTATTCTGTATCATCATGGGTGAGCAATGCATCAGGTATTCTGTATCAGGTGAGCAATAAACCAGGTATTCTATATCAGGTGAGCAATACATCAGGTATTCTATATCAGGTGAGCAATACATCAGGTATTCTATATCAGGTGAGCAATACATCAGGTATTCTATATCAGGTGAGCAATACATCAGGTATTCTATATCAGGTGATCAGGTGAGAGCAATACATCAGGTATTCTATATCAGGTATTCTGATCAGGTGAGCAATAAATCAGGTATTCTATATCAGGTGAGCAATACATATTCTATATCAGGTATTCTATATCAGGTGAGCAATAAACCAGGTATTCTATATCAGGTGAGCAATACATCAGGTATTCTATATCAGGTATTCTGTATCAGGTGAGCAATAAACCAGGTATTCTATATCAGGTGAGCAATACATCAGGTATTCTATATCAGGTGAGCAATAAACCAGGTATTCTATATCAGGTGAGCAATAAATCAGGTATTCTATATCAGGTGAGCAATACATCAGGTATTCTATATCAGGTGAGCAATACATCAGGTATTCTATATCAGGTGAGCAATACATCAGGTATTCTATATCAGGTGAGCAATACATCAGGTATTCTATATCAGGTGAGCAATACATCAGGTATTCTATATCAGGTGAGCAATAATATCAGGTGAGCAATACATCAGGTATATATCAGGTGAGCAATACATCAGGTATTCTATATCAGGTGAGCAATACATCAGGTATTCTATATCAGGTGAGCAATACATCAGGTATTCTATATCAGGTGAGCAATACATCAGGTATTCTATATCAGGTGAGCAATACATCAGGTATTCTATATCAGGTGAGCAATACATCAGGTATTCTATATCAGGTATCAGGTGGTGAGCAATACATCAGGTATTCTATATACATCAGGTATTCTGTATCAGGTGAGCAATATATCAGGTATGAGCAATACATCAGGTAACTGAGCAATGGTATTCTATATCAGGTGAGCAATACATCAGGTATTCTATATCAGGTGAGCAATACATCAGGTATTCTATATCAGGTGAGCAATACATCAGGTATTCTATATCAGGTGAGCAATACATCAGGTGTATCAGGTGAGCAATAAACCAGGTATTCTATATCAGGTGAGCAATACATCAGGTATTCTAAACCAGGTATCAGGTGAGCAATACATCAGGTATTCTGTATCAGGTGAGCAATACATCAGGTATTCTATATCAGGTGAGCAATACATCAGGTAGCAATACATCAGGTCTATATCAGGTGAGCAATACATCAGGTATTCTGTATCAGGTGAGCAATAAACCAGGTATTCTATATCAGGTGAGCAATACATCAGGTATTCTATATCAGGTGAGCAATACATCAGGTATTCTGTATCAGTTGAGTGTGTGTGTGTGTGTGTGTGTGTGTGTGTGTGTGTGTGTGTGTGTGTGTGTGTGTGTGTGTGTGTGTGTGTGTGCGTGCGTGCGTGTGTGCGTGTGTGCATTGAATTCCCCGAATGCCAATGCACCATGGTTCCAAGGAAACCTCACTCTGTTACACCAACAAGGGTGTGTGTGTTGATGCACACATGTGTGTATGTGTCTCAGGAGACCAATAAGACGAGTGTCATCCATTGAATCTGCAATGCTGTTTAATAGGAATGCAGCAACAGTACCTCAAAGTTATGGAAGCTAGGACAGCAGAGTCCCTGTCCATCTTTCGAAAATGTCTGAAACCCTACTTCTTCAATCTTCACTGAATACCTAGTACAACTGACTTTTCTGATAATGACTTTATTGAGGGAAAATGTACTTGCTACGACTGTGATTTGTGGTTGTCCCACCTAGCTATCTAACTGTGAATACACTAATTGTAAGTCACACTGGATAAGAGTGTCTGCTAAATTCCTAAAATGTAAGTGAGTACTAAAACACACACAGGCTTTAATTGTTGCCATGGAGGTGAAAACAGGGACCTGCAAATACATTTGAAAGCCAATCCGCTGGGACCTGTGGAATGGTTCAACAGCAGTGGACACAATAACTATTTTTACAATACCAAACTTTCAAATGAATGTACACTTCTAAATGGGATTTAGATTTTAAAAAATTCAAATGAATCTATGATTCTCTCTCTGTAAGCTACAGTATATGCAGTTTTACAGGACATTTAGGTGCTATATACCTCTATACAAGCTGCTCAGCTAGCTAACTGAAACCCACTGTATCCCACAGGCTAGCATCTGCTAGCATCCCAGAGGTGTACTAGTCCATGTCTGCATCCCAAACAGCACCCTATTCTATAGTGCACTACTTTTGATTCGATTTGACCAGAGATCTACAGGCCCTGGTGAAAAGTAATGCACTATCGAATGTTTTGGGGTACTTTATTAGGGCCCATAGAGTATTTATTAGGATATTTTAACAGGGTTCCATTTGGGACGCATGCCGTCTTTCATGTAATAGAACATCTCTGCTGTAATAGTACATCTCTGCTGTAATAGTACATCTCTCATGTAATAGAACATCTCTGCTGTAATAGTACATCTCTGCTGTAATAGTACATCTCTTCTGTAATAGTACATCTCTGCTGTAATAGTACATCTCTGCTGTAATAGTACATCTCTCATGTAATAGAACATCTCTGCTGTAATAGTACATCTCTCCTGTAATAGTACATCTCTGCTGTAATAGTACATCTCTGCTGTAATAGTACATCTCTTCTGTAATAGTACATCTCTCCTGTAATAGTACATCTCTCCTGTAATAGTACATCTCTGCTGTAAGGGTACATCTCTCCTGTAATAGTACATCTCTGCTGTAATAGTACATATCTCATGTAATAGAACATCTCTGCTGTAATAGTACATCTCTCCTGTAATAGTACATATCTCCTGTAATAGTACATCTCTGCTGTAATAGTACATCTCTCATGTAATAGAACATCTCGGCTGTAATAGAACACCTCTGCTGTAATAGAACATCTCTCCTGTAATAGTACATCTCTCCTGTAATAGAACATCTCTCCTGTAATAGTACATCTCTTCTGTAATAGAACATCGCTGCTGTAATAGTACATCTCTGCTGTAATAGAACATCTCTCCTGTAATAGTAAATCTCTCCTGTTATAGAACATCTCTCCTGTAATAGTACATCTGTCCTGTAATAGTACATCTCTTCTGTAATAGAACATCTCTGCTGTAATAGTACATCTCTCCTGTAATAATACATCTCTTCTGTGATAATACATCTCAGCTGTAATAGTACATCTCTGCTGTAATAGTACATCTCGGCTGTAGGAAGGAGCTCCATATGGAGGAAAAGATGTCTAATGAAAAACATTTCCTGGCCTGATGGCCTCCTATTCTGTCCAGGGACTCCTTAACATTAATACCCTCTAACAGACTCATAAACTCCTCCAGGGAGGACCATGCCAACATACACAGAAACTACCCAGACCCAGAGTGACTGTTGGAGGCTGGGTTGGGGTTGGGATACTGTAGGGCTGGTGTGAGGGAGCAGCCTGGTATCAGTTTATATGCATCACATTTTGATATTTTCCCACAAAGATACGCAAGGGAGGAATAACTTACATAAGGTCCTAATGACCCCCTGAAGTCGACTTTATGAGAAACTTTACAGGGGATGATGTAAGGTGTTTTCTGATGGCGAAGTCCCTGCTCATACCACATCCTGGCCCGGCCCAACCAAAGCCCCTTCCATAAGCCTCTTCGATCCCCCTGTCCAGTCCCCACCCTGCCAGCCCTGCCTTGCGGAGCTCTGCTGAGCCCTGGATGAAAGGCCAAGTGAACCAGGGGAAATGGCAGTCCTGCTGTAATATCCTCCATCCACCCAGGGCCCAAACATCTGCTGTACAGACCCAGGCATAGAAGGTCCCACAGGGCCAGAGCAGAGCCTCAATGGAGGATGGTAGCTACAGTATGCTTAGTCTGGTAGAGAGTGGCACTCCTAAATGCTCCCTCCTCTCCACCTCATGCCTCTTCCCCTTACCTCTCCACTCTCTCGCCTCTCTTTCCCCTCAGCCATACACTGTACTCATGCATCCGCCCTCATGTTACCCCTCCACTCTTCCTTTACCCGCCTATATCCATGTGATCCCCCTTCTCCATTCCTTGTGCCTCTACGCTCATATTCCGTCCTCGCTTTTCACTTCATATGGAGGTGTGTTATTGAATGAAAGGCAGGTGTGTGATTTGGCGCAGGGCAGACTGGTTCTCAGAGAAGATCCAGTACGATCCTCTATAATCCTAGTAACACCGAAGCAGGTCCACAGTGTCCTGTGCAGGCTGGCGTGTGCGTCAGGAATGTGCTCCCCGTTCCAGGGGAAACAGCTGCAGTGCACCTTTAGGGCCTTATGGGCTTTAAAGAGAAATTCTCCCCAACGTGCCAGCTTGCCTCTCATACTCAACCATGGAGAACAGAGACGATGGTCTTCTTGTGATGTCTCTGACAGGCCTCTCGTTGGTTTGTGTGTGTGTTTGAATTTTGCCCGTTTCTTGAAGACTGAGACAGATCCAGACCAAAGCGCTGGGCTCAGAGAGAAAAGGCTTGGTCTTTTAGTATCTCTCTGAGATGTCCCGTTTGCTCCTTTCTGTCTCTTTGTACTACTCTCCCACGTGGCCCAGTTCTTCAGACCCACGTTCCACAATGGACAGAGCTAGCTACTGCTCTTTCCATCCAGACCAAGAGATCCGTCCCTCTGTACACATGACTAGAGTTCTGCCACCTGACCCGAGCCCGACGTGCCCTGGCATTATACACCGGGTTAGGGCCTGGTAGGCCCTGTTTCTTCATCAGTAACCAGGGTACGTACGGGTAGGGCTTGGGTATCACTAAATTGATCCTCAACATTTTGAAGCTGAGCCATTTGCTTGGGCTCTGCTGCGCAGTAAATATCACGGTGTCAGATGACCGGAACATTGTACGAGTCCACAGGATATGATGCACCTTAATGCACCTTGAGTTTTGTCGGAGTTTAGAGTGACGGAAAGTAGCTGCTGTGTGTCTCGTTATTGAGCAGAACAGCAAGCAGAGGTGTTGCTACGGCTACTCACACAAACAGAGCCGTGCACAGAGCGCACGCAGTAGCAGGGAGCGAGGAACAGACCGATGAGCAGCTAATGGATGCTAACGGAGGAAGTTGTTTCATGATTTCAGGCCTGGGTAGGTTAGGGCCTGAACGTCGTGGGCATGGGACGGGAATGGGCTTAAAATTCATGCCCGTACAAGGCTCTACACATGACAGAAACCAGGTCAAACACGTTCCCTCTCTACCAGATTACATTTACAACCTATAATCTGTGTGATCGAAGGATTAAGGCAGGAGATGATCCATAATCTGTGATCCATAATCTGGGTGTAATTAATCTGATGGGTCCTAAGGTTGATGGATGTGATAGATATTGACTGGTATTAGCCCAGCTCTGGGGTGGGGGACTGTAGGTAGGTGAGTGGTTGGCTTGCTCTAGGGAGGGAGGAAAGGGAGAGAGTTATAGAGGGTACAGTACAGTACAGTGGTGGTGAGTGGTTGGCTTGCTCTAAGGAGGGAGGAAAGGGAGAGAGTTATAGAGGGTACAGTACAGTACAGTGGTGGTGAGTGGTTGGCTTGCTCTAAGGAGGGAGGAAAGGGAGAGAGTTATAGAGGGTACAGTACAGTACAGTGGTGGTGAGTGGTTGGCTTGCTCTAAGGAGGGAGGAAAGGGAGAGAGTTATAGAGGGTACAGTACAGTACAGTGGTGGTGAGTGGTTGGCTTGCTCTAAGGAGGGAGGAAAGGGAGAGAGTTATAGAGGGTACAGTACAGTACAGTGATGGTGAGTGGTGGACAGTGATAGATGTGTTAGTCTGACGTCCTTCAGTCCTCTCCGCCGCACAAACCTGCTGACTAAACACATGTTTGATGGGTGGGGTGCTTTCGGAGTGTGTGTGTGGGGGGGGGGGGGGGTGTCTTCCGTCTCTAGGGATGAACCTACAACGAGCACGCACATACACAAGGGACCTGCTTCGGCATCCAGACACCATGACAGATATGAATAAGGCTGTCTGTGTCCCTTGTGACCCCCTCCGCACACACAGACTCGCACACTCTTCTTTGTAGTTGCCGCTCCCGCGTCACGCTTGACCTAACCGCCGGTGGTTTCCGCTGTGTGAGCACAATAAGACATGAGGATATCTATCGGTCCTTCACTCCACCTTCACCTTCTGAGAGCAACACGATTTCACGTTTTGACATCAGTATTCAAAGTTTGTTCGAGTTTTGACTGTTAAGTTTAGGAATTAATTACGATTGGTAAACTAAGGGTTAAGGTTGTGGATAGGGATAAAACGGAAACAATTTGACGGTTAAGGTTAGGCATTAATTCAGATTGTTGAGCGAAGGGTTAAGGTTTGGGATAGGGTTAAAACAACAACAACAACAAAAACAAAAAGAGCAAGTTCCTAGCACTGGGATTGAACCTGCAATCCTCTGAGCAGGTCCCTCGTTCCTGTTCCCAAGAAAGCTTAACTGAGCTAAACGACCCGCACTCACTTCCGTCATCATGAAGTGCAGAGACTAGTCAAGGACCATATCACCTCCACCATCCCCAGACCCAAAGCCCTAGGTCAAACTGCAATCTCAACCACACTGCACACTGCTCCCATCTGGACAAGTCCTGGAATGGTTCATCGACTTGATTCAACACCATAGTACCCTCCAAGCTCATCATATTGCATTGAACTGGGTACTGGACTTCCTGAAGGTGGTGAGGGTAGGTGTCAGAAAATAACAACTCAACGTAACAAAACTAAGGAGATGATTGTTGACTTCAGGAAACAGCAGAGGGAACACCCCCTATCCACATCGATGGAACAGTAGTGGAGAGAGTAGCAAGTTTTAAGTTCCTCGGCATACACATCACAGACAAACTGAATTGGTCCACTCACACAGACAGCATCGTGAAGAAGGCGCAGCAGCGCCTCTTCAACCTCAGGAGGCTGAAGAAATTCGGCTTGTCACCAAAAGCACTCTTCTACAGAGGCACAATGCGAGAGCATCCTGGCGGGCTGTATCACCGCCTGGTACGGCAACTGCTCCGCCCTCAACCGTAAGGCTTCCAGAGGGTAGTGAGGTTCTGCAAACATCGGGGCAAACTACCTTCCAGGACACCTACACCACCCGATGTTACAGGAAGGCCATAAAGATCATCAAGGACATCTACCACCCAAGCCACTGCCTGTTCACCCCGATCATCCAGAAGGCAGGACAGGTGCATCAAAGCTGGGACCGAGAGACTGAAAAACAGCTTCTATCTCAAGGCCATCAGACTGTTAAACAGCCACCACTAACATTGAGTGGCTGCTGCCTACACACTGACACAAACTCAACTCCAGCCACTTTAATAATGGGAATTGATGGGAAATGTTGTAAATATATCACTAGCCACTTTAAACAATGCTACCTTATATAATGTTACTTACCCTACATTATTCATCTCATATGCATACCTATATACTGTACTCTATATCATCGACTGCATCCTTATGTAATACATGTTCAACTTTAACTATGCCACTTTGTTTACATACTCATCTCACATGTATATACTGTACTCGATACCATCTACGGTTCTTGCCTATGCTGCTCTGTACCATCACTCATTCATATATCCTTATGTACATATTCTTTATCCCCTTACACTGTGTATAAGACAGTAGATTAGGAATTGTTAGTTAGATTACATTATTACTGCTTGTCGGAACTAGAAGCACAAGCATTTCGCTACACTCGCATTAACATCTGCTAACCATGTGATTTGATTTCATTTCATTTGAGCCAGAGATCGCAGTTCATGCCCATCCGCCATCCCCAATGCCCTAGCAATCCATTAAAAGCATCTCTCGATGTCCTGGGGACTTGAGCAGACGTCGAATATTGCATTGAAGAGACAAAAGGGAGAGACAACCTAACAGCAGGACCTGGGGGATTCTGAGGCTGCTACACACACCACACACACACACTGAGTTCTGCCACTATTCCTGACAGATGGTGTCTGCTAGAACAGGAGAATTGTACTTTCACGGCTGAACACATCCCTTTTTCTCGCACCCCTCTTCCGCCCCGACCACAGGAAGCAGTTTATTCATGCATTTCCTGCTCAGCTGTGTGGGCCAACACAGTGACGGATAATCTGACTTCTCGTTCTCATCCTTTTGTTCCCTTTCAGGCAGTACTCTCAGTATAACACATCACTATGGCGGGAACTACAATCACGCCTGACAAGGCCAAACCCTGACTTTCACAGGTGATAAACACCGAGTCAGGGGTTCACTCCTTCAATTCTTCCACTTTTCACCTCGAGTACAGTAGAACGATTCACGCTATGATCGTAAAAATCATTTGGAATGCGAGAATCAAACTTTGCTCCAGCTAAACTGTTACCATTTGTGGTTGGGCGTTCTCCCCCCTTGGCCGTTGTGCGTTAGAGTCTGCGTTTTGTTTTTGTAGTAATTCGTTATTCTTAGGGTTGCTTAGCTCGGCTATAGAAATGAGTAAGATGGCTAACGTGACTGAAACGACGGTCGCTAACGAGCCGGATTCAGGTTTGCGGTTGCACCTTAGTTGTATTTGTATTTATTACGGATCCCCGTTAGCTGCTGCCAAAGCCGTAGCTACTCTTCCTGGGGTCCAATAAAATGAAGGCAGTTTATACAATTTTAAAAACATTACAATACAAAACCACAAGATACTAAAGTGAATTGTCTTATATGTCTCGTTTTGGTGCATGCTCATGCTGCCCAGTTTGTGTGCGCTTGTCACCAGCTGCTTGGTGTTTCCAATAGTGACTTACTTCTCCCGGAGGACTGTACCTCGGTGAGATGCGGGAAGGATTTGGGTCTTTGGTCAGATCAAATGTCTTGTTTCAACCTGATCTCATAGTTTTACTTCAGAATTTGCTGTATTATGGATGAGCTTCAATTTTTTTGGGCCCATTCATTCTGCCTGGTTACTGGTGGATCTACATTTACAGATTGGTTACATGGAGGAAAATGGGGGAGGGTCATGGTTTTTCAATTTCTGGGGAAGGTTTAGTAATTTTTTAAAACTAGTCCAGGAGAGGGTCAAGTAATTTGGAATTGATGAAATTTAAATATTTCTCAGTGCCGCCCCTCATCCCTGATTCTTCGCTGGGCGTGCACTATCAAGTGCGCTTATAGTCTATTTAGTGGGGTCTCAATCAAATGATCCATAGCTTATAGGCTATATGCTATGAAGTGCATGCTGGGAGAAGCACAGAGTAAAGTTACATTTCTTAAATAGCTGCTGGCATGGTGTAAATACAACTCGGCTGCATTACACACTGCAATGGGTATTCCAACCCTGAGCGCCAGCCTGCTCTGCTCTTGCTAATCAGAAATGTTTTTGTGTGCTGCCATCCAATGGCTGTGCAAGTGGCAGTTCAGGAGGAGAGTCAAAGGCATCTTTCAAAAATATTTTGGGATTAGACCTACAGTAGTCCAAAAAATATATATATATATATATATTGCGCGCAGACTAGCCTACTAGCCTATGTTCTTTTCAGTTTAAGAAGGAAGGCACAAAGAAGAGGAGGACCGGAGGTCAACTTTGATAGCGTGCTGCTACTACAGTAGATGTTGTTAAAAACAATATGTTTCTTGCCCATGATGTATTTATCAGAGTTATTGATCTCTCAATAAGCCAGATTCGCGTAACGTATATTCTGGTGCTGAAACTTGAAGCAGCGGCCGCAGCACAATCAGTCAGAAATAGACTGCTCATGGTGCTGAATGTGGGCAAATTCAAAGAGGCATAATTCATTTCTTCATTCGAATTAGACTTTACTAACAACAAGAGGGCTTTGTGTTGGAGCCTATTTCTTCCTATTTAAGAAATAAGAGGTCGGCCGACCTGTTTGACAGATTAAATCTGGCTATAGGCTGCTATTCCCATAGATGTCTTGGTCAATTCCTCCACCCACCATGCAATCTTAAAATAGCCTACCTCTGTGTCAGTGAATGGCTGTTAAGTTAAAACCAAGACTCGAATTGAGGGGGTGTGAGAGGGTATGCCATAGATCTTTCTTTAATTAAAGAAAATGGCAATCACTGGCCTACCACGTGTTATCTTAAGATTTTAAAGAAAATAAAACGGATCCGATTATATAAAGGGATCAATAACAAGCGATTTGGTCTGTGATACTTTATGCTAGAAACAAGCTGTAAAATACCCAGGAAAGACGTGACTCCGATGCATATGGGGATATCATTGTTTAGTTTGTTTGTCATTCAAAGGCTGAGCTACAACCTTCTAAAGCCGAGGAGACAAAACATTTACTTTGCTTGGGAAGTAATCTAATTCTGTCACTATCCATTGATTAAGCGATTCACTTTCTGTACAATAGAAGATGTTTAAACTCAGACAGCTTTTAGGGAAACACTTGTGACCTTCTCTCGTTGGGTTTAGCAAAGGAAGAAGAGTAGCCAGCAGTTAAAGCTTACATTTTTCTGCTTCGGTAGGTCAACTCTGTCTGGGGTGGAAAGGTAGGTCAACTCTGTCTGGGGTGGAAAGGTAGGCCAACTTTGTCTGGGGTGGAAAGGTAGGCCAACTCTGTCTGGGGTGGAAAGGTAGGTCAACTCTGTCTGGGGTGGAAAGGTAGGCCTACTCTGTCTGGGGTGGAAAGGTAGGCCTACTCTGTCTGGGGTGGAAAGGTAGGCCAACTCTGTCTGGGGTGGAAAGGTAGGCCAACTTTGTCTGGGGTGGAAAGGTAGGCCAACTCTGTCTGGGGTGGAAAGGTAGGTCAACTCTGTCTGGGGTGGAAAGGTAGGCCTACTCTGTCTGGGGTGGAAAGGTAGGCCTACTCTGTCTGGGGTGGAAAGGTAGGCCAACTCTGTCTGGGGTGGAAAGGTAGGCCAACTCTGTCTGGGGTGGAAAGGTAGGCCTAGTCTGTCTGGGGTGGAAAGGTAGGCCAACTCTGTCTGGGGTGGAAAGGTAGGTCAACTCTGTCTGGGGTGGAAAGGTAGGCCAACTCTGTCTGGGGTGGAAAGGTAGGCCAACTCTGACTGGGGTGGAAAGGTAGGCCTACTCTGTCTGGGGTGGAAAGGTAGGTCAACTCTGTCTGGGGTGGAAAGGTAGGCCAACTCTGTCTGGGGTGGAAAGGTAGGCCTACTCTGTCTGGGGTGGAAAGGTAGGTCAACTCTGTCTGGGGTGGAAAGGTAGGCCTACTCTGTCTGGGGTGGAAAGGTAGGCCAACTCTGTCTGGGGTGGAAAGGTAGGCCAACTCTGTCTGGGGTGGAAAGGTAGGCCAACTCTGTCTGGGGTGGAAAGGTAGGTCAACTCTGTCTGGGGTGGAAAGGTAGGCCTAGTCTGTCTGGGGTGGAAAGGTAGGCCTACTCTGTCTGGGGTGGAAAGGTAGGTCAACTCTGTCTGGGGTGGAAAGGTAGGCCAACTCTGTCTGGGGTGGAAAGGTAGGCCAACTCTGTCTGGGGTGGAAAGGTAGGCCTACTCTGTCTGGGGTGGAAAGGTAGGTCAACTCTGTCTGGGGTGGAAAGGTAGGCCTACTCTGTCTGGGGTGGAAAGGTAGGTCAACTCTGTCTGGGGTGGAAAGGTAGGCCTACTCTGTCTGGGGTGGAAAGGTAGGCCTAGTCTGTCTGGGGTGGAAAGGTAGGCCAACTCTGTCTGGGGTGGAAAGGTAGGCCTACTCTGTCTGGGGTGGAAAGGTAGGTCAACTCTGTCTGGGGTGGAAAGGTAGGCCAACTCTGTCTGGGGTGGAAAGGTAGGTCAACTCTGTCTGGGGTGGAAAGGTAGGTCAACTCTGTCTGGGGTGGAAAGGTAGGCCTACTCTGTCTGGGGTGGAAAGGTAGGTCAACTCTGTCTGGGGTGGAAAGGTAGGCCTACTCTGTCTGGGGTGGAAAGGTAGGTCAACTCTGTCTGGGGTGGAAAGGTAGGCCAACTCTCTCTGGGGTGGAAAGGTAGGCCAACTCTGTCTGGGGTGGAAAGGTAGGCCTACTCTGTCTGGGGTGGAAAGGTAGGTCAACTCTGTCTGGGGTGGAAAGGTAGGCCTACTCTGTCTGGGGTGGAAAGGTAGGTCAACTCTGTCTGGGGTGGAAAGGTAGGCCAACTCTGACTGGGGTGGACAGGTAGGCCTAGTCTGTCTGGGGTGGAAAGGTAGGCCAACTCTGTCTGGGGTGGAAAGGTAGGCCAACTCTGACTGGGGTGGAAAGGTAGGCCTACTCTGTCTGGGGTGGAAAGGTAGGTCAACTCTGTCTTGGGTGGAAAGGTAGGCCAACTCTGTCTGGGGTGGAAAGGTAGGTCAACTCTGTCTGGGGTGGAAAGGTAGGTCAACTCTGTCTGGGGTGGAAAGGTAGGCCTACTCTGTCTGGGGTGGAAAGGTAGGCCTAGTCTGTCTGGGGTGGAAAGGTAGGCCAACTCTGTCTGGGGTGGAAAGGTAGGCCAACTCTGTCTGGGGTGGAAAGGTAGGTCAACTCTGTCTGGGGTTGAAAGGTAGGCCAACTCTGTCTGGGGTGGAAAGGTAGGTCAACTCTGTCTGGGGTGGAAAGGTAGGTCAACTCTGTCTGGGGTGGAAAGGTAGGCCTACTCTGTCTGGGGTGGAAAGGTAGGTCAACTCTGTCTGGGGTGGAAAGGTAGGTCAACTCTGTCAGGGGTGGAAAGGTAGGCCAACTCTGTCTGGGGTGGAAAGGTAGGCCTACTCTGTCTGGGGTGGAAAGGTAGGTCAACTCTGTCTGGGGTGGAAAGGTAGGCCAACTCTGTCTGGGGTGGAAAGGTAGGCCTAAGTCCTGTGTCTGGGGTGGAAATTGTAGGCTGTCTGTCTGGGGTGGAAAGGTAGGCCAACTCTGTCTGGGGTGGAAAGGTCTGACTGGGGTGGAAAGGTAGGCTCTGTCTGGGGTGGAAAGGTAGGCTTACTCTGTCTGGGGTGGAAAGGTAGGCCTAGTCTGTCTGGGGTGGAAAGGTAGGCCAACTCTGTCTGGGGTGGAAAGGTAGGCCAACTCTGACTGGGGTGGAAAGGTAGGCCTACTCTGTCTGGGGTGGAAAGGTAGGCTTACTCTGTCTGGGGTGGAAAGGTAGGCCTACTCTGTCTGGGGTGGAAAGGTAGGCCTACTCTGTCTGGGGTGGAAAGGTAGGCTTACTCTGTCTGGGGTGGAAAGGTAGGCTTACTCTGTCTGGGGTGGAAAGGTAGGTCAACTCAAATAAATAAATAAACAAATAAATGCGTCACAGAGTTTAAGTAACAGACACATCTCAACATCAACTGTTCAGAGGAGAATCAGGCCTTCATGGCCGAATTGCTGCAAAGAAACCACTACTAAAGGACCCCAGTAAAAAGAAGAGAATTGCTTGGGCCAAGAAACACGAGCAATGGACATTAGACATGTGGAAATCTGTCCGTTGGTCTGATGAGTACAAATTTGAGATTTTTAGTTCCAACCGCTGTGTCTTTGTAAGACACAGAGAAGGTGAACGGATTATCTCTGCATGTGTATTTCCCACCGTGAAGCATGGAGGAGGAGGTGTGATGGTGTGAGGGTGCTTTGCTGGTGACACTGTCAGTGATTTATTTTGAATTCAAGGCACGCTTAACCAACACGGCTACCACAGCATTCTGCATCTGGTTTGCACTTAGCGGGGCTATCATTTGTTTTTCAACATGACAATGACCCATAATACACCTCCAGGCTGTGTAAGGGCAATTTTGACCAAGTAGAGAGATGGAGTGCTGCATCAGATGGCCTCCACAATCACCCAACCTCAACCCAATTTAGATGGTTTGGGATGAGTTCATCTCGGGCCTAACAACACCCGTGCCAATATATCCTCCTCCAAACACCGGCTTCTCGAGCATTATCACTTAAATATATACTGCATTATTATAATTATTTAAAAAAAATAATACTGGTGCGTGTGTCTGTGCGTGTGCGTATATACCTGCCTGTGTGCAGGTGTGTATTTTGGGAGGGTTTGGGTTCCCCCCGGAGGTCGGGCCCCCCAGATAACGTATGAACATATCATAAGACATTATTTTTTGAGGGGGGTCAGACTGTGGAGAGTAGCAGGAAAGTAGCTCTAAAACAGCTACATTTTCTCTCAGCCTCATGGCAAAATGTGTAAAATAGCATTTTCTCTATGCCCCATGGTAGAACTGTGCCACTGGAACGTCATCACGTTACGTAGTCATAAAGTTGCGTAATATTAGCGACTCCTGCTGCACTCCGTCGGAAGTCATAGCAGCTCAAGTGGAAGACTGCTGCATAATAATAACATAATAACAGGGCTTTCAACAATCATAGAAACAAGGCAATCATAGTTGCTATTGCCTACATTCCAGCTCTTACCTCCCCAAGGTATTCCATAACTGGGGTCTACGTTCCATTTGAAGACTTTAAAGCTGTATTTCTCTTGCAAAAGTATTACTTGTCCAGAAAAGGCTATCTTTGAAGTGTTCCACACAAAACAACTAAAAAAAACTCGTATCTGCTTCTCTGTTCCGCAATCAAACGTAGGTGCACAGACATATTGGAGGATACTGGGCTTGGGGCAGGCAGAGACATAGAGAGCTAGGCTTTTATTTTAAGATGCCTGCACGTGCACATTGAAAAGGAGAGCATCCGCCTTTTAAACCTTTCTATTCTTGGTGGGTCGTGGGCCTAATGTGCCACTGCGGGTCCATTAGGGGCTCATAGGCTAATTGTCTAGCCAAATGAATAGCCCCTTCAGAGGAGCAGCCCGACAGCAGTCCAGTCCTCTTCCCGGCTATTAGAGGTAATAACCAATGCGCTGCATGCTCGTTCGCCCCCAAGGTAAGGGAGAGATAGGGCTCATTAAGTAATGACTGATCTATTTTGCTGCGTGTCATTTTTTCGTTGTAGCTAGAGTTGGTTGTGGTCCATGCAGACATCAAGTGAGAGAGAGAGAGAGAGAGACAGAGACAGAGACATACACTCACACGGGGACACACATCAAATCATACGTGACTAGGCCTGGTCACAGTGGCCTATACTGTACATGCTATAGACTCGAGGAGAGAAGGGCCTAACCAATGATGACAACATAAAATGCTATATTACACACCTTCCCCATAACATATAGGGGGGAAGGAACCTGCTTTTCTTGCAGAATCTACATTGAATCTATACTGAACAAAAGAATAAACGCAACAGTTCTTAAAAAGAAATCTGTCAATTTAATTTCATTGATGGATTTCCCAAGACTGGGCTGGACCGTAGCCATGGGTGGGCCTGGGAGGGCATAGGCCCACCCAATTGGGAGCCAGGCCCAGCCAATCAGAATTTTTAAAAGCGCTTTATTACAGGCAGAAATGTTCCTCAGTTTCATCAGATGTCCGGGTGGCTGGACTCAGACGATCCTGCAGGCGAAGAAGCCGGATGTGGAAGTCCTGGGCTGGCATGGTTGTGAGGCCGGTTGGACCTACTACCAAATTCTGTAAAACGACGTTGGAGGCGGCTTATGGTAGATAAATGAACATTACATTCTCTGGCAACAGCGCTGGTGGACATTCCTGCTGTCAGCATGCCAATTGCACGCTCCCTTACAACTTGAGACATCTGTGTCATTGTGTTGTGTGACAAAACGGCACATTTTAGAGTGCAATGATCATGCTGTTTAATCAGCTTCTTGATATGCCACACCTGTCTGGTGGATGGATTATCTTGGCAAATGAGAAATGCTCACTAACAGGGATGTAAACAAATGTGTGCACAACATTTAAGAGAGATACACTTTTTGTGCGTATGGAAAATGTCTGGGACCTTTTTCTTCAGCTCATGAAACACGGGACAAACACTTTACATGTATATATTAGTTCATCTATATTTCTATTCATGCAATGTAACCAGTTGAGCCTGTCAACTCAACATAACTCCCATATCAAACAGACATACATTTTCTTACTTCTCCTTTGGGAAGAGGCAATTGATAACTTTAGGCACCTTCTATATGGTCTGCAATGCATTCAGCAATGGCAATGTATCATGCCATTATTTCTCTCCAGTGTGACATGATTAATGTAGTGAGAATAACATTGTGCCATCCAATCAACTCCATGGACATGCCTAGGCCATACATACAGTAACTAGGTCCCCAAGGTTTTCCTGGACAGGTCACATACTTATGTTCTCACTTCTCAAGAGAACATCCCTGGTCATCCCTACTGCCTCTGATCTGGCAGACTCACTAAACACAAATGCTTTGTTTGTAAATCATGCCTTTGTTGGAGTGTGCCCCTGGCTATCCAGAAAAAAAATGTATAACGAAAAATAATTCCTGTCTGCTTTGCTTAGTATAAGAAATGTGAAATTATTTTTACTCTTACTTTTGATACTTGAGTATATTTTTGCAATTTTATTTACTTTTGATACTTAAGTATGTTCAAAACCAGATACTTTTAGACTTTTACTCAATTAGTATTTTACTGGGTGACTTTCACTTTTACTTGAGTCATTTTCTATTAAGGTATCTTTACTTTTACTCTAGTATGACAATCGGGTACTTTCTCCACCACAGGCTGTAACCCAGGGAATGGTGAGCAGATAGAATATAGAATATGATCATTCTCTGTCAGTCACAGTTCCATCTGCAATGAGAATAATAACCTGACGATGCAAAGACTAAGAGATAGGGAGAGAGAGATATAGCGAAGAGGTGGAGGAGAGGAAATGAGTAGAGAAGACGAGGGTAGAGCTGATATCTTCCCTCCTCCCTCTCCTGGATCTGTTCCCAGTGTAATCTGTAATGTAATACGCAGAGCAGTTGTGTGTGTGTGTGTGTGTGTGTGTGTGTGTGTGTGTGTGTGTGTGTGTGTGTGTGTGTGTGTGTGTGTGTGTGTGTGCCTTTGCACGTACTGTATGTGAATGCATACGTCCTTGAACCCCCCCTTACCTGTATATGTGTAATTATTTTTACATTACATTTCAGTAATTTAGCAGAAGCTCTTCATCCAGGGTTAAGTGCCTTGTTCAAGGGCCCATCGGCCAGGGATTCGAGCCAGTGATCTTTCGGTTACTGGTCCAATCCTCCTACCTGCCGCCCATCCTCAGCTAGCGTAATCCTGGCTTCTGTTGCATCACAGTGTGCAGGGTTCATCCCACTCGATGAGTATTGTTGATCAGGCCTGTAATGACGTCTCTAATAGCACTCGACCAACACTCTAATAACACACAACACACAAACACGCGGGTGGGTGCACACACATGGACGGATGCATGCGTTCATATCTGTACGCATACAACCCTCTAGGACATACAGAGCCTACAGAAACCTGCCCAGGGAAATACGCTAACACAATCACTGCACACAGGTCACAAAACTGGAAGGGCTAAAGTTCTGTTAGCAAGAGACAAAACAAGCTTTATCAATCTGATGGACAGAACATTCTCGCAAACTAACTTATTTTTGCTTTCTTATAGATTGTGCAGCGCCGCATCGGTTGTGATATGAGTGCCAGCTGTCTGTGCAGTAAGGGACGCAGGTGTAGGCACCGAGGTGTCTATGTGTCCTCGTGCCTCTTTGTGTGTGTGCGTATGCCTGCCTGCTTGCAGGTGTGTAACAGGGAATGTAATAGCTATTGATTGGTGTATTAGCAGCGTGGCGCTATGGATAGGCTTTCTGCTGCCAGGGACAAAACTGGACTAGTTTATTTCACCTTTCTGACAACACACGGAGACACACTCACGCACAACATCCCTCACAGTAGACTGCACAGTTCTTCAGACCGGTGGGTGTGTTTGTGTGTATTTGTGTGTTTGAGAGTTTGTATGAGAGAGTTTGTGTGTGTGTGTCTGTGTGAGGAGGGGGCTATATCTGTGTGTGTTCTGTGTGTGTGTGTGTGTGTGTGTGTGTGTGTGTGTGTGTGTGCGTGCGTGCGTGCGTGCGTGCGTGCGTGCGTGCGTGCGTGTGTGTGTGTGCGCGTGTGTGTGTGTGTGTGTACGCTAGGGCTGGGTAAGTTGTATGAAAAGTTGTATGTTTTTTGCGTAGGTTGAAATCATCGACACACTTCATCTGTCACAATTTGACAAGCACTTGATAATGCCTCAAATTTCCCGGCTGCTGCATCCCCTTTGTGTGGCCATAATCTTCCTAAAAAAATCCATACCTTTTGCGGTCAGTGGCCCTTGTGCCCTTCGGGTGAATATAATAATTACAGTTCCCTTCTCCCTGAGTGCTGCTTGCTCCAGAAGCACCTCTAACTCACATGACTCTCTGTCACGTCATCGGGTATTTTTCAGAGGCTACAAGTGAAGACAGACACATTGGTGATGGAACTGCCTGCGTCCTTATCCGATTCCGAGGTGCTTATTGAAGATATTGGAAAAACTGTCCACATTTACTTTTCGTCAGCCAACAAGATGAATAGACCTAACAAACAGCAAAAGCACTAGCCTATCTCAATCTACTTTCCCCCATAGTACAAAAGTTGCCCTATTCTATTCTGTGCGAGAAATAAATATTCCAAATATAGTCTGGGACAGTTGTGGGATGCTATAGATCCCGAATTAATACAACCACTAACATCAAAAAACTTGTTTTACGAAATGAGGCTGACGCAACTGATCAGAACGTTTAACTTAAAATGCTGATTATAAGCGCATAATTAAAAAAATATGATTATAAGAGCAGCAATGCTCGGCAGCAGTAGGCTATAAGAGTGAATGTTCCATTTGCGGAAAACACCGTTATCAAAAGTGACAACAAATGCAATGCACATGTAATGCTTTTATTATAAAGGGGCATTTTTATGGTGAAAATTATCTTCCCCAAACTAGAAACTCACAAGCTGCTTATGTATTCTAGTGAGGCTCTGCACATTCTTTGTAAAGTGGATTAATGTGCTTCATTTTAAGAAGTTATTTGGCCACTTTAGTTGTGATGCAAACCTTATCAAAATGTACAGGCCTATGGGATAGGCTACGACTTTGATTTGAAAAATTAGCACAAAAAAAGCATGATAGGCTAATATTGTCACCCATCAAACTATTCTTGATTTAATCTTGACTAAATAATATACGTGTA
The DNA here is from genome assembly GCF_036934945.1 of Oncorhynchus masou masou. Taxonomy (NCBI): domain Eukaryota; kingdom Metazoa; phylum Chordata; class Actinopteri; order Salmoniformes; family Salmonidae; genus Oncorhynchus; species Oncorhynchus masou. The sequence goes on along the minus strand of NC_088214.1, from coordinate 34,203,181 downwards.
AAATTTGTTTTGATTTAGAATGGACCATTTTCCTGCACCTGTATCGAAACAGGGGCAGTTGGGAAAAATACATGTCATCTTTAGCGAATGGAGGATGCTTTTCCCATGGTTCATTTTCATGCCAGCCAGTTAGGCAATACACCTGTTTTACAGAGACGCAATGTGCTTAATAATAGGAAGGTTGAGAAATACATATAGTAGGTCTAGCCTATAGAAAGCTGATGGGATCCTCCTCTTTTAACAGAGGCCATCACTCTGTTTTCTCACGCAATTACATAGCCTATAGAAATGTTGTGCAACATGAAGTGTTTGATATGATTTTTGATTACATTTGCACTGATGTAAGTGTGATTAGAGCGCCAGTACAGTGCTGAGTAGCAGTCAGTTAGCAAGTTTGTGTGAGGAAGTGGTAGGCTACTAATGACCAGCAGCAGCATCAGAGCTTGGAGAAAACTAATTACTGTGAATAAATGGTCACATGGAATTTGACTGCCATCATGACTAGTGACCGCCGGTGTGGCGGTAATACAGTCACCGTAACAACCCTATGTGTACCCAACTCATAATGAGTGTGTGCGTGTGCGTGTGCGTGTGCGTGTGTGTGTGTGTGTGAAGTTGGTTGTTCTTAGTTGATGGCGTGTATCTTATTATATTGCATGTGAGCAATTGTGTGTATGTGATCTCTGGCGGTGTGTGCGTGTGTGTTAGTGTGCCTGAGTAAACGTATGGAGGTGCGCTGGCAGAGCTTAGCAGAAAGCGCTGATTCAGCACAGCTCCTTCGTCTTGCAGCAGCAGCCTGGAGGGCAGCCTAGCAGGGGGGCTGTTCTCCCCAGAGATACTGTCATCATGGGGCTTGTCTAC